>NW_026533190.1:1790000-2137500 GCF_028296485.1 Oppia nitens
GAATTTTTCTTCAAACATCCACATAAAACCTTCACAACTGAATGCATCCAATTTCCACGCACGACAACAATCAATCATATCGTTTAGATAATGATCGCAATAACCCAATTGATAACCATTTTTATTCAGACATTTATTTAGATTGCAATAGAAATGTTTGCACGCATCGGGTTTCTTGTGCGGTAATACCACTGTTGTTGTAATACACGTGATGCACGCGCGTGGGGTAGCCATCATCCATACAAACACATAGAGAGAGAGAGAGAGAGAGAGAGAGAGAGAGAGAGAGAGAGAGAGAGAGAGAGAGAGAGATAGAGTACATATATATTCAAATTTTTTTTTTTTGAATGTAGAGATAATTATGTGTTTATGAAATAAATTTTTAGATATATTAAAAAAAAAATTTTTTTTTGATTAAATTATTAATTTTGAGTAAAATTAAAATTTATTTTAATTCATATATATTTTTGTTTTGTCTCTTAAAATGTTTGTTTCAATAACAACAAAAAAAAAACAATTATATCTAATATTAATTTCAATTGTCTATAATATTAATTAATCAATTAATTAATTGTCAATAATATTAATGATAATTAAATATCATATGATTTTTTTAAAAAAAATATAATTATAATTTATTAAACATTTAGTTTTATAATTATGATAATAATAATAATACTAATAATTTAAACAAAAAAAACTTACTTGATATTAGATTATTAAAAATTATTTAAATAATTTTTATTTTAAACTTATAATTATTATCAATTTTATTAATTAATTAATTTAACTAAAATTTACAGTTTTTTTGTACAAAACACAAAAAAAAATTGTTTTTATTTTAAACAATCAAAACAAATGCTGCAATCATTTACAACATTAATACACAAAACACATAAACACATATACAATAATGTTACTTAAATTTTTTTAAAAAAATTACCTAGTTATTTCGAATTAAAATATTTTAGCTAGTTAAGCTAGATATAAACATTTTTTGATAATTTATAATTTTAACTTAAACAAATTAAATTGTTTTTTTTAAATTATTCAAACAATGTGTACCGGTTTACTAGTAAATAGTGTTTACTTGTATGTAAAATTTTTACAATGTACATTTTACAAATGTATCTATCAATAAATTATGTCTACAAATTTAGGTTGTACTGTATATGTTGTTAACATGTTAAATTTGTGTATGATAATTTTTTTAAAAATTTATAATAATAATTATAATAGCTAGCCAAAAAAATTAATTATTATTAATTTTGCTAGGTTATTAAATTTGAAATTTATATTTATTTTTTCTAATATTTTGTTTTGTTTAAAATAAAGTAATTATTAATAGATAGTGTATTTTGAAATTATTTTATGTATTTGAGTTATTAATAATAATTAAAACTAAAAATTACATTTTATTTAAATAAATTTTGTAATAATAATAATTTTAATTTAATATTTTATAAAAAAATTATTTTAAATTATTATTATATTGAAACACTTTATTTATATAATAATAATAAACAAATAGATATTAATAATAATATTTACAATATAAATATATAGCATAATTATTATATATATACAAGTTTATTAACAATATTTAATTAATAAAAAAATAATTAATTAATTTTTTTATAGATACATACAGTATATATATCGGTATATTGTACATGTTAATAATTATCAAAAAAATTAATTAATTAATTATAGTTAAAATTAAATCACATACAGACATACGATAATCAAAAATAATTATTTAGTTATTTAGACATTTTTTTGTTAAATTGTTTTTTATTTATTAGGAGGCGTGGGGTGTAAATTTATTTATTTTAAAAATAATTATTATTAATTAAATTAAATAATTATTATTATTAGTACACATGATTTAAATGGCTTTTATTATATATATATAGTGTATATAAATAAATAAATAATTATATAATTTATTTGTTATTTTATAAAATAACAATTATTACATATATATATATAAAAAAATTTATTTATTTAAAAAAAACCCTAATATGAAGTTATTGTACGGCAATTGTTCGGCATCGGTGGTCACTGTTTCGGTAGCGATGGTCATATTGATGACCATTACGGGTCTGGTCGACAGTAAGGCTACGACGACTGTGAAGAAGTCAAAGACAGCGACGACGACGACAACACCGAAGATAACGACGACGACTAAGAAGATGGCGACGACATCACCGAAGATAACGACGACGACGACGACTAAGAAGATATCGACGGCTAAATCATCTGCAACTGGAAAGAAGTCTTCGTCGACATTGTCGACGACAGAAGAAGCCGAAACCGATCAGATACTAAAGGAAGTGTTCGGTAACGAAGTACTAGACGAAGGAGACTATGTCTACAGGGATATTGTTGCCGACGAGTTTGCCCGCAAGGCTGCCCTATCGTTGACCTACGAAGCCATTAACGGCGGCGACGGTACAGCGGACAGCAATACGACTATCATCAGTGTCGATGTGGAAACAACGGCCAACAGTTCCGATCAGTCGGACGACGATACCGATGCTGGTGTCATGTTGATGGCCGCCGCTGCTGTCGACAGTGCCCATAGTACCAGTGCTGCTGCTGATACTGATGACAGTTCCCATAGTACCAGTCCTACTACTACTACTACTACTACTGGTGGTGACAGTGCCGGTGACAGTACCACTGTTGCTGCTGATAGTGCTGAGACTACCAGTGCTGCTGCTGCTGTTGATGGTAAGGATAGTACCACCATTGGTGCAGATATTGATGTTACTACCAGTGCTAATGATAATACCGAGACAACTACATAACTACTATTTATTGGTACCAGTGCTAAAAAAGGTTAATTTTTTTTTAAAAAAAATAATTAGTTATATGTTAAATATTCAATAAAATAAATTTATTTAATTTTATTTTAATTATAAATAATCGATTGTATGTATGTATTGTACATACATATACTATATATATAATGTATTGTATAAAACTTTTTAAAAAATAATAATAAAAAATTTATTTGATTTTTTTCTATTGTATTAAATTATTGACTAATTTTAGTTTAAGTAAAGTTGAGTTAATTTTTTTTATAATAAATAGTTTTAAAATATTTATTATATTTGTATAATTATAATCATACAAATTATTGTTATTATATATTTAATTTTTTTTCGTTAAATTAATAAATTATTTTTTTTTGTAAAATATATGCTAATTTATATTTATTTATCTAAATTACAAATAAATACTACAAATCATTGAAATTTATTTATTTGTATTTAAATAAAACAAAAAAATATATATATATATACTGTAAATAAATATTTATAAGTAAATTTAAATAAATTATTACTTATAAATTATAAGTTATAATAATAATAATAATAATAATAATAATAATAATAATAATAATAATAATAATAATAATAATAATAATAATAATAATAATAATAATAATAATAATAATAATAATAATAATAATAATAATAATAATATTGAATAAATTTTAGTTTTTATATTGCAAAACATTTAATTGCACCATATTTGCTAATTTTTTTTTATTAATAATTAATAATAGCTAAAATTATTATTATTATTATGAAATTTATTTTTAATTAAACCATCCATTAAAAAATAAACTTACTATACATTGAAAATCATAAATAATAATAATTAATTAATTAATTAATGAAACAATTACAATCATAATTAACCGATTGGTTAACTTTTAAATTTGTATTTAAATATTTTTTTTGTTTGTGTTGTTTTTGATTTCATTTAATCAATATAACTAAATTTAAAAAAAAAAAATTATGATTACAACTAAACAACAACAACTAGTAATCCGATTGATAGTATTATTGGTACCGTTGATAGCAGTTATTAGACCGGTTCAGCTGATTAATCCAGCACTGGGTACCGATGCTGGCGGTGTAACCATAAAAAACGGCCCTAAACCGGTCAGTAGCATCAAATTTGGCGATGGAAAGGCAACCTACATGAGCAACCCTGCCCTGGGTGCCGACGTTGGTAATAATGCTGGTTCTGTTAGTACAGCTGGTGGTGGTGCTGCTGGAGGTGCTGGCGGTGGTGCTGGAGGTGGTGCTGGCGGTGCTACCAATCAGAAGCTAGAGAAACGACACGATCCGGAGTTCGGTGAACTAAAAGTACAACAGTTGCCGATTGTATCGTTTTCGGCAGCAGATGTCGGCGCCCAGCACTCGATAGACGAATATCTAAGACACGTCGACAGGCACGCAGCCGCCGAACAGGCCCAACGATCGGCTGCCCGACGGTACGAAAAGTGGATGAAAAAACAACAAAAACTGGCCAGCCAGCAGCAGAAACTATACCAACAACAACAACAACAATACCATAGTCAAAGTCATCAGATGATGGACTCGGGCGCCGGCAGCGGCGGCGACATTGGTTACGGCCAACACCAACAACAGGCTGCCAACTATAACGGCGGCGGCGGCGGCGGTGACCAACAACAAGAAGAAATTGATGAAAAACCGTACGGCCAAGACTATGTACCGTTACAGACGGCCAGTCCGAATATACCCCAAGAAGTTATTGACTATTTTCAAAAATCGCACAAAAATGATCTCAGATTGGCAACAGAGATACAGCACCGGGAGGATAGAAAACTACAAAAAGATACCTATTTTAAGAGAAATAAGGCTAAACTACATAGTGATGGTGGTGGCAGCAAATGGCGTACGGTTCCCGGTAGCGAAAAAGTTAGCAAAGATGATGGTAGCAGTGGTGGTGGTGGTGACGGTAAGGGTGACGGTAAGGGTGCCGATGGTGGTGGTGGTGGTCCGGCTGACGATGCTATCAAAAACTATAGTATGATACACAAAGAAGATTTTGAATCGGTCGGCAAACAAAAACGGGCCGGTCTTAAACACGGACATCAACATAAAAGACGTCATCCCGACGACGATGATAGCGGTCTGGCAGCTACAGCTCCGTCCGCCGGCGATGAAGAGGACAAACCATTGAAGATGAGTGCCAGTGAACTGAAGGAAAAACATCAGAAACTAAAGGAAAAAGCTAAAGAAGTTAAGGAACGGATGAAAACACGTTTGGAAACTGTTAGGGAAAATGTCAAAGAAAAAGCTAATGATTTCAAACAAAAATTTAAAAAAAATAAAGAGTAATAATAATTAATTTATAATTAATTAATTAATTATCACTACTATTATTAATATTATGCTATATTTTATCGTTTTGTGTCTTTAATGTGTGTTTGTCTTAATATATTATTATTATTATATATTCACAATATATAGTAGTTTTCAATATAATAATAATAATAATAATAATAATATAAGTAATGTATTTTAATTTATGCAAAAAAACCAAACAAACAGCAAACAAAACCAAAAAAATTAAATGTAAAATTTAAGCTTATATAATTTTATAATTATTATTATTATTATTTTACATAATATTTAAAAAATTGTTAGTTTGTTAAATGTTTCAAAGTTTTTTTAAAAAAAAGTTATTATTATGTATGTTAATTTTTTTTTAATTTAATCTTTAATTATCTATTGATTATTATTATTATTATTATTATAACTGTATTAATAAATCATTATTTTTATTTGTTTTATTTTTTGTTTTTATTTTTTATGGTATGTCATCAAAATTTTATTGTTACTTCAACTACAACAACAACAACCGTTTTAAGACCGTTAGATCAGATGCTGAAGTTGAGTCCCGAAATGATTGGACAGTCTATTGGTATAGAGGCATCTGGAGGATCCAGTTCCTCATTACATATCGATAAATCCCGTATGAAAATCATACCGATGCCACACGGTCGACAGGGACTAGTCAATATGGATGCCCAGGTGCTCGGCTATCTGGAATCGGGTAGGGCCCAGTTAGATATAGAGCATGCTAAAATTATACCGATGCCCGTAGTGGCCAACAGTGGCCAACAAAACATCGGTTCGGTACGTATGGAGGACTTCAAACAACAACAACAACAACAAAATAATAATAATAATAATACCGTTAATACATAATAATATAATTTATATATATTTAAATAATTAATTTTTATAGTTATCTATAATTTTATATATTTAAAAAAATAATAATAATTTTACCAATTAAATAAATATAAAAATTTATTATTAATATTATTATACATACATATATAGATCAATATACTATTATTAAATATTCAATACATTTACTAATATGTTGCGAAAACTAAGTTTATTGTAGAATTTTTTTTTTATAAATTATTAATAATAAGAAACTTTTTTTTTAAATTTATAATTTATGTAATTTGTTGTTTTTTAAATAAAACTAATTAATAAATATTTTAATAATAATAATCATTGATTTTTTTTCTCTCTCTCTCATAATGTTCATAACATAATTAAGTTATTTACACAAAAAAAATTATTTATATATTATATTCATAATAAAAAAACATATTTGCAAATACTATGTAATTGATAGAGTAGTAATGTATAGATAAACTTCTAATAATAATATTTAACTACCTGTCCTCCCAAAATTACATGTTTGTTACATCAATAAGCAACATACCTATGCCTGTAAATTAAAGACAACAATAATGAATCGGCGGCTATATTTAGCTATACTATTATTATCATTAGTAGTAACTGTCATATTATTAGGCTGTCCGCATGTCATATATGGTAACTGTGCTAATATACAGTATATAATTACATATTAATATAATATAGATAACCTTCCAAACAAATAGGCGATCCCAACAACACCACCACCACCATCACCACCAACGGTAACGGTAGCATCAATGATGACGCCGATAGTGTCGTACCCGAAGAGTTGCCACAGAGTGCCAAATCTGTGTCGTCACCGCCAAAGACAGGACAACTGTCCCCATCGGCTGTCGAAGAGTACATGAAAGAACATCCGGAGCTCAAACAGATGCCCAAAAATGACGGGTCAGTAGGTCTGCAGCCGCCGCCGCCGCTGCCACCGCTGAAACAAGTGTTCAACAAATATGGCGATATAGTTGCCGGTGCTGTCAATGGCACTGCTAACACAACAACTACTACTACTACTACTGCTGGTCAAGTGTTTAGTCAGCCACAAGAACCGGGTGGTGTCGGTAATGGTAGTACTAATACTAGTAGTAGTAGTAGTAGTAGTAGTAGTCATCTACAAGAAAATCCTGAACAACAACAACAAGCTTTTGTGTCAAATGCTTCCCAACAACTATACCAACAACAGTATCAACAATATCTGCAACAATACCAACAATATCAGGAACAGCTAAGACAACAACATCTGCCGCCAGCACCGCCACCTCAACAGCCACAGTATGCCTATACCTATAACACTGATCCCAGTGCTGGTAGTGCTGCTCCCGCTGCTACTGCTGTTGTTGCAGCTGATCCTATGCAAGCAATCGCTTCACTGAATGCACAAATCCAACAATTGTATCAATTGATTCAATCACAACACCAACAACAACCACAACAACAGCCACCACAAGTTCAACCACAACAACAAGAAACTCATAATTTACATCCTGATTCTTCATCACCACAAATAGCCTATCCAGTTGGTGCACCTGATGCTGCTGCACCTCCAGTAGCCATAATACCTACTAGTGTACCATCATCAGGAGCAGCAGCAACTCCTATTGTTGTCCACAATAAGAAACTATTGCATAACAAAAATATCAAACACCATCACAACCACCACCAACATCACCACCAACAACAACATCAACATCATGTTGTTGCTGTAGAACATCCGGTCGCCATAACTCCCGGTCCCGACGGTATTATCGATTCGGAAATGGAGTTAACGCCTAACCAATATTTGCGATTGTTTTCAAAGAAAAACTCGGAACTGCCTCTCGGACAACACGAAAAGATGGTATATGTAAGTGTCTATGTGTGTGTGTGTATGTGTGTGTGTATATGTGTGTGTGTGTGTGTGTGTATGTATGTGTGTGTGTGTGTGTGTGTGTGTGTGTGTGTGTGTGTGTATGTGTGTGTGTGTGTGTGTGTGTGTGTGTGTGTGTGTATGTATGTGTGTATGTGTGTATGTGTGTGTGTGTGTGTGTGTATGTGTGTGTGTGTGTGTGTGTGTGTGTGTGTGTGTGTGTGTGTGTGTGTGTGTGTGTGTGTGTATGTGTGTGTGTGTGTGTGTGATTTAATATAAAAAAAAATATTTTATTGACAGAAAAAAATGTACGCCAAAAATCAACAACAATTACAACATATGCTTAAAGTGCAAAAATATTTGGCCCAAAACATGGGACAGTCATCTAACCAGTTAGCTATTGTACCGTCAGCTAAGGATATGGAAGCAGAAGATCAATCACCAGCAGCACCGCCGCCATCACCACCACTACAGTCGCCTCAAATAAATCCACAATTATTAGCTCAGATGTCACAGTTTATACAGCCAGCAGCGGCGGCGGCACCGACCTCACATTCAGCGGGCAGCGGCAGTCCCTCATTACTTATAGATAAATCGCGTATGAGAATCGTGCCCATGCCGTACGGTAATGGCCAACAACAGGGACTGGTCGGGATGGATCCACAAATGTTGCGCAATCTGGAAACAGGTGCTGCCCAACTGGACATGTCAAATGCCAAGATTGTACCCATGCCTATCAATAGTGATGGTGACGGTAGTAACGGTGATGACACTGGAGGTGGTGGTAGTGGACAGTTAGGCGGCGGCGGTGGCGGCGGCGACGACGATCCAACTGGTACGCAACCGCAACAAATGCAACCGTCACCGTACGGACCGTTGATTGGCGGCCCGCCGCCCGACGGCGGTGACCAGTCGCCCGGTGCCACCGAATCCGAATCAATCGAATTCCGGCCCGAATATCCCGAAGTGGTTCCAACAACTCTGGCATCGCCGTCGGCTAAGGAGCTGATAGTCACATCACCGCAACAGCAGCCGTCTATCAGTGCATCCAAACGCAAGTTCCGATACAATCAAGTGGTCAAACGTCGGCACAACAGCGCCGCAGCCGCCGCCGTCAGTGGCAGCAGCAGTGGTGGTGGTGGCGGTGGCGGCAGCGGCGGTAAACCCAAGTTTCTTATGAGAGCTCGACTAACAAATTTGCCGAAAAAAGGACAGTTAGGCGACGCCGATAGCTGGTGGTTGAAACCAGTGCCCGACTATTGTTCCGATAAGATTGTCGAAATTACCGACTGTCCAGATAGTCAGCTCAAGTATCGGGCAAAGCGTTGGTCGTTTGATACGACAGACGAAAAATGTTATCTCTATGAGGATGAGTGCCATTCGGTTAAGAGAAATACATTTTCGACACTCAAGGACTGTATGTTTACCTGTTGGCGACCCTAACGATGAGGAAGGAAGGGGTGGATAAGGGATTGGTAGGTGTCGTAGATGTGTAGGTATAGATTGAACCCATAAATTGATTTTTGTTTTGTTATTTTTTCATAAATTAAATTTTTTATAATTAAAACATAAGTAATGTATAAATAAATTAAAATACTATAATTTTTCAATTGATAATTAAACTATGTTTTAATTTTTAATTAAATTTATATTATAATTGTTAATACAATTTTTGTATCATTTTATATCAACTATATTTTGTATATTATTATTATTATTATTGTTAGTTGTTATAAAATAATATAAACAGTTAATTTATTTTATTTAATTAAATAGTAATAAATTTTTATGATTATTATTTTATTCATTTATTTTTATAATTACATTTTTATTAATAATTTTAAAATTATTAGTAAGTTTTTTTTTAAAAATATTGAATATTAAAATAAACTAATAAATAAATAGATATTAAGTACAATGTATTTAGTACTGTATAAAGTAGTCATTAAATTATAATATAAAATGTAATTTATTTACACTTTTTTATATAGCAATGACATTGAAACTATGAAAATAATAATAATACTAAATAAATTAATTGTTTAACATTTGAAAATATTACATTTAATAATTGTTTACTAACTATATAATATAATAATAGTTAATAATATTTCAAAAAATATATAGTTAACTAAACTTTTTGTTGTTTAGTTCAATCACATTTATATTTGATATAATAAAAATATATATATATTATATACATGTATATATATACAAACACGCATGGCTTTAATAATAATAATTTAATATTAATTATATAATGGCACACCTTTATTGTAGACAATTTTTTTTGTATATATATATACACACACACATTAATATATATATATATATATATTTCAATATAATTATATAAAAAAATCGTGATAACTAATAATAAAAGTTTTTTTTTTAAAACACTAATAATAATAATTATGATTATTTTGTATATAACTATTTACTCTACTGTATATATATACACACAAATATTTTTTTTTATACAAATGTATTAATTAATTAGTTGACAATTAACTAATTTTGTGATTTGTTTAAAACAACAACAATAATAATAATAATGTTTTATTTAATAAAAGTTAATTTTTTATATATATATATAATTTATATACCAGTATATAATATTACATATTATTTTAGATATTTTATTTATTTTATTATAAAATAGTTGCACATGTTTTATATACAATATATTATTATTTGTAAATACAATTAATTTATATATAATATAAAATGTGTAAAACATTTGTGTTAATATTTGCACCAAAAATATTATTATTATTATTATTATTTTTATAAGTAAGTACATAGAGTTTTATTATATATATATTTAATTTACAAAATAAATATTTTTTAATCGTTACTATATAAACATTATATCAATTATTTATTATTATTATTTTGTCAATGATTTGATACTAACATTTAAAAAACCAGTTTATAAATTCAATTTTGATTTTATAATTTTATGCATATATATACGTATATATATATATATATATGATATAAACAGTTTTTTTAGATAAATAAATTAAAATAAGTATATTAAAAAAAATTATTACATACATAACGTTAATATAAATTTAAAATTAATATTAAATTATTTAAAAATTCATTCAAATATTTAAATATTTATTGATTTAATTTTGATTATCATTATTGACGACAAACACAACATCAAAACAAAATAAAACAAAATAAAACAAAAAAAACACATTTTATTAGTCTCTTTGAAAAATATATATCAAAAAAATAATATCAATTAGATTATCAAACTTTGTATCAAACAATAAAATGCAAGTTTTTTTTGCACTACAGTACATGTAGTTTATCGTTAAAATCATATAATTATATATACAGTATATATAACTTAATAGTTAATTACATTAATATCAGGATTTTCAATATGAAAATCCATTGATTTCCGTTTGTATGTAATTTATAAACAATATATATATATATATATATTAAATGAAAGTTTTATTTAGAAATTTATTTATCATATATATATATATATTCATATATTTTCCTCCCACTAAAACATGTATTATAAATAATGTTTATTTTTATTATATCATACAGTATATATTGTATA
This sequence comes from Oppia nitens, assembly GCF_028296485.1. Classification (NCBI taxonomy): domain Eukaryota; kingdom Metazoa; phylum Arthropoda; class Arachnida; order Sarcoptiformes; family Oppiidae; genus Oppia; species Oppia nitens. Next base: position 1,801,501 of record NW_026533190.1, read on the forward strand.
CATAGGATATCCACGACTACTACTAACTTTAGTTTAATAATTATTTATATTATTAGCATTTTATTTATAGCACAGACACATACACACAAAATTTTTAGCTGACTTGTAAACTATAGTTTATTTTTACAAAAAACTAAATGATTATACAATTAGTTTAACATTTATAACATAGGATTTCTACAGAAAATTTTATTATTTAAAAATTATTTTCATTGAATTTTTTTTTCAGTACAGTATATACATGTATATCAGGATTTTATATATATGTATATATATATATACTGTATAATTATATAATTATATAAGTATTTAAAATTTTAATAACTACTGTTTTTAAAGATATTGTTTGTGTGATAAAATGTAAATTAAAAATATAAATTATGATAAATCAATTAAATATATATTTTTTATAATCAATCAATTTATTATGTGATTAAAATAAAATGTAAATATTTTTTTTTGTGTATTTACAGTAGTTTTTTATATATATATATTTGATATGATATTAAAATATATATATATTTATAATTGTTATTTTATATAATACCAGTATATAATATAAATTAAATAATTTAATGTGTTTTTGTCTATTATAAACGTGATTTAATTAACTTATTTTTTTCAAAACATGTATTATAATTGTTATGTTGATTCAGAAAGTTATATACAAATAATTTAAAAATAAATTTACTGATAATATATATATATATATATATATATAATATATATATATATTATATATCGAAATATAAATTATATATATATATGAAAAAATATAATATAAAATAATATAATACATGAATATTGTGCCAAAAAAATATATTTATTTATACATTTAAAAAAATGTGTTAATACAAACATTTTTTATAAAAAAAATGTTTATCAATTTTTTTTCAATGACTAAAAAAATTGTTATCTAATTGACAGTATATGATATACAGTATTGTATATCAATATAATAATAATAATAACTGTATTTTTTATTTAATATAAGTTATTAATAAAAAGTCATGTCAAGTGTGATGATGACAACTACGAGCTATGATATCCGTGAGACGAATCCACCAATCGGTGGACAGTCGTCGTCATCGGCTACAACAGTGCTGACGAACGGACTGACCACCGCTGCTGCTAATGTTAAAAACAACAATATCTACCGAAACGAGTCGCCAAAACGTATAGACTATGTACTAGTCTATCGTACGAAACTTGATGACCACCAGTTGTCACAGTCATCGTCGGTGTCTTGTATGGCAAATGCCAGACAGATATTCGAGGTATTTGTTTGTTTGTCTGTCTTAAGTATCTAACCTACCGGTGCTTATCTTATATGTTATATTTAGTCCAATCTGATCGACGAAGGCCTTGTACTGGAACGGGCCGACAGTTCCGGTACCGGTGAGTACACCTATGTCCATGTGTTTGCTCCGTGGCCACTGTTGACCCGATATGCCGAAGTAATGAAACTACGGATGCCGATGAAAACAATTAAGTCAAATATGCGGGAACTGTTCGATGAAGAGTACGGTACGGATCAGATGGTATTTACGGCTCCCTATACTCGGGACAAGGAATACTTGTTCGACATACCGGTGCCCGACAGGGACCGATTTTTTACGGTCAGCCAAAGAGCCCAGATTGTCGAGTTTATATTGAAACGGAAAAGTTTTGTCTGCAACGCTACCGATGTTTTCAGTGTCGGCATCAGTAAACTGATCAACGATAACGTCTATTTAGCCGCTTATCCATTACATGAAGGTAATGATGATAAGCGCTTCTACACCTATTTTGTTTTATTAATATAATTGCTATCTGATCCACTCAAACAAAAATAATAGGCAAACTTAACGAAGATATCGACTCTAAACGGTCGCATCTGATCGACGACTGGGCATCGCTGTCATCCCTACTCAAGTCTCAACCATTGGAAAGGATAGTCGACTATTTTGGCGTCAAAACAGCCATGTATTTTGCATGGATCGGCTTCTACACCCGTATGCTGGTACCGGCCTCTGTTATCGGCCTAATATGTTTCATCTATTCGGTGGCCACACTCGACCGCGATCAGCCAACTAGACAACTATGTCAGGACCGTACCGGTCGCTATATGTGTCCGACTTGCCGACACTGTAACTATACACTACTGGCCCAGTCGTGCAGTTTTATGCGCGGCTCCTACCTAATGGACAATCCGTCGACCATTGTATTCGCCATATTCATGAGCCTATGGGCTACTGTTTTCCTGGAAATGTGGAAACGCTATTCGGCTAAGATTTCATACAAATGGGATTTATCTGAATTTGACGCTCACGAGGAATATCCACGACCCGAATATCTTGTAATTATGACAACAACAACAACAAAAACAATACTAATTTTATACTCATTAAATAGTAATTGATTTTTTTCTATGTGTGTGTGTGTGTGTCTCAAAAAGGCCCGCTTAGCCAACCGTAAGGCCAAACGTATACTGAATGTCATAACACGAATGGAGGAACCGTACATACCGTTTCTCAGAGGCAAACTGCCCCACATAATCATATCGTCATCGCTGGTCCTATTATGTATCTGTTTGGCTATAGCTATCATGATATCCGTGATAGCCTATCGGGTATCGGCACGTATAGTACTCAATACATGGTCGCAGCGATCGGATTTCCTACAGAATTACGGCTCAATTATTACATCATCGACGGCTGCCCTAATCAATCTGTTATGTATACTAGTTTTGGACCGACTGTATGCCCGACTGGCCTACTATCTGACCGAACGGGAACTGCCCAGAACTCAGTTCGAGTTTGACAATTCGCTGACATTGAAGATGTTTTTGTTTCAATTTGTTAACTACTATTCCTCTATATTCTACATAGCCTTTGTTAAGGGCCGATTTGACGGCCAAGAGGGTCGGGCTAGTAATTGGTTTGCCGAGGAATGTCCAATGGGTAAGACATACCTATATAATCACCCGTTTTTATACACTAAACTAAACACTTATGTATCGGAGGTTTTTTTTGTGTTGACTTATACTGTTATACTCTCTCATAGGCGGCTGTTTTCTAGATCTGGCCATACAGTTGGCCATCATTATGGTTGGCAAACAAGCAGTGGGTGCTGTCCTCGAAATACTGATGCCAATGGCCACCAGATTCTATAACAAATGGAAATATACTCAGAGTATTACCACCAAATGCGGTGGTAGTGGTGGTGGCGGCGGTACCGGTGGTTCAAGTGTACTACTGTCCCAATGGGAAGAGGATTTCCTGCTTGAGTCATGGGAACCGACATCCTTGTTCTACGAATATCTTGAACTGGTCCTACAGTTTGGTTTTGTAACCATTTTTGTTTCAGCATTTCCGTTGGCGCCGTTGTTTGCACTGATCAACAACTTCTTCGAGATCCGATTGGATGCCAAAAAAATTGTCACTGACTTCAAGAGACCAGTAGCCCAACGGTATGATAAGCTAATAGTTCTATAAACATATAGTTCCCCATCATCTCTATTCAATTGTTTATTTTATATATAATTTAGAGTCAAAAGTATCGGCATTTGGTACCGAATACTGGACGCCATCGCCAAGTTGTCGGTAATAACCAATGCAATGATCATTGCCTTTACCACCAGTTTTGTACCCCGACTACTCTACTATATTGAAAACGGCAATTACGATAACTATCTAAACTCGACACTGACAATGGTCACTGTTAGCCAGGCCGACGCCCGGCTAATCGGATCATCCTATTGTGTGTATGTATGCCCACCAAAACCTGTCATACCTTTTTAAAAGTTATAGTAATTTTTTTGTTGTTATTTATTTGATTGTCTCCTCCCATCAACAGTAAAGTCAATTATTACGACTCGGCCGCCGCTGCCACCACTGACCCGACCATCATCGGTAGTTACGGTGCTGATGGTGACCATCAGTACTATTGGCGACTGATGGTCGCACGGCTAGCATTTGTTGTCCTATTTGAAAATGTTATCGTTTTGCTAACATCGCTAATGAGATGCCTGATACCGGACGTACCGAAAAACTTGAGACACCAGATACGGCTGCACTCCTATCTGACCAATGAGTTGATTATGAGACACGATCTGATTGTTGCCAAACACATCCATTGCCGCGACTGACTGACTGACCGACTGAATGGATCAGATGATGATGACGACTATCAATACTATTGATAATAATATCCTCTCATAAATATCACAATAAATTATTATTAAATTATAAATAAGTAATAATAATAATAATAATAATTTATATATTTATTACATGTTTTGATTTTTTTTTTGATATGTATCGTAAATTGTATAATAAATTTATATATTATATTAATGTATATTTTTTTTAAATCTGTTATTATTATTATATTTATTGCCAAACAAAGTGTTTTTTTGTTGTTATTACCGTAAATTGTATTTTATATATTACTGTATATTATTTGCATTTAGGTGTACATTATAATAATAATTAAATAACTTATTTATTTTTTAAATTGTTTCATCAAATAAAAAGTTAAATCATAAAATAAAATCATTAAGTTTTAAAATTTAGTATAAGTTTAAATATTTATGTTTTTTGCTAACTATACAGTATAAATAAATTTAAACAATATTTTATTTTTATTAAAAAACAATAGATATAAATACTACAGTATATATAATTAATTATAATTTTTTTTTAAATTAAATTATTATTAATTAAATTATAATAATTATTATTTGTTATCATTTAGCAGATAGTGTGGACCAAACGACATCGGATACAATACATCCAGCGATGTCTTATCGTAAGTATTGTCCGATCGGACCAAATAAATGGTTAAATCAGTTGAAAACTATTTAAAAATATTATATATATATATATATATATATATATAGATATTTTTGACAGTATATTATAATGTATTTAGAAAATTAAAGGCTATTTTTAGGGGGGGGGGTGTTGGGTGTGGTGGGGCTGACCAACTAACCTCTCGCATCAATTGACGACACACACCGCACGGTACTATCACCTGTTGGCCGTCACCACTTCCGACCGGCAGTTTCGCTACAATGGCCATCGATTTGAATTGTTTGTGACCTTCGGATACGGCCGATGAAATGGCCGACCTTTCGGCGCATATGCTTACCGAGTGGACAGCATTTTCAACATTACAACCTATCAGAGATAACCCGGATAACAGTTTAATGTTAATTTAATATAACTAATAAGTTATATATAAAAATATAATAATATTATTATTATTATTAATGATTTACCTCTAAATATGCGGCCATCGATAGTCTGGACGGCGGCGCCCACCGGAAACCCACTGTACGGACTGTACGATTGCTCCATTGCTTTGCGAGCTTCGGCTACTAGTTTTTGGACGACTACTGACTCAGACATCATAAATGAAAAATAATTTTTTTAATAAAAATATATTTTTTTTATATTTAGTATTTCAGTTATTTATATAATAAATAATTCAAAAATTTCTTTGAAATTATTATTATGCTTTAGTAATATTATTTACTTGTCTTATTGTATTTATAATAGACTACGTGTTTGTTTTTTTAATAAATAAAATGATAATTTATACAATATATATTGAATATATATATATATTTAATTAACAAACAAACAAAAATTTTTAAATAAAATGATTGACTAAAATTAATGAATTTCATTATAATTTGCGAAATCATTATTAGATGTATTAGTAATACTAAAATGAATTGACAATTTTTTTTTCTCTAAATTGTATGAGAAAAATAAGGTAATATTTTTAATATTTTAAAATAAATAATATTATAAAAAATAATATACAGATAGTAGTAAAAGTAGCCGATATAGTAGCGAAAAATAAACTAGCAAAGATGAAATATTTACCTGGCTAATTTGTCAATACCAATAAAACAAAAATTAGCATAATAAAAACATAATAGATTGAATCTACTGTATAAATAGATATACCCAGTATAAATGCAATTTATTTAATAATAATAATAATAATAATAATTAATATTATTTATATTATTATTAATGGTATACTGATTGAATTATAAGTTTATTGGATATTGAAATTTGAATATTATTATTATTAATATAAACAAACAAATTATACGAAAAATTATTTTTATAAAATAACAAAATAAAAATGATTAATTATTGATAATAATAAAAACATAACTACATTATATAAACTAGATTTTTATTAAAATTATTTATTTAATTATTTATTTTTTTCCGACAATTTTGACGCCATTATCAATACCGTCGCGCAGATCGCGCGGTCCAAACGATTTCGGTAGATATACGTCAAGCGATGTCCTCTCGTAGCTGCCGTCGGATCTGACCAAATACATCGGCAAATCTTTTGAAAACTAATAACAAAAAAACAAAAATAAATAACAATAAAAAAAACTGATAAATATATAATTTATATATACTTCACGCATGAATTGCAAACATAGACCGCACGGTACTATCAGCTGTTTCGGTGACATTGCCGACGATATGGCAATTGCCGCAAACTGTTTGTGACCATCGGCTACAGCCTTGACGATGGCTGTCCTTTCGGCGCATATACTGCCAGCGTTGCCAGCATTTTGAACATTACAACCTAAAAAGTGTAACAATTTTTTTTTTCAATTTGCAATACCGGTAATAATTTTTTTCTAATATTTATTATAAAATCATATCATTCAAAATGCCTCTATAAATGTGTCCGTCAATAGTCTGGACGGCGGCCCCAACTGGAAACCGACTGTACGGACAGTACGAATGTTTTAGTGCTTCCAGTGATTCGGTAACCAGTTTTTCGACGGCGACTGATTCGGACAAATCGGTTGTTGTCACAGACATCACTAATTTTTTATTTATTTTTTTTTTTTGATAAAAATATTTATATATTTATTTTATATATTTTTTTAAATATTTCTATTATATACAGTACACACACATATATAAAATTATATAAAGTTATTGTATTTAATATAATAGTTTTTTTGTGCTGTTTTTTTTTTGTCGTTGACTTAATGACTATTATATTTTACTAGAAATATTTTACAGTATAATAACTAATATTTAATTGTAAAAAAAATTTGTTAAAGTCATTATAATTATTATATAAATTAAAATATTTTTATATTTACAAATAAAAGTAAAAATCATTTTTGACATATATTAGTTTTTTTAAAAAAAAATTATTATATTACTTAATTGTATGAAAAATAATAGATATTATAATTTTTTTTAAAATAGTAAAAAAATTACTGATATTATTAAAAATTAATAATATTATTTATTTTATTTTATTTTTGTGGATTTAATTTCAAAATAATCTGATGCTTGACTTAACCTTAAGGGTTTAACCTTTGACCTAAACCATTGACATAAAAAAACTTTTAAATAATTTTTAAAATCTATTTTCTATAAAAAAATACAATAAAATATAAATTTCAAAAAAAATTACAACTAATTACAATGTTTTATCAAGTTGAAATTGTTATCTAACTAAAAAAAACTTAATCATTTAATATCAATTAGTTAATTACATTAGTATAGTTTACAATACTTTACATACCGGTGCTTTACATAGCTAATAAATTTATTTTACTGTATATGTCCAAACACACGTGTTTGTAAATTATATAAAAAAATAATAAATAATTATCATTACAACAACAAAAATAATAACTAAATGCACACAAACCATATGGTTTTATTTTATATAATAAAAAAATACAAATAAGTTTTAATTAATTAAATAATTTTATTTTAACTGCTTTATTATATTTACAGTAATACTACAGTTAGTGACTACTAGAGTGACCGAAAATAAAAAAAATAAAATAAAAACAACACAATTTAATAAATATAGACTAATTGAAAGTTAAATCAAAATAATTAAATTATACTTTAGTTACAAATATATATTGTTTATAATATTATATTATAGTTAATAAATTAAAATTTTCAAAAAATATGTAATTGCAAAAAATATTAATATAAAATAATTATTTTTTGTTAAAAAAAATTAATAATTTTCCAGTTGGTTAGTATAAATTTATTTTTATTTTTTTTACTAAAAACACGTCATGTATAAATTATTTATTATTTTTTAATCATTTTAATTCAATAAAAAAACATTATTATTATTATCAATATTTAAAATTTTTGTGTCCATAATTTTATTAGCAGTACTATAGTGGATGTACACCAACCTACCCTACCTGTCCACTATCCTATCCTAGTGTAGACACACACACACACTAACAAAAAAAGTTATCCTAACTATCACTAACTCACTCCCATCTCTCTCTCTCTCTCTATCATCGATGTCATCCGTATCATTGGTGGGCTCGAAACGACTGTCCACATTGGTATCCGTGTTAAGCTCAGGCCTATTCCGATTCGGACCACTATTACCAATAATCATACCCGTGTTAGTTAACCTATGGATCGGATCGGTCGATCGGTCAGCCGTACAGTTGCAAACATGGAACCACACCTACGACTATATTATTGTCGGTGCCGGTGCATCAGGTTCGGCACTGGCCTACCGCTTGGCTCAGACCAAGTATCGGATACTGGTGCTCGAAGCCGGCGGCAATGAAAACTATTTCAGCGAAATACCGGCACTAAGTCATGTACTGATGAAAACAAGAATGGACTGGCAGTACGAAACCGAACCGCAATCGGATGCCTGTCTGGGACTTGTCGACCAGCGTAGCCAATGGCCAGCTGGCCGTGTATTAGGAGGTTCGTCGGCAATGGGCGACATGTTGTACGCCAATGGAAATCCCGATGACTATAACGCTTGGGAAGCATCGGGAGCCAGTGGCTGGTCATGGGATTCAGTTAAGCAACACTTTCCCGTTGAGGAACGGGATGACATACCACCGGGAAAGTCACAGTTTGATTATGAACGCGAACTGGAGGATATGGTCGAAAGTAAACTACTGGTGTCCGACTCTAAAAGTCGACTGTCCAGAGCATTCCTGAGTACTGGCTATAAACTTAACTATAGTCTATATAAATTGAATACCCGATCAAAAGTGGCATTCGGTCCGCCGTTGTTTACCATCAAAAATGGTAAATAGTAATCTAAACCTAATCATCTACCTGTCCATTACTGAGTAACTGTCCTCACTAAATATAAACAGGTCGTCGAGAATCGTCAGCCAAAACCTATCTGTCAGGGCTGAAGACCAACAAAAATGTACACATAATTAGCTACGCTTTTGTCAAACGTGTGGTCATTGTCAACGGTACGGCCACTGGCGTCGAGTTTGATCGATTCGGTGCCGCTTATCTGGCAAATGCCAAATATGAAATCATACTAACGGCCGGTGCCATCAATTCGCCAGCAATATTGCAGCACTCGGGTATCGGTCCCCGAAAGCTATTAGAATCGTTGAACATTACGGTTGTCAAAGATTTGGCCGGTGTTGGCCACAATCTACAGGATCATTACGGAACCAGTTTGTCGTTTGTCGTACCAAAAGACCAGTCGGTTGGCAATCATTTTAAACATTTAGATTTTTTGGAAATCTTGAAATATCTAATCTATTCGGAAGGACTGCTAGCTCAGGGACCGGCCATATCGGTCGGCTATATTAACATTGATAGTAGTGACAGCAGCAGCAGCAGCGGCGGCGGCGGCACCGGTAGCCAATCGACTGCTGCGCCAAACATCCAACTAGTACTACGACCGTACGGTATGGCATCGGACAGTTCGCTACTGGTCAAGAGTGCTATCGGTATAACCGATAAACTATGGCAATCCTATACACCGTATATAGACGGCGACCAGTTTGCCATTGATATCAATTTGTTACATCCAGATAGTCGTGGATCGGTTAGAATCTGGTCACCGGATCCGTATCAGTCGCCCAGAATCGATCCCCGATACTATAGTTCACCAATGGATATCCAGCGTATGATACGGTCGGTTAAATGGTTGAAAAAGTTTGTCAATAGCGGTAAATTTCAGCAACATTTGACCGTCCAGGCAATTGGTCGGCCAAAACAATGCGACAAATATCTAACAAATGTCGATAAACTGAACGAATGTTTTGCCCGTCATCTGACACTAACCGGACATTCGCCGATCGGTACCTGTCGTATGGGCGATCCGACCGCAGCCACCACCACTGCCGAGGCAGCGGCCAAAATAGTAGTGGACACCGAACTGCGGGTAATCGGCGTGAATGGCTTACGTGTGGCCGACGCTTCGGTAATGCCCAGTCATGTATCCGGCGGGCCGTACGCCGCCTGTACGATGATTGCCAATCGTGTGGCCGATTTTATACTGGCCAAAGACAAACTGTTTCTGAAACAAGTGGCCAAACTTACCGGCGATATTATTGCTTCGGTATTCCAAAATTCGGCCCTAATGTTTGTCCGCTACAACGAGTGGACATTTGCCGAAAAACTATTGCTGGGCAACGAATCGGGTTTGGCCGAAATAAGCCAATTGGCACAACTGGTACCACTTTTTGGTGGCGGCGGATAATCATCGGCTTTGGTCAGCACTACCACTACCGGAACTGATGGTTCATTTGATGATTTTTATTAATTATAATTTTTTCAATTATCTAAATAATACGATACGATATACTACTATACTGTATATTATTCACACATTTGTTTTATTTTTGTTGTTGAATCATATGATATATTATTATTTTTTAATTATTAAATCTCTCTCTCTCTCTCTCTCTCTCTCTATATATATATATATATATATATATATATATATTTAATCATTGATTAGTTAATTAATTTTGTTGTTGTTGTTGTTATCATAAATTAGTTGACTAACGGTATATAACAATAACGATACTTATTATTATTATTATTTATTTAAAAAAAATAATTTTTTTATTATAAGTTAGTTTATTTTTAAAAAAATATTATATAAATAATCAATATCATAATTAATAATAATGATGATAAGTTTAGTTATATAATTACCCAATTTTTGATTTGAAACAATATTAGTAAAATAAATTTATATAATAATAATAAAATAGTTGACACATAAAAAATATAAATATTTTTTTTATCATTTATTAATTTAACAAAAAAAATCTTTAATTATTAAACTTTAATTACAATAACAAATAATTATTTTTTAAAAAAAATTATTTAAAAAAAAAATTACGAAATATTTTCAATGATCATTGCGTGTCCTAAAGCACCGCCAGCGCAGGCACTGACCATCGCGTACTTACCGCCGGTATGCAGCAGCCGATTGGCTGCCATATTTACCAGTCGTGAACCGGTAGCACCGAACGGATGGCCCAACGATACAGAGCCGCCCCAAGCGTTCAACCTGTCCATCGGTAAGTCGCCGACTTTGCTGGCGGCGCCGATTTTCGATTGCGAATACTCTGAGCTGTCCATTGCCCGCAAATTGGCCAACACTTGACCGCTAAAAGCTTCGTGCAGTTCGTAGACATCAATATCGGCCGCACGTAACCTGTTTTTGGCCAACAATCTAGTGATAGCGTGTGCCGGACCTAACAGCAGATGCTCTTTCGGATCGATGGCCGCATAGATATAGTCTTTGATCACTATTTCGGGTTTCAGTCCCAGTTTACGGGCCTTTTCATAGGACATCAACAGTGTAGACGACGCGCCGTCGGTCAAAAATGACGAATTACTGGCCGTAGCCGTACCTGACTTTGTAAACGCCGGTTTCAGTTTGGCTACCGAGTCATATGTGGCCAATCGGATACCGTTATCTTTGTCGACCAAACTGTTTATGGATTTACCGTAAAAACTTATTAAAACTATATATTACTCGTTAAAACTATATATAACTTATACCCGATTTTCGGTAAACACATGGGCGAGACGTCCGATAAAAGACCCGATTCGCTAGCTTTTGCGGCCAACTCGTGTGACCGCAGACCAAATCTGTCCTGATCTTCGCGGGTGACTCCAAAGGCTTTGGTCACCCGATCGCACGACTGACCCATTGTCTCATCGGTAGTAAACTCGGCTATTGGCGGCGCTTCAAAACCGTAGATCATTGACGGACGGGCTTTCAAAAACATAGCCAACCTCTTCGATAAGCCTTTTGTTTTGTTCATTGTTAGCAACCATTTACGGGCGGCTCTGGTCAGCCGTATGGGCGGATCGGACAGTGCGTCCACACCGCAGCCGATGCCGCACTCGATCTGTCCGGTAGCGATCAACGAGGCTACCGACGTAATGGCCTGATTGGCACTAATGCAGGCCTGGGTTACCGTATGGGCTGGTGTTTTGGTTACATCGAAACCGGCAGTCAGTACGGCATCTCTGGCTATGTTCGAGTTATACATTGCCATTGTCTGACCTATACGGGGGGGCATGCGGATGATAATAGTACGGTAAATTAAATGGTCACAACCTATTTCATTAGGTCACACACACACACATACCCGATACTACATAATTGATATCATCTTTGGTCAGATTCGGTACTTTGTTGACCGTTGCCAACAACGAGTGCCGTAACAGTTCAAAGCCGTTCAAATCGTTGAACTGTGTGTTGGCCCGCAAAAAGGGTGTCCGCAAACCCGATACGATGACCACTCGATTCATAATAATTATAATAATAGTCGGGTTTTGTAATAACAGTTATATAATACCCGATAATTATTTAGTTTAAAAAAATCACTCAAAAATAATCACAAAATTTGTTTTGAAAAAATACAAGTTATATAAACTTTTTTTTGTAACAGAAATAATTATTAATTAATTAATTTTGAATTATTATATGATTTTTTTTACAAATTTAATTATTATCTATTATTATGTAATATAACACCAATTAGCAATTATTATAATAATTATTATTATTTAAAATTATTAGCAACAACAACAACAAATTCAAATGGACTTCAATATCATAATATAAATTTATTTATAATGCATTTATTTATTTAAATAAATACAAAATTATATATATTTTATATCAAACTTATTAGTATTATATCTAATCGTAGATTATTTATTTATATTTCCTGATTTGTTAATAACATTATTAAAACACACTGTACTAACTATACAGTTGATGTAAAAAATATACAGTACATTACAAACACATAAGTTTTTTAATTTTTATAAAATTATTATATATATATATTAAATACTATACATACTGAATGTTATTAATAAAAAGTATATTATAATAATAATAATAATATATTTTTTAATTTCAATAATAATATTTGTATACTAAAAAAAACTGTCTACCAATGTGTTGACGTTTACACTTAACTAACTAACTAACTGTTCCCATCAAACCGGTATTATTTTATACATGTACTGTAACTAAATTACTGGTAAACTATAGTTGTATAATACCGGTACATGTAATCATATGGCAATACCGGTGTGTGTTTAAATACCTACTTGTATACACCCTTCCCCCTGTCCCTTAAAACCAAAATATGATACAGGTGCGTTAATTTTGATCATCATCACTACTAAATTTTAGTATAGTATGTTATTATTATAGTTAATTTTTATTTTTAACTACTAGTTTATTTTTTTTTATTAAATTGGTAAATTTGATTTAACATATATAAAATTATTTTTTTTATAGTAATAAATATTACTGTTATTAAAACAGTCTAATCATTATAAATAATAAAACAAAAATAGTCAATAACTTTTTTTATTATTATTTTTTTTTATCTTCTATTAAATAAACTATTTTTCGGATTATTATTATTTTTTTTTTTAAAATAATACATTGTGTCATCTCATCAGTGAATTTTACATTAAATATAATTTAATTTGTATATAATTTTTAACAAACCATATATATAAAAAAAACAAAAAAAAACTTTTGTCAATAATTTAATTTTCCGAAATAAATGTAAATATAATAATTAATAAAACTTGTTTATAATATTAATAATAGAAATAATAATAATAATATTTAATAATTTTTTAAAATAAACTGATGAATAGATTATAATAATATTATTATATATATTTATTTATTTTTAACAATAAATGATTATCATAAAAATTATTATTATTATTATTAGGCAATTAATTAAAAATATTAAGAGCATAGTTATTATTATTTTTTTGTATATTAAACAATATTTTTTTTGTTTAGAATAATATATATTTATAAAATTTTTAATAAATTTATTTTAATAGTCATATAAATTTATATATATATATATATATATATATATATTCAATATATATAAATAATTAAAAAAAATCCAAATAAATAATAATTAAAAAAAACAAATTAATTTGAATTTCCAATCATTAGTCAATTTTCTTGGTTTATATATATATATATATATACCGTATTTACAGACATATCATACATACACACACAACAACAACAACAAAACATCAATCAATCAATTAATACCGTCACCAACGCATAACGTTTGTCAGGGAATGGGATAAATGTTTAGGGAAAGGGTAGATAAAAAAAAGATCTATCGCACAAAACAACCACAATTGGCACTGTTATCTCTCTCTCTCTCTCTCTCTCTCCTAATAACACTGCTGTAGCTTGAGGTAGCTCCGGGTCCACCGAAACACAAACATATACGAGAAAACATCCGTATATATGTAATAGAGAGGCATGAGCTTGATAATTTTTATTTTTTAAAAAAAATGACCTGGATGATGATGATGATGGTTAGTTAAGTCTATCGATGATTAACACACACACACATTTGGAAGCAGTGGTGGACAGGGGTGGTGGTGGTGATGGCTGAAACGGGAACGGGCTATCCATGTCCTGCTTTAGTCTACACTCTCGATTGACTTGACTTAACCGACAGTCAAAAAATGCATTATTATTATTTAAAAAATTTAATGATTGTAATTGATTGAAGATTAATTTGGCTATAAATTGTTCTGTAGATATGATAATAATAGAGTTTCGTAGTGTTCCGAGCACTGGGAGTGTCGTAGACTGTGCCGTTCAAATGGATATACCTTTTAAATTATAATATCGAAAATAGAGAGAAAACGTGTTATTAAATTAATTACAACAACAACAACAAAATCTAAACCCATTTCCTTCCACACACACACACACACCACCCACTAAACTAACTATCCATTTACTTACATTCAATTGATATGGTTTGCCGGCATTGACCAGCGCCTGTATTAATTGTACAGTATGGGCAAAATGGACATTCTCGTCCATAAGGCCATGGATTATAAGTAAACGGTTCTCTCTTTTTTAAAAAAAAAAACAAAACAATTAGCAACAAAAAAATCTATATATATATATATATTCATACTCATTGGGAAAGGAGTTAATGTGTGTCATAACGTTTCCGAGCCGATAGCCTTCGGCATTGTTGGCCGGCGTACCCATATAGCGTTCGGTATAGCCCGTATCGTACAGTTGCCAATTGGTTACCGGTGCACCAGCTATGGCACATTTGAATATATCGGGCCGCTGGGCCAATGCCATCAGTGACAGATAGCCACCGTACGACCAGCCGTGTACGGCCACGCGTGACATGTCAATGAAATCGGTATTTTCGGCCAACCATTGCAGTGCTTCCACTTGATCGGCAATCTCTACCTGACCTAATCGATGGCGACAGTGAGCCTCAAATTTGACGCCCCTGTGCTTCGAACCGCGCGAATCAAATGCAACAACAATATAGCCTTCCGATGCCAGCAAATGGCGCCGACAGTGACGGACAGCTGTCAAAGTTAGTAGAAATAATAGTTTAAAAGAACCGGTATATAAAAAAAATACTTAAATCCTATTAAACTATACCTTTAAACGATTTGCTAACTAATTGCACTTCGGGTCCGCCATAGATTTCCAATAGTACCGGATATTTTACGCCCGCTTCCATGCATTCGGGTTTGAATATAAAACCGTAGATAAGATCACCCGATTTGAGCCTATAGTCAAACAGCTGGGGTGCAGCCATACCGGGCAGCAAATCAATTTGGTCGCCATCTTCGCCCGGATTGGCAGTAGTACCGAGAAACAGACGTTCCGATTGGACATCCGGTAGGCTAGCATTGGCAGTGGTAGTGACCAGTTTCTGGAGATAGCCAAACGGCGGTATTGTAATGTTGGACATAATGTCGACAAAATGTGTAAAATCATGATTGAAGGCAATCGTTGTGTGCGAAAAGTCTTCGGCAGTCAACCGTTTTGGTTGAAGTTTCGGATAGTTTAGTGAAATAACGTAAAGATGTCGTTCCAGTGGCGACTCTTTGAGTCCGGTAAAGTAGACCAGCGATTTTTTTTCGTCCAGCCATACCTCACTTTCGCTGACCTCCCAGTTTCCGTGGGTTAGCTGTACTTTGCCAATCAGTTTGGCCCGTATTGTCTCCAACGAGTCAAACGGTGAGCTATTCATTGATGAATCTGTGGACAACCAAACAAACCAAAAACAATAGGTTTGTCCCGAAAAAAAATTTAGTAAATAAAAACATTCAATATATAGTGTTACAAACAAACATACTCTGACTAATATTATGACTACCAGTGCCCAATGGACCAGTATTTTCTTCATCAATACTACTATTATCTAAACCTAATGTATCGTCTAGTTTAAGCTGTTTTGCACCGTTATAGTCATCGTCAGCAATGGCCGATATTTGTTGCGGCGTTAGAGGTATTTGTGGTAATGATGATGATTGCGGCGGCGGCGGCGATGTGGAACAGTTATCGGACATACTATTCTCATCATTGGAATCGGTACCACTATCACCGGTAGTGGTAACAGTGGCGGCGGCTGCGGTGGTCATCGAATCAACTAATTGTACTTCAATTTGATAGAGATGTCGATAACCGGTTTCCTCGGAGCTCCAGATAAATCTTAAATGCGAACCTACCGTCAACTCCGACAACAACGCTGGCGAGGACGCCGAAGATGACAAGTCGTTGGCGATTGAACTGAAAAAATGTAAGACAAAGTGACAGTTGATCCAAGTGGCCGACCGTTCTTCGTAGATAATCTGGGCCGGAAATAGGCTATGTAGGGACATCAGGGCCAGGACTAGATGCTGTTGGCTACGGTCCAACAGTTGTACCCAAATAGCGTCGTACGAATGCCAACCGGCCAGCACTAGATATTCGTATGAGGGAAACACTTCGGTCAACGATTTCGGTAGACTTGCAATCTTGACGTCGGCTATCTGTTGTGTTGTCGTATTCAACGAAAATGTTACAATCGATAGCGAAGATTCGGCATTAGTCTGACCTAAAAAAACTCGAGATTAACGGGAAAGTCGTGGATCGCTTAGTATTATTACATACCGGCCCGCGGAAACCTGTACTCCTCGACACTGCCGTCCCAGTTGGCTATCTTGACCATCTCTACCTCGCTTTCGTCGACAAACTCGCACAGCAGGCTATAGCTAACGTCACCGGTTTGATCAATATTGTCGTAACCGTTGTCCGGTCGCCACCAGAAACCCGTATAGCGGCTAAACTCTTCTTGGATGACATACGGCGGCGAACCGGCCGATAGGGCACCAGAATCTGTATCAAACTTGGTCTCTGTTAGCCGAAACTCGAGTCCACTCTTCAGATTACACACCCATAAGTCGCCGTCGGCTACATAGGCGCACAAATTCGGGTCCGATGGACACAACTGTGGATTCATTTTGGTGAACGTTGTGGTCGAATCCAACTTTTTCGGTATATATGGCGGAGACGATGATATCGCTGGCGGAACACTATCGGCAGCAACAACCGTACCGACGGGATCGTCAAACCAGTACAGTGTGTCGCCCGAAGCGAAAACAAATCGGCCACTTTTGGCCTGATATTCGTAGGACGTAATACCGGTAAACATCATACGCTTGCGTTCCAGTTGTAGATTTTCTTCGCGTGAACTACCGGTTCGCTGGTGTTGTTGTTGTTGATGGCCATCGATGCTCAGGTCGAGCGGCGACGAAGTAGTTGTTGTTGTCGTCGCGCCGCTAGACTTGAATGCACTGATCAATGGCCGCCAGTGTAGCCGTCGATGCGAGTCGTCAGACGTTTCTTCGTTGTGATAGTTGTTGTTGTCGTCGTCGTCGTCGTCTTCATCACTGACGGCGGCAACGCCAGAGTCTAACCGATTAAATGTAAGGTTATTGTGTTGTTGATGATGTCCGATATTGGGCTGTCGGTGAACAGTCAGCGGTCGCATCGGCATAAACTCTTCATTCTCATCGTCGTCGTCGCCGCCGATGACACCGTCGACAATCATATCGCTGGACATTAATCGATCGTCTGGCGAGTGGTTGGCATCGATATCGTGTAGTAGTGTTGTTGTCGTCGGCGTCGTCGTCGAGTTGGCCGCAGCCGAAAGATCTATAGGTACGTAATTGTTAGCCACTGTAACACTGGCCGCACGGTTGGCGGCCACTATTGGTGTAGTGGTGGTGGTGGTCGGAGTGGTTGTTATGGCCGCCGCGGCTTCCGTGTCGTAGTCGCAGTAGAGTAGCGTAATCTCTGGCGAGTTGTTCAACGCGGACAAGAAGTAGATCCTCAGTCGGGTATTGTTATGGTCATCATCGTCATCGCCGGTCAATTGGTTGCGCCAATTGAACATAAACGGTACTTTGAGTCCGATTTCGCCGAACCTTCGGTGCGAACTCTTTACTGACTGTCTTAACTGTGGCCACGGTTTCATCGGTTTGCGTGACATTACATACAAGTAATACATGTTATGCGTTGACAGCCAATGATTGTTAGGATTATTATTATTATTATTATTATTGTTGTTATTGTTGAACAACATTGTAATGTCAATACACTTATATGTACTGTACATATAGTGTGTGTATGTATTATATATATATATATGTAATGTATGTGTAGTAATGCCAATGTGTATATGTATTATAGTGTATGTGTACAGTATATAACATTGTCTCATTGAAACTTAAACCAAAACAATAGCGCAAATGCACCACAAACACACATAGATTATACTTAATATATATATACAAAAAAAATTATAATATGTTTAGTATTATAGCTCCGCCCCCCTAAGCATTATACCCTAATAATATTGCGCGCATTTTGCATAGACTACTGTATTATTGGGTATCATTGTATTGTTTTGGTTTAAGTTATACTGAAACAGTTTTTTACTGTAGTAGTAGTAGTAGTATTGTATGTTTGTATTAGAGTGTAAAATACTAGACAACTATTTACAGTATTATTATTATAGTAACCAAACCGTTAGAGAAAGTTTAAAAAAAACCAAACCGTTTATTTAAATAATATTTAATTTATTATTTAAAAAATTTTATTTTATACATATTAATTACAAATTAAATTGATTAACTTAAATAATAATAATTATAATAATATAATAATAATAATAACAACAAAACGGTTTGCAGTTTCGGGTTTTTTTTATGAAATTAAAAATTTTAAATCATGAAATCCAACCTCTAGTCTATACAGTAAAGTCACATGAGTTTTATTTTTATATTTTTTTTGATAGTTTTTTTGTGTTGTTACTATGCATAACATAAATTACGTTTAATAAAATAAATTTCTATACAGGTGTAGAATATTTTTAATTTTTTTAATGCATTTTTTTAA
Source organism: Oppia nitens (assembly GCF_028296485.1). Classification (NCBI taxonomy): domain Eukaryota; kingdom Metazoa; phylum Arthropoda; class Arachnida; order Sarcoptiformes; family Oppiidae; genus Oppia; species Oppia nitens. The sequence continues at coordinate 1,821,058 of NW_026533190.1, forward strand.
TTAATATTATTATTAGTTAATAAAAACTGATAATAGTAAATAATTTTTATTTTATTTTTTTTTCAATGTTTAACCTATACGTGCACGCAATATATGCGTATCTATATATATATATATATATATATTAATTCAATTAGTTAATTAAAATCACATGTTACATTAGTATTTTATTTTTTTTAAAATAATATATTTTCAATACGGTAATTTTATTATAATAATAAATTTATCAAGACACTTTCTAATTAATTCATATTCAATAAATTTAATTAATAAAATATAATTACATTATATAATATATTATATAATTATATAAATTATAAATAAATCAATTTTATTTTTTTTAATAACTAATTTAGATATTTTAAAATAACTATATTTATATTATATATAAATTATTATTAATTTTAATTAATAAAAAAAATGCTATAATATTTTTAATGATTGTTATTAATTTTAGTAATATATTTATATAATATAATAATTTATTATTATAGCAAATAATACTATAATTTATAAAATTAAAATTATCTGTATTTAAATATTTTTTTATATATTAGAATATTTCTAAAATTATTAAAATAAAATAATTAAAAATAATTAATTTTAACAAACTTATATATAAATCAATCAAATTGAGTAAATATTTTTATTATTTAATTAAGTATTATTTTTGTTTGTTTGGTAATTTAATACATGTGTTATAAATGTGATATGTATAATTTTTAAAAATATAATTATTATAATTATATGTCTATTGTTTTGCTTGGTTGCCCCTTACCGTTCCCCCCCCCCCGAAAAAAAATTATATAATAATTTGATAAACAAATTATATTTTACAATATTTTTGCAATACTGTATATATATACAATACTAAATTAAATTATTAACAATTTGAAAATATATATATATATTTTTTTTGAAAATAACAGTATTATATAATTATATAATAAATTTAAAATTCAATTTCAATAATTGTTAAAATAAATAAATAATGAAAAAACAATTACTCCAAATGTTTTCATTTTTAAAAATTTTTTTTATAATACATTATATTTATACAAACACATTTATTTATTTTTTTTTTAAATAATGTACTGTATATTACATTACTTTTAATTTGTTATGATTTATAATATATATCAATATTAATATTATTGCAAAAAATAGCCATGTTAAACATGTTATTATTATTATTATTATTTTATTATCATTGAAAAAATAATAATAAGGTGTAATTATTTTTATATAAATTTTAAATATTTACAATTTGATTAATTTGATTTTATATATATATATATATATATATATATATATATATATATATATAATTCATCAATTTATATGATGGGTTAATTTATATGATATAATATATAATACAGTATTATTTATTTTTAAAAAATTATTTGTTCGTTCAAAAAATATTTTTTATAATACTTTTTTTTAATAGAGCATTATATTAAAAATTATTAATAAATATTATTTTAATTGATTAGTAAATAATTGATAATTAATGAATAATAATAGTTAATAACAAACATTATATCTTTTAATACTGTAGTTATAATAATAAAATAAAATTTATAATTACTAGACAACAACAAAAAAATAAATCCTAAAATCGGCGATTCATTTGCTGACGATTTCTACTATAGTTATTGGCCGCCGGTTGGCGGCTATCGGTGCCGCCATTGTTGGTCTGATTATTATTATCTGTACCGTCATCATCATCACCGATAGACATCATAGTATGTCGGATATACCAGAAAAATGCAATAGCTATACATATGGTCAGCGTTATGGTAACAATGAGGACGATTAGCCCAAACTGTAGATATACGACAAACAGGAACAGAGATAGAAAGGCCAACGAAATAATGGTTAGCAGTGCCCGAACCCGATTGAAACGTATCGGCTGTACGGGTCGGGTGGCGGCACCCGAATCGCGCCACTCTTGGCCATAGTTTGGACTTTGATTGGCCGTATTGGTTGTCATTGAATTGTCCTCTTGGGGCGATTGCTGGCCACTGTATGCTTGTTTGCCGACAATTGTTTGCGGAAGATTTCGCATATTATTATTATTAATATTATTAAATAATATTTAAATATCTAGTTTATCATGGATAGGATGACCACATAGATATATGAATAATATTTATAGAAAATATATATATATATATATGTTAAACAAAAATTTACAGTACTAACCTAACGGTGCGGGCATATCTAGTTTAGTAGAAAATTAACAAATAAATATACATTTAATTAATTGGAAAATTTTATTTTTTTATATTAATTATAATTAATTAACTAATATTATCTATAAATTTATATACATTTTTATCCATGATTATGTTGTTGTTGATGATGATGATAATAATAATGTTGATAATAATAATGTTGATAATAATAATGTTGATAATAATGTTGATAATATTAGACAACACAATATAGTAGATAAATGTAAATGTTTATAAATTATTAGTATTTTAATATAGTACAGGTATTTAGATATTTATATTAAAGTACAGTATATATATATATTTGAATATTATTTTTAATTAAATAAAAATATTTATTCATTAATAAATTTCCACAAAATATACTTCAATAGTAATAATCATAATAATAATAATAATACTAATATTTATAATAACTCCGGTAATCTAGACTTGTTATTGTCAATATACCAGTATATATATAAATATATATATATATATAAAATCATTAATAATACACACATTTCATGAATAATGATTATTAGCACTAATCACACGACGACTTGGTTTTTATTTTCCAATATTTATAGATATATATATATAAATATATTTATAGTATTGTATAATAGATAGAGAATATTCTTTAATAATAATAATAATAATAATAATAATATTGAATATTATTTCTAATAACTAGTTTTAACACTTTTTTTTGTTGGTTTTTTTGTGTTAACACCACAAACACATACATACATACACTATGTCCACACTATTTAATAGATATGTATAGCCCAGGCGAGTACAGGTGCTTGAGAAAAAAAACAATGATATTTGATTAACAATTAAACTAAACTATATTGAATTTATAAACTGATTGCACACACACACACACACTAACCAAATTGCATTACAAATATTTTATTTAGTTATGCATTTATTTTTTTTTTTAAATTTTAATGCTAAACAAATTTACAATTGACTTTTTAGAAAATCACACATTTTAGTATAGTATGAAACTCTCACCACAAAAATCAAATAAATGATAACTTTTTTTTTTGTTGTATACATGTTTTGTGTGTTGTCCCCCACCACCACAAAAAATAGGTAACAAATCAACACACATATACACTATTATTATTATTAGGATTATTAATAATACCTATTATTATTATGATTATTAATTATTTGGAAATGTATGCACACATAGAAAATCAAATGCAAATACACATAAAGAATATTCTGTATAATGAATATTAAATAACTGACAAAACTATTATATATTATATTATATGGATATCTCTCTCACTGATTGTATGACTGAATGTATGTATGATTTTTTTCACTCTCTCTCTCTTTCTCTCTCACGTTGATAGGCCTTGACATCAAAAATTGTTAGTTTTATAGATATTAGATATTATACTATACATGTTTGACACTCACACGCTTTACTATTATTATTATTTTCATTATTATTATTATAACTATACAAATAACTTATAATACAGTACACACTATGTAATAGGTGTAAGTGAGAGCACTCAGTTATGTTTGACCAATAGGTCTCACTTTTTATATATACATACATACATACCATTACATTATATACTGTGTGTGTCTGTATGTATGTATGTATGTATGTATGTGTGTGTGTGTGTGTGTGTGTGTGTATGTATGTATGTATGTRTGTRTGTGTGTGTGTGTGTGTGTGTGTGTGTATGTATGTATGTATGTGTGTGTGTGTGTGTGTTTAAACCGCAAGAATCTCATATATGAATTAATGATACATTTCATTATACCTGTATATATATGGGAATTGGTTTCTATACCAACTATAATAATAATAATATTGATTACATAGTGTGTGTGTGTGTCTAATGTGAGTGACTTTTTTATTATTATCAAAAAAAAGAGGTATACCTATGTTAGTGTGGGTTAAATTAAAATTCATAGCACTATTGAAAGTCCCATTGACTATGAAATTATGAATTTTTAATTTTTTGTAAATTTTTTGTTTGTTTGTCTGTAATACATAAAAAACTTTTTTAACCTATTGATGACAATATCGACTTAAACTAAAAAAATGTCTGCAAAAATATTATATATATTTCAATATCCATAAGTACTGTACAGTATATTCACTTTTTATTTTATTTTTTAAACAAATACCGTAAATGTGTGTAAAGTAGTATAAATTATAAATAATTTTCAAATATTATATACTGAATATACTGTATATATTTATTTAATATGTTTTGAACATTTATTATTAATATGCATTTAATATAAAAATTTATATATAAATTATATTGATATATACATATCAAATATATATATATATATTTATATACTATATGTAGGTGTGTATCTATGTTTTGAGTTTATAAAACTTTTGAACATTAAAATTTATATATAAATATATATATATATTTACTTATTTGATATGCGGTTTGCGTGAAATAAAATATATCATAAATCATAAATAATATATAATATATTTTTTTAATATAACAAAAAAAACATAATATAAGAAACAAATATTTTACTCTGTTTTTTAAAAATTATTTAAATAAATGGAGAATATTTTTGTTGTTGAATAAAAAAAATGATAAATAATTTCAATTAAATCACAAAATCATAATTATTTAAAATTTACTATTTAATATATGTATTATAACATTATATTATGTAATATCAATAAAAATCTAAAAATAAATTTTTGCAATGAAATTTGATTTTAATTTATTGATATTTAATAACAAAAAAAAAATAACTATCAATTATTATTATTATTGTCATTATTAATTAATAATATGAATTTTAATTAAAAATCTAATTTTAAAAAAATCAATGCAAATGTAAAACAAACGTGCAGTGAATATATGATACTATTGAAAAAAATGTCATACATTTAAAATAATTTGACTAAAAATAGTAGTATTTTTGATAATAATTTATTAAAAAATAATAATATATGAAATAACTAGTAATTTATGTATATATATTTTAGTTATATCCTATAGTATAGGACCTATACTAAACAATTTGTTTCTCAAAAAAATATAATATGAAAATTGGAGATAAAAAATATTAGTTTTATTATATGGGTTATTAAAAAATAAAAAATAAATATAATATTTATAATTAAAATTTATAATATTATAGTGTAATGATATAATATACATACATAGACATAGACATATATATATATATGTATATTATATCATTACAATATTAAATCATAAATAATTGATATTTTTTAAATTACAAAATTCAATATCATAACCAACATTAACAATATGTAGACATTAACAATATTGAACAATAATATGTAGTAAACAAAATTATTTATTTATTAAACATCATTACTATTATTATTAGTATTATAATTATCATTATATATATATATATAATTGTATTTATATATTGCTATATTTGCAAGAATAAATTATACTATAAAAATGTTAGTAATTTTTTTTTATAGTTAATATCAATTTTTAATGATTAAGTATTTTCAAGCGAATAGTCAAATATACTAATACAATGTATGAATAATTTATACCAAAATTATTGTTATTATGTATAGTGAATACTAATTTGATATATTTATAATTATATATTATATATATATATATAAATAAATATTTTTTTATAAAATCATGTAAAATATTATTACAAAAAATATCATATTTAGTTTTTTTTAAAAAAAATTATTTACATTTTGAATAATAATTATAGAATATTGAAATTTTATAAATAAAAATGTGTTTATCTAATATTTAAAAATATATAATCAGAAAAAAATAAATAAATTTTTAGTTTTTTAATATTTAATAACAAACAAGTTTTAGAAATTAATTATAGTATTACATATTTTTTTTTGTTATAATATTGAATAAAATTATTTCCGGAAACAACTAGAAATATTTATATAAAAAAATAAATAAATAATAAATTTTTTGTTTTATACATTAAAATATTGTAATAATTTATAAATATATAATTTGACATAATTTTTCCATTAAATGTTTTAATAGCATTTATAATTTTATTTATTTATTGATATATTTTTAAGATAACTGTTTTATTAAAAAATATATATTAAAAATTTTTACTAATAATATAAATTGATTGCATGTAAAAATGTAAAATTAATAAAATCTAGAAAAATATATATTTTTATGAATTATAACTATATATATATATATATATATATAGAAAAATTATTATTTATTTATAACAAACACACAAACAAACATTTTTATAAACAATTATAAGATATAATTTTATTAAAACTAATGTACTGTAAAGTGCTGTAATATTTCATTTTAAATTGATTGTAATTATATATAGACTTATAAATTTTATAAACAGGATATACTGTATATTTATGATATATTTTATTTTTATATTAAACTTGAAAAATCATATTATAATTTAATTTAATATAATAACTTAAAGTATTATCACAAATGAAATTTACAATTACAGTAGTGTTTACCGAAAAATTTAATTTAAAAATTTTTACATTTTATGTTAGTTCACGTAATAAGGTTTTAAGTGCTAAACTAAATACACAGTTTTTAATTGATGTGTTATTTTTGGGCCATTATATAAACATTTGAAACTTATATAAGTTTGAGTAAATAGGAAAATTTGGCAAGGTTAAATAGTAATAAATTATATTATATTTAAAAATTACATATGTTTATTACATTTAGATATTAGAAATACCCATTTAAAACACAATTATAATATATATATATAATTTTATTAAAAATTTGTTTGACATTATTTTTTTGTTGACAATTATTTTTTATAATAAAAACTTAAATTTTTTCATTACTTAAAGTAAATCTAAACAGTGAAACATTTTTTAAAACATGTTTAGTTAACTCTGAACTAACAATGAATTAATTATAATAAAAAAAATTAATTATTATTTTATTTGTTTGTGACAAATGTTTAGGTCTAATATAGTTATAACTTATAGTCAATTAATTCAGACATTTAGTACATGACTAACAGTATTTATAATTTATACTGTATTATACAATCTGTATATATATATATAAAAAACAGTATATTTATAAGTGATTTATAATGTCTGTATTTGTAAGCAATTTGTTTATATAGTATTTATTATATTGATTGAGATGAGAGAGAGAGAGAGAGAGAGAGAGAGAGAGATTATGTCAATATCTATATATATATATTAGATAAGAATTTTTATATATAACAGAATATTCTGGGAATATATGTATTTTATATATACTGTATATAGAGTTATATATATATACAGTAATATCACATATAAAACAATTTGATAGCACAGACATCACTGCAAATCGGAGTGCGGGTGCGCTTCGCGGACATAACAAACCTAATACCATAGAAAACACTTAGAGATATATAGATAGATATACTCTATATATATATATATTGCTATATATTATATATATATAATATATATATATATATATGAGAGGAGACACCGATACAGATGACGGCGCAAATACATCAATAAAAATCACAACTGAAAACACTGTCGTTTCCTAACGATTGTTGTGTACAATGTTTTGCGACAGACATTTATAATATGCTAGTATATGATTGTAATAATAATAATAATAATAATAAATTAAAATTTATTATTATTATTATATAATTTTTTGATTGAAAATAAAAAGCCTATAGTTTTTTTTCAAAAAAATTTCATGTATGTGTGTGTGTGTGACTATATTATTCAATAATAATAATAATACTAATTTGTATGCTATTGTATCATTGTTATTGTTTTAAAATTATCTTGCTAAAATATTAATAGCCATAATAATAATAATAGGTAAAAAATAAAAACTATAATAATAATCAATTAATGTAAGTGATATTATTAATATATATATATTATGATTTTTTTTTAAAAAAACAATATAATTTGATTAATTAATTTTGATAATAATTTTTTATGTTTTTTTAATGTGAAAACTATAATAAATAATTGAATGAATTTATTATTTATAAATTTATTGTTAGTGTTTGTGTGATTAACTTTAAGATTACTATTAAATTTTATTAAATTACTGGCTTATTGTTGTACTTAATAATTATATATATTATACTTATAAAGTATATACCGGTATATAAAATTGATGACTAATAAAATTCATTAAATATTAAAACATTACAAAAAACAAAATTACTAATAATAATAATAATAATCGTAATAATGGTTTGTAAAACTAATTAAAAATTTAAATATTAGTAAAAGCAAAAAGCATTAATTAATATTTATTGTTTTTAATTCAATTTATTATTATTATTATTATTATTATTATTATTATATTATTATTATTATTATTCTTCTTCTTATTATTATTATTATTATTATTATTATTATTAATATTATATTATTATTATTATTATTATTACTTAGATTTAATTTTTATCGTCATAGAAGAAAAACAATATTAATTATAAATATTTAATAATAATAATCAAAAAATATATATAATAATTATTATTATTATTATTAATGACATTTTTCTTATGTGTGTATATTAATATAAATAACTTAATTATAATATTTATATTATAATAAAAATAATTATTTGTGCAAAATAATAATAATAAATCTATATATTATACTAAATCAAAATATTTAATTTAAAAAAATTACATATTTATTGATTATATATATATATTAATATCAACAAAAATAACAAGCAATCAAATAATAGAAATCAATATATTATATATTATTTGATACAAAAAAAATTGTCATTAAAAACATCTGTCAAAAAAATAATATATATATATATAATAATTGGACACAACAACAACAAAAATAAATAATTATGACAAACTATTGGACAACCCTAAAAATATGGCTATCCATAGTTAGCCTATTTTTACTATTTATACAATTAAGGTAATTACTGAATGATTTTAATAATAATAATAATAATAAAATTATAAATCAATACTTTATTAATAATAAAAAACTTATTTTCATAATTATGTGTTACTTAATTAATATTAAAATAAAAATATTATGTGAGTGTAATTTAGTTAATATTATATTGAGATATAAATTAATTTTTTAAAAATATATTATTATATTTTTTTTTAAAAATTAAATCTTACTATTTAAATTTTTAATTAAACTGATAAAAACAAATTTTTCAAAAAATTATAGACAATGTTCAATAAAAGTTAGAAATAAATAAAAGAAATTTATTGATTTTTATATAACAAATAAAAAAAACATTTGTATCCCATTTTGATATATTTGTAGATTTGTATTATATAGTTGAATAAAAAATATAATTTTCTAAACAATTTTCAAGTAAAATATTTAAAAAATTAAAAGAAAAATTGGATAATAATATAAATTTATTTCAAAGTAACTTAACAAATAAGATCACAACAATTTTTAATCTAATTTTTTTTTATAAAAGTTATAAATTGAAAAAATTATTCACTATACTTAATTGATCATGGTCTACTAGTATATTAAATTTTTAAAAATATCTATCAAAAAAACTATATACAATATAATAATAGTAATCTAATATAATTATATCAAACAGTATTTACAGTAATTTATAACTTTAATTAAGTTTAATACAGTTTTTTATTAAAAAAAAATCAATAAAAAACAATAAACTGATATTAAATATTATTTATTTTTAAAAAATGTCTTTTTTTTGATTAACTTATTTGATTGTTTAATATTATTATTTTTTTCAACAACAAAAAAATATATATATATACCAGAGTTTCGGGAAAAGGGACGGCCAACTTTCGGGCCATAGAAAAGCGTATATTGGACTCGATTATCGGCGACGGCCGCTACGATTCCCGTATACGACCGTCCGGTGTCAATGCCAGCCAGGGTCAGGGTATGTGTACAGTACAAACAAATACATAACTGTCCCCTAAATGTATTTTTTTAAAATAAAATAAACAATATACTAATGATTTAATAATAATTATGTTTATTATTATTATTATTGTTGTTGTTATTTATCAAATTTTTAAAAAATTATTTTCAAATTATATGAAATAATTAATTTCAATTTTTATTAATAATAATAATAATAACCTAGATGGACCGGCACTGGTATCAATTAACATTTATGTTAGAAGTATATCAAGCATTGATGATGTTACCATGGTAAGTTAGAGTATTATAATATAAATTTTATTTATAATATTTTTTTTTAAATTATTTTTTTTACTATGATATACATAATAAACAAAACAAATAAAATAATTGTTTTTGCAATTAATTTTATGTTTATTGTCTACACGTGTTTGTTATAATAATAAAAAATGAGTTAATAAATAGTTATTTTTTTATTATTAAATATGTTGTTTGTTTATTGCTAACTAATTAAAAATAATAATATTTTTTAAAAACCAAATTATCTACTAATTGCTAGAAAAATATTAGTTTTTCCTAAAATAAAAATGTATTTTCTAATGGTTTTATTATGCATTAAATGCTTTTACTTTATTTTCAAAATATTTAAACTTTTATTGTAAATTATACTACTATTTAATTTTTTTTTTGTTTTATTTTACAAGTGCTAATTGATAATGATTATAATAATAATAATAGAAAAATATTTTAATTATTATAATAATGATATTGAAAACAATATACTCTATGCACTAAAAATCTAAATTATATAATAATTATTATTTTTTTAAAGTATATAAGATATAATATACACTAAAAATGCACTTAACTTTAAACTAGAAATATATTAAAAGTCTATTAATAAATAATAAAACTTATAAAATGGGGAAAATTTTTCTGTAAAATTAATTTATTACAATTTTATCACTTAATGAAAATTCTAGTAAAAATCATAATGTAATGTATTGTTTAAATTTTTTTTTTATAAAAATAAATATAAACTTCAATTTGATTGTATATATATAAAATAAATCAAATTGAATTTTTTGTTTGTTTGTTATTAGTTTCCACTAAAATAACATTATACTAAATACCTAGATACAATTTATTATAAATGATAATAAAATCCAAATCATCACTTTTGACTGATTATGATATTATCATATATTAAAAAAATAAAATACATTAGCTTCAAGGTTTATAAAATAATTTTTTTTTTAAATATAAATAATGAAATTTTCAAACTTCAAACAATTTATTCACTATACTATTATTTCAGCAAAAAATATATTATTTTTTTAAAATAAACAAATTATTTACACAGTAATTACACAATTTTATTTTATTTCAATTAATGATATATACATATATATATATATATTGCACAGTATAAAAATAAAATATTTTAATATAAATACAAATATAAATACATTAAATAGAAATCATATAATTATATCATATTTAATATGGGTTTACAAATTAAAAAAAATACAATATATTTACAAATATTATCGGAATTATAATATTTTTTACTGACTAAATTTTTTTTGGATGAAAAATATATATAACAATAAATAAAATTAAAAGCAAAAAATAAATAAAATAAAATAAAACATTATATAATATAATAATATAAATCAAATTAACTTTATATACAAAAATAATAGAAATATTTTTCAAACTTTAAAAATTGTTTGCTGTGTTTGCATAACATATACGATGCCATCCAATAGCCGCTGACCGTAGAGACCGAAACAATAGATAAAAACATTACAGTCAGCGATGGCCACACATTGGCCATTGATTTCACAGCTGCCGCCGTCACCGCCGCCAAACTTGTTGTCTAAAACACTGCCGCAGTGGCCAGTAGTGGCCAACGATTTGCGAAACATTTTGATGGCCCGGGCAATCGTTTGGCCAGTGTTGATGGCACGCGACCAGCCGATACCGTAGCGCCATAGTGTTACATAGTGTTCGCAATTGCATCGGTACTGGTCAAACTTGACCACTGTATTGCAAAACTGTTTTAGTGCGCTGATCACTGGCCCGACGGGTGGCGGCGAAACATTTTCGGTTAGTCTCAGTACCCGATCGGCCAGCTCTGACTGATTGTGTATTCTATAGAGTGGTGTTTCGATGGGAAACACATCCTGTAGGACATCGCCTAGCGGTTCATATCTAACTACACCGTAGTTGTGGCCGCTATCGGTGTCGACGGCGGCGGCGTCTGTGGTAGTGGTGGGAGTGGTCACCAGTCGTTGCACATGAAAGCACCAGTGCTTGCCATCGACAGGTGCGCTCAGTAGTACATAGTGTCGGACAAAGCCGTACCTGATCTCTACGATATCACCCATTTGTGCGGTCATTGCAATCGTATCATAGTTGACCAGTTTGTCTAATTTGGTTGGTTTTTTTCGGGCACATGTAGTCAAATTGGACCACACTTTTTGTGGATACTTTTTGGTCATATTTGAACCCATTTTTTTGGTGGTGTTTTATATATGATATACAGTAGTTGTTGTAATTTACAGTAGTTTTGGAGGGAGGAGGGGAACGGTATGCAACTGATACAAGTATTAGTATTAATTAGATGATAGTATGAGAAGCGTTTTAAACACAAATATTATTATTATATAATTTGTTTGACTAATAAATAACAAACTTTTCTCTCAAAAATTCAACAAAAAAATTGTGAATAATATGATAATAATTTTTTTTTTATAAAAAATATATGAAAAGTTGGAAATTATTATTATTAATGTTTAGATTATTCATATATATCGCATAATAATAATATATATAATATTTATTTATCTATTTATTATATAAATAATGATTAGACAAAAAAACATAACAACAAAAATGTATTTTCACTATTTATTAGTTGAATTCACAATTTACACCAAACAACAACAAAAAAAACTTTTTTTTTATATATTATCTCAAAATCATTGTTTTGTCATTTATTATATATATTTAAAAAAACATTTTGTTTTCATCATTTATATTAGCACTGGTAGTCAATCTATTATACATATAAAGTAAATGGATATCTAATGAGACACTCATGAGTTAGTCACGAATTTTTTCAGGCGGGGGGGGGGAAGGGGTGTTAGTGGGGACAGTCGTCAACTAACTTGTCTGTATTAACTTGTTGACTGAAATTTTTAATATTAATATCAATACACTAATAATAATGATAATTATGATAATATTTGAAAAAGTTTAGGTTTTTCAACAACAAAAATAAAAACAATAATAAAAATAAAAATAACATAAACTTTTAAAAAAGTTTTTTTTTGAAAATAAATATTTTGTTTGTTTGTTTGTTTCACAAATAAAAACTTTTTAATTCACAAAACTCAATGAACAGGAAAACTTAAATAAAAATAAAAACATAACTTTAAATATATTTAAAAAAATTTTTATTTATTATCAGCAATGAGAAATTTTTTTAAAAAAAATGTTTAATAATTATAAATTGAAATAACAAGAAAAAAATTTAAACTATATTTATATTATTAAACATTAATTGTGTTTAAAAAAAAAATAATTTATATCTAATAATAAATCCACATTTGACGACAAGTTAGTGACACATTAATTAATTTTTTTATTAATAATTAATTATGTTATTAATAGTATTATTTTTTATAATTATTAATATAGTTTGAATTGTAATTTATTTATTTAGGAAACTTTTACTAATCAAAAATTATTATTATTATTAGTCATATTGTGGTTTATAAATAACAAAACTTCAATAAAAACAACAACAAAATAATTAATTCAATAACTATTTAATAGTTAGTATATTCACAAATAATAATAATCTGTTGTATACTTTTACAAGCTCTACGAAAATAGACATTTATGTCTACTTAGCTCTACGAAAAAATTAAACAATTGAATGGTATAAGCTCTACGAAAAATTTATACAATTATTATATTAATAATAATTACATTACATTGCATTAAACACTATACTATATTATAATAATGTATAACAGTAAAAGTTGTTAGCCTTCACTTTATTATAAACATGTTTACCTTAAATAAACAACCAATAAAAATCAATTAAATAATTTTATTTTTTAGATTATTAAATAGTATTTAAGAAGGCGAAATTGCATTATTCTAACAGTTAAAAATGAATTCACTAGATATTAATTATAATTTATTTGAAAATAGACTTTCTTCATTTGAAAATTGTGTTTTAGATGAATTAATATCAAACAACTTCAATCGGTTTGCAGATGCTGGTTTATATTATGTTGGCCATGAAGATATTATGAAATGCTTTGAATGTAATGGTGGACTTTATTGTTGGGAACCAGGTGATGATCCATGGATAGAACATGCAAAATATTACCCGACATGCAAGTATCTCAACGAAAAGAAAAGTCAAACATTTATCAAAACATGTGTTGAAATACATGAAAGTGAAAAGCGAAACAAAGTACTTTTACCCAAGTTCGAAGAATTGATTTCAAAAATTAATAATTTAAAAATAACTAATGAAAATATAAATCATCAAATAATATGTGAAACAAATAATAAATGTATAAATGACCAATTACTATGTAAAATATGTTACGTAAATGAAATAAATAGTGTATTGTTGCCATGTTGTCATCAATTAACTTGTACAGACTGTAATTTAAAAATATCAAATTGTCCTATTTGTAATTGTTTAATAGAAATAAAACAAAAAGTTTATATTTGTTAAAATTTGATTTTTATTTTTATATTTAAGTTATTTTATTAAAACGTTCATTAAATATTTTATCTCTAAACTCTTTTTCCAAAACGTACGATATATTTTCTCCGATAAGTTTGCATTTAAATTCATGAAGACGTCTGTCCCATACAATCCAATGCCAGTTAGATATTCTAGCTTGTTTAGAGGCATATGGTCAAACATACATAATTTTTACTTGAATATTATCATTAAATTTAACAGTTTTCATGATTTTATTTTTAAAATATTTATTTATTTTTAAAAATATAGAAAATAATAAATTCGTTATATTTAGTATTTTTAAAGAAAAAATTTATAATATTTTTTAATTTAACTTTTTTTGAACGTAAGATTATATAAAATAAACAATATTTTCCACAAGTTAAACTATTTATATTTTGTATATGAAATTTATTATATATATAATTGTCTCCATTATTTTTAATAAAATTAATTATTTCTTTATGTCTTGGAGGAAATCCAAATGAATCAAAGTATTCTATTGGTCCCGTCTTAGGTAAATATATTGCAACCCAATGTTCTCCTGGAAACGTTGATTTTTGCGTATTAACAATAAATCCACAAGGCTTTTTAATTTTATATTTTGGTAGCATGTCTAATGATTTAACACCGCAAAATTCTTTTGAAACATATTTATCTTTTTTAATATAACTCATTATTTCATTTGTATACATGATTATGAGTAATCTACAGTAACGTTTCTATTTTCATCAATTTCAATTGTGTTATCGAAAACAGCATAAACTATAAGTTTTAATGCGTTTGCTAAATTTTCATTAAATTTAATATCGATATTAATATAACCACTTTTTGGTACATTTATGTAATTTTCTGGAAAACTATAATCACTATTTAAATTAAATGCATATAAACACCGACCAGTTTTATAATTTGTATAATCAATAGGTGGAGGAAAATTTACTGCATTTGCACCAATATTTAATAGAAAATCGTGATACTCTCGAGTATAATAGTGTATATCATAATTTGGTTGAAAAGGTAGCTTAGGTAGCATTTCTCCGTTAACATTTAATGCTAAATAAGTAAGATTATTATGTGAAAACTTTAGAGGGTCATAACGATTGTTGCCATTATATGCAATTTCTGTAACTAATCCTAAAATTAATTTATGTGGCAGTTGTCCAATTATTACGTTATCAATATTAAATGATGATTGTCCAGCGCTTAAATTTACAACTTTAGTAAATGGTCTTTTAATAGGATAAATTGCTCGTGATAAACGCAATGCTTGCGCGTGAGCATTTAAAATGTTTGGTGCAATTTTTACTTTTCTTACAAACAAACTCATGTCCATTATTTTTAAATGAGGAAATGTATCATTTGTCCACCATCCATCTTTTCCAATAACAGGCCAACAAGGCGGTGCTTTTGTAAAAATCAATTTTATTGGTACACCACTAATTAACAATCGATTAGTTGTAAAAATAGGACCATGTAATTTACCATACAAAGACACTGGTGTACTTTTACGTACCATTTTTAACAAAATAGGGTCAGGTTTGTCATACTCATAATCACTATTCCAATATGATGTAACAAATCCACTTGGACTAATTGATTGATTTGATATATTAGTAATATTAGTTACAGCTTCAATAAATGATAGGTAATTGTAATTTTTAGATGCTTGAGACACTAAAGTATTTCCTAAATATATTGCTAATTGATCGAATGCAGTGTTAAGTACATAATTCACAGGACTATAATTATCTTCAGTTCCTAAAGTATCTGCAAAATCATTGCCATTTTGATTTATTACTTTGTATTTTAACCATAAAAAAATATCAGGCATATAAATGTATTCATCTGTAGATGCCTGGATTTCAAACTCTATAGTATTTGTATCAGCAATAGGCGCTTTTGGACGATATTGTATTATTTGAGAACCTTCAATGGCACCTTGATATGGCATACGTTGAAATAAATCAAGTTCGTTTTTTAATATTTCATTCATTTTACATAAATATATCCAATTTTTTTGATTTGATTTTACGACGACAAGATTTTTTAGACTTGCGTTTAATTATTTTTTTAGTAATATTTTTCCTAGAACGACGACGTGGTGGTTTATTTCTAGGTTTACGCTTTAAACCAGATTGTTTATTTGCAATTTTATTAGTAGAAATTGGTTTTGTTTTAAATGGTAAAAAATCAAAATTATTAGGTTCTAATTGATTTATGCCTTGTATAGGCTGTCCAGCACCAGTTTGATTAGTTTGCTTTGCTTGATTACAATAATATTTTGTGTAATCATGCATTTTTATTTAATGTGAACATGTCAAAGACAAAATATTAACTAACTATATAGTCGTTTAGGTCTAAATATAAGTAATACTAATATGTTTCCTTCATTTATTAACAAATTATTATCATTATCATCAGTTATTTTTAATTGTATAGAATGAATTTCATTATATTTTATTGGTAGAAAACTTTTTTGTTTAAAACTAAATTTCATAAAATTATCATTTTCATTTATGTAAGTGGGTATAACTCTTAATAAACTAACTTTTTTATTATTAAAAAAGGATTGTTTAACAATATCGCAATATATTTGTAAATAATGAATTGTATTGTTAATATCTACTGGTTTAGTATTGGATATAATTGGCTGCACAATCTCCATATTTTTTCTAAATATTTCTTCACTAATATATGATGGGTTTCCTTCGTAATACCCACCCCCTAATCTAATTGTTTGTGGTAGATTAAGTGTATTGTAATCTTTCATTCCTAATAATTTTTGTAATGTATCGTTTAATTCTAAATAAACAATACCACGTAATTTATAAAAAGCGATAAATTCAGTTGGGGTGATATTTGGATCAGGTAATTGAATTTTTAAGTTGTGATCATAATCATTACCTTTTATATTTTTACAATAAATAGCAAAATTACCATTTGTCAATGAAAATTGATTATTAGATTCATTAAAATTAAATGATAATTTGTTTATTATCCATTGATTTGCACGTTTTCCTAAATTATCTAATTTTTTAGATAAATATGTAGGATGGTAATTAGGTAAAAAATAAACTTGTGGAAAACGTTCAAGTATTAAATCTTCGATTTTTTCATTAATTTCTGTTACTGTTTTTTTAAAACTATCTACCCAATTAATTTTATCTAAATTATAATCAATTGTTATATGATCACCTTTAGTATAATTTGTGTTTGTTGGTATGTACATAAAATTTATCTCTGAATGATCACCAATATGTCTTATATCTTGATCCATAACCCATTTCATATGAAATCGGATATTTAAATTATCAACAATTTGCTTTTCACTTAACTTTTTAGGAATTATTAGTTCTTCTAGTGCACATTCCATATTATTTTCAAATTTTATTGGTGGATTAAAATAATAATTTATTTCACAGTTATTATTTTTATTTGTTAAATATAAATAAAATTTATTATTATACGATGATAACATTTTTAAAACAATTTTTGTGGTCTTATTATTAATATAGCTATCATTTTACCATATCTAAGTAGTAAATCATTGTTACTATCGTCTTTTATATAAAGCTTTATTGAATTAAATTCATTAAATTTTAATGGTACAAAATGTTTAATATCAAAATCAAATTTCATAAAGTCATCTTTTTCGCTAATTGCTGTGGGTATGACACGTAATAAATTTAATTTACTATTATTATAATAAGATTCTTCTATTATATCACAATATATGTGAAAATAATTAATAGTTTGAGAGACTTTAATTGGCTGCACGTCAGTTACAAAATGTTTAATGTCATCAATGTTATTACGTAATATATTCAATTCTGATTCAGATTCTGATGTAGGAATTGGCTTTTTCAATATATTTAAACTAGTTTTTATATTTGCAATATTGTATTTATTAAATCCTAGCAATTTTTTTAATTTATCATTAAATTCTAAATAAAATAAACCTCTTAAACTATAATATTTATAGGTTTTATAATTGTCGGTTGGTGCAATTATTTCACTGGTTTTGGGTATAAATGGATCTTTTAAATCAATAGCAAAATTTCCATTTTTTAATTTATATATATGCTTCTCAAACGAAAATTCAAATGGATTTATAATCCATTTTTTATTTAAATCACTAGGTTCGCAGTCTTTCATATATAATATTTCTTTATATTTTTCGTTTATTAAGTTATTAGCTTTTACGTTTAAATCACTAATCAGCTGTTTCAAATTTTCACGCCAATGTTTAGTTGTTGAATGATTTAAGTTTATCTTTTCAATGTAATGGTTACCATATTTATAATTTTCATTTTCTAGTACATTAATTGAATTTACTGTTTTATCTGTTGTTTCAAGTAAATCTATTACTGAATTTACTACATCAATTTCATCTTCTGATAAATCCATTATCCATTTTAAATTAAAAGTTATTTCCAAATCACTTAATAAATCCTTTTGATCAAGTTTTTTAGGAATTATCAATTCTGCCAATGCACATTCCATCGGCACATTGTATTTTATTGTTTCATTAAAATTTACATTAAGCTCACATTTATCACTATCATTTGTTAAATGAAAAATTTGATTTTCGTTTTCTCTGAAATAATCCATTTTTAATTAATTTTTATTAATTCTTTAGCATAATATGATCCTCGTATAATTGAACCAGATTTGTCACGCACTTTGTATTTATAATATGGAGAAGTATATAAAATTTTAGCTATAGTGAATATTTCTGTACTATAATTTTCTAGATATCCTTTATCAAAAATATTTCTTAGTAACTTAATTTTAACTTTATCTCCTAGTTTATATACTTGCTTTTCTCTAACAATAGTTGTATGATATAGATTATTATAAACATATATTTCATTCTCTTTAGTGACATCAACTGGTTTGTATTTTGTACGACTATGTACTGTATTATTATATGTTAAAATAATATTATTCAAAACATCAATAAAATTATCAGTTTTATTATAAAACAAATATTTTTGAATTTTTTCTTTTATTGTTCTATTCCAACGTTCAACTGTTCTAGCTTTAGATGTGTCACGTAATATTAAATGTTTAATTTTTCTCCATCGCAAATATTTTTTTAATTTTTTATTTGTAAATTCTCTTCCTGCATCAGTAGACAATATTATTGGTTTACGTTTAGATGACTGCATTATGTAAATTATTGCTTTTTTAACCACATCAGCATTTTTATATTTCAATGGTATAGCCCATCCATATTTTGATAAGTTATCAATAATCATTAATATATAACGAAAATTATTATTCGATTTTGGTTTTGTTATTTCAATTAAATCTGCCTGCCAATTCTCATCAATATGTTTAGACACTATTGGATTACGTTTAAAATTAAATTTTGGATATCGATGAACTGTATGAGTCGATTGATTTAAAAGCCATTGTTTAACTTGATTTAATGTTATATTAGAATAAATGTTTTTAACATATTTATAAAGTTTAAGAGGCGTACTAAAACTAGAATAATATTTTGTATTATAATAATATTTTTTGAGTATATGATTAATATTTTTCCCAGTTAATGGCTTGTCTAACATTTTTAGGGTACTTAGCACGTATAACTTTAGAACGAAAACTTGCTGGTGTTTTCATATGTTCTTTATATTTATCTTTTTTAACTAAATTTGTATTTTTTGGAGATATATCGACTCGTTGGGATCGTAGATCTTTTATAAATGATTTTACTTTTAAAATTTTTTTAAACTTTTATCATTTGTCTTATAATTTCTTTTAAATAATCCTTTAGGTGTTATGTTTAAATATTCTTCCCGTTCTTTTAATTTTTTACTAGGTGCTTTAAAATTGTAAGTATATTTTCTTTTATTTTTATTTATATCTGGGGTTATGTCACAATCTGCTTCAATCTCTTTAAATTTTGGAGTTTTAATTTTTGGAGTTTTTACGTTTATAATTTCTTTTTGTTTATCATCATCATCTGATTTGGAAGCTATTACAGCACTTGTTATATCAAGGCATGCTTTTTCCTCTGTTTGATCGATATTATTTTTAAATATCAAAAATTTTCTTAGAGCTTCTGCATATAACTTAGCTTTAATTCTTTCATCAATATTGCTAGATAATATAGATTCTATTTCTTTATCCAAGTCATTCATTACTAAAAAATTTTTTGGTGTTTGATATTTAACTAAGTTACTTATATCATTTTGATGTTTATTCTCATTTTGAACAATTTGCATTTTTTTGAAACTCATTATATATAGATTTGTAAAGTAACTTTAAAGCAGAAGCAATCAATATATTCAGCAAAATATTTCCTCCTTGTTGTTTAAGATATTTTTTACGTTTTATAACTGAAGTCTTTGTTGCAAGTTTTCTTAATAATTTTTTATTATTATTTAATTTTTTAAAATCACAATTTTTTATTGGTAAGTTACCATGCAGACAGTTTTTAGCTATTTCAGATATTGAATTTATGACACAGATTTTAGCTAATTTTATTAACTTTTGTCTTTGTTTTGTAGATTTAGTATTAACGATTTGTTTCAGAGAGTTTTCACAATTTTTAATATTTTTTAATTTATTTTGATTTAATATAAATGTATTTTGGTGTTTCATTTGGAAAAATGTTTGTACGTACTCTTACATCATTTGATGTGTGTTGATTAAAATCTAAAAATAAATAACTGTACGGTTTGTTTTTAGTAGCATCTATATAGCTATCATATATAAATTTAGAATTATTTGCATCTATTTGCGAGCTAAGAATTTTAATTTGTAATGTTTCACGTGGATTACTCATAAGCACAATATATGTACTATTAGTTGAAATATCTCTCATATATTTACTTTTTGGAAACAAATTTTGT
Organism: Oppia nitens; assembly: GCF_028296485.1. Taxonomy (NCBI): domain Eukaryota; kingdom Metazoa; phylum Arthropoda; class Arachnida; order Sarcoptiformes; family Oppiidae; genus Oppia; species Oppia nitens. The sequence continues at coordinate 1,842,805 of NW_026533190.1, forward strand.
AACAATAAAATTACGGTAATATTTTTATGATGACTTAATTTTGTAAATAAATCACTAACAAGTAAGTCATTAGAAACTGTATGCATACAGTCATCTAAAACAATTAAATTATTATGGCTTGAATCAAGGTCATTTATTACATCATTATTAAAAGTATTTATTTTATTTATATGAATTCCATGTATTGAATTATAATCTGAGAATCCTTGAGATGAACAATATATTATTTTGTCAAAATATAATCCAAATAACTCATACATGTTTTCAATTAAATTTGATACGAAAGTTGTTTTACCACTACTTGATGGTCCACATACTAAAATACGTGAAGGGTGTGTCAAGGTTAAATCATAATTATTCATGGTTACTGTTAATATAAAAGTATTATAAATAATATGATTGGTTATTTACATTTATATATACTTTTATAGTTTTTATTTGAAATATAACCTTGAAATTATATTATAAAATCAAAAATTATTTTGAAATTTAGACAGTTAATAAAACATGGCTTTCATAAACCCAGATTTTGAAAATATTAAAATAATTATGTGCACTAATGGTTATAAAATCGATGGTGGCTTTTATTTGCGAGAACTTGGATTTTGTTATAATAATTTATCATCATCAATACCATTCAACTATAGAATTAATAAATCTAAAATCGATGTAACTAATCAATTTGTCATAGATTATATGGAAGATAATATTCATGGGATTAAATTTGATAAAAAATTTGAATTTGGATTATCACCAAGCGAAATTGTACCTGTAATCAAAACTTTATATCACTTAAATACCAATACACATGCAAAATATATAGCAGTTTGTAAAAACGATGATGGAATTAAAAGTCTATTATATAAAGCTGGATTTGGACAATATATCATAAATATAGAGAACTTAAATATATTTTCATCCACAATGATTCCAACAGATAATGATATAATGACCGAAATTACAAAAGATACTAATTCTAATCCATGTTATTTGCACGAAAAACTAAAAGTTACTTTAAAACCTTTGTGTGCAAAAGAAAAAGCTGAGTTTATGTATAATTTTTGTAAAAATACTCATAATAAATATTTTAACCCACAATTTATTAAAATAAATAATGATAATCAAATAAATACTGCAAAAACAACTATATGGTAAGTAAATTGTATTATTTTAAAAACTTACAATATATAATAATACAATTTATTTACAGATGCTGAAATTCTTACAAAAATGGTTCATCTAGAAAATAAATATATTATTTCTTATAATTAAATATTAAATACATTTAAAATTTAAAAATTTTTATTTTAAAATAAAATTATTAAAACAAATAATTTGTGTAAATTATTAAATTATATATAAAAATAATTATAAAATTAAACCCTCCACCAAATAAGTATATAATAATAGAAATTATATAGCATTAGTTGAGCCAAATCCACCATTTCCTCGTTCAGTCTGTGGAATATAACCAATATATGGAGTAACCTTTTTGTATGGTAACACTATGAGTTGGGCAATACGATCTCCAGGTGCAATGTTGAAAGCCAATTTACTGTTGTTAATAACCAACACTTTTACAATTCCAGTATAATCAAAATCTACAATTCCGGCTCCAATATCTATCCCTTTAACTGCTAATGAACTTCTTGGAGCAATAAAGCCAAATGAATTATTTGGCATGTAAATGCTTAATCCAGTTGAAACAAGTTTGCGTTGAGATGGCAATATCATTTTATCCTCATTTGAGTATAAATCTAATCCAGCGCTTTTTGATGTACCTCTGGTAGGAAGACACGATCCAAAATCCATATTTATTTTTAATTGTTCATCTAAAAAAATAATTAATCTTATAATTAGATTATTACATATTTAGTATTAGTTAAACATACCTTTTGAAATAATATCATAACTTAAATTAAGTTTATAATCTGTGATACGACGTTCATCCAAATAATTAAGACAATCAATATAACATTTTCCAAGAGACTCGTTTGGTTTAATGTACAATGTGTTAGTTTTAGATATATTCCACAAAACAATTTGCATAATGTCTGAATTTTTGTTTTCAACATAAAACAACTTGCAGACAATATCTTTAACATCTAAATCTTCATTTTTAATAAATGTTCCCATATAATTAGCTGGTATTTCGTTTAAGTTATTTACATATAAAACAACTTTAGTCATTGGTTTCACTGCATGAAAATTTAGTGGTGTTATTGATACAAGTGGATTAATTTTGTCTCCGTTAATGATTAATTCCTTATATACATTATTCATATTGTCTGTAACTAAAAAAATATTAATGTTTTAATGAATTATGTCCAAATGGAAGACATGAAACTCCATCTGATAATATATAGTTCTTATCGTCCATAGGATGAAACACAAACTTATTAATAGATAATGTTTTAAGCATATGTTGTTTTGATTGAATTGTTGTCATAGATGTATTATAATATTTTTCATTTAACAGAACATTTTTATAAATATCATGTGTTAAATTATTTTTAATTACATTTTTTTGTACGCCTTTAGCAACTTTTTTATTTTCTATATTATCATATAAAATAGAATATAATTTCGGCTTTAATCCAACAAATTCATTCATAACTTTATCACCATATTCTGATTTTAAATATCCAATTGCTTTTTTATTTTTTTCATTATATAAGAAATGGTTTGTATCAAAGTTACTAAAATCCATTAAAGGATTTAAATAATTTTTTAAATCTTTATACAAATTGTTTGTTTTAATTTCATAAATTAAGCTATCAGTATCAGTATATAACAATTGAATATTTTTTTTATAATAATTTTTAAATGCTTTGTAATGCAAAGTATACATATAATGTTTAGATAATTCTAATACAGTAAAACCAATAAAAATAGGTTTATCTAAGACTACACTTGTTTTTTTCATTTTAATTAATGTAATATCTTCATTTAGTATTTGAAATGTATCAAAATTTAATTTCTGAATACATTTATTTGCTTGATTTCTATTTAAGGCGACTTTAACGTTAACATGCTTTCTTTTATCTTCAATACTTTTACCAAATACTGAATTATTCATTAATTTGTATAAGTCTTTTTCAAAATCATTATTAGCTTTTTTTCTTAATTCAGTATTTATAGAAATATATTGTTTTAAAAAATTGCTTTGTTTAAATTTGATACCTCTATGTATTGCTTTTATTTTCAATCCTAGTTCTAAATATAATTTTAATGTTTTAAAATGAATAATATAATTGTTTTTATCATTCAAAGTTAATAATAATTTTTCTGTAGGATATCTACGATAACCAAATTGCTTTAGTTTTGTTAACAAATTAGTTTGATATAAACTTAGCTGATTATTTGTAACTTTATTTTTTTCTGGAGCAAGTGGGAAATCTTTGTGTAAATCGTGTAATTCACTAGGGTATTCAAGATCACATTCTAATATATAACCAAATTCATTTTCTGTATTTATATTTGACCAATCAATAATATTTAAAATTTCTAAATTAATCCATTGAAAATTACTTAATGGAAGTTTTTCACTTAAACTTTTTCCATATAAATTATTAACATCAAAATGAGCTAAAAATGATTTCTCTTTTGAATTATCATAATTATTACAATATTTATTGTTTGCAATTGCATATCTTTTCATTATATTACAGATTCCTCCTCTGATACCTTTTTCTATTAGCATATACATATCAATATCTTTTAATAATTCAATTTCTATTTTTGTCATTTTTAAAGCAGCACACCATGATAAACCAGGAATACTGTAAAAATGACAGGGTCTAATTGATAGGTATTATAAATCATATTTCTAAATGTTTGAAAAACATCAGCTAATAGACATGTATCTAACAAACAATAAAAGTTTTGAAATTCTTTAATATTTTTAAATTTAAATTTTTCCCATACTTTTAAAACATAATTATAATCATCTGAACTTATAGTAGATGCAGATAAATGTGAATAAAATTCATCAATTGATGGTAATTTGGTTTCTTTAAAGCGAGACCAATCATCAAGATATTCATAAGGGTAAGGACATTTTCTAAATAATAATTCTATATCGTTAATTGGTATTTTTTCTTCAAAAACAGATTTTGTAATTGAAAAATTACCATTTGAAGCTTTTAAATTTTTTACAAGTCTATCTAGACTATCATTTAAAAATTGACAAGAATCTAATATTTTTAAATTATCTAATTCAAGTGCAAGAAATTTTTCCATTGAATTGGGAATAATAGTACATTTACTAAAATAATTATTACTTAAACTATTTACAATAAAATGAGAATCGTAATTTTTTAAATTATGAAAAAATAAAGGAATTTTTTTGGGGATTTGATATAATAAATTACATAAATTATGGGCAGCACCTCTATATTTTCCAGTCATATGATCATGATCATAAACTTTTTCATTTAGAGAATCATTAAATGGTAATTTACACAAATGACAAATGTGATCTAAGTGGTGTTTTATTTTTTCATTTTCAGTTATTATCATTGATTTTGGGTTACTTATTTCACCATAAATTAAATAAGATACTGTAGCGAGTATACTTAAAAATTTATTTAGACAATTTTTACCAGTATATACATTTTTGTAATATATTTCACTTTCATTTTTTACGACTACTAAAGAAAATCCTGAAGCAACATGTTTATGTATTTGCCTAGACTTTTTATTAATCATCTGATTATCTTTAACTAAAAGTGATTCAAAATCAGCATAAATAACAAATGGAAATCTATACATAAAATTAATTTGTGTAAATTTCATTATATCATTTTTAGGCATTACAGCAGCAGAAGGATTAAAATGTTGACACAAATATTTATGATTCTCTAGTCTAACCTTAGTTTGAAACCCACTTAAACAATTTTTACAAAAATAATGATTAATTGATGAATAGTTACCACATAATCTATTAAAATTTTTAATAAAATAAAAATGATCATTGTAATATAGTAATTTTATAGTGTGAATAGCTTTCTTTTTAGATATGTAAATAGGTATAACAGAATGAGTATTTTCTGAAAATCCGCTGTCAATTCCATATATATTTATTCTTATTTCTAAATGTTTATTTAAATTTTCAAACTTTTTAATATCTTTAAGAGTAACTGGATATGATATATTATTAAAGTTTGCAAAATTTTTAAATGGTAATAAAGAATCTAATCTTCTATCATTTAAAAATTCATTAATTTCAAATTTTTTATAATACAACAAAGCAATTTTTACTAATATTGACCACATAAAACATTTTTGATCAGTATTTTTTAAAGAAATTAATGCTTTTTTATTTTTAATACAATCGGGTAATTTGTTGTTAAAACAACCACCTCTTAAGGGATTATATATTGCAATTCGCAAATCTAATCTGTCAATTGAATCTATTATCCAACCGCTTCCGATTGCTTCAAAAGTTTGTATTTTATTTTCAAAATTACTAATTAATTTGTTAGTAATGTTAAAATTAAAAGAAGATAATATGTAATTATCACTTGTAAAATAAGATATTGTATATATTTTTACATTAGCAACTGTTTTGTAAAACGTTACTTGAAGACAAAATTGTACTTTAATTGATTTAATTTTAGCTAATAATAAATTTAATAAAGTTTGAATATCTTCAAAATGTACATAAAAAAAATCGTGAGGATCTTTATAATCTCTTTTTGGATAAAGTTCATATTGTTGTAAAAAATTTTTAAATGCACTTTTAGATAACATAAAATTATGTTCTTTGTTAGAAATATTAGGCAATTGTTGATTGCCTTTGCCAATTTGATTGATTTCACGTAATTTGTGTAAAATAAATGTAGATTTAACTTTATAAATTTTTCCACAAATATTACAAATTATTTTGTTTATATTATTATTAAACTTATCACAGTGTAAATAATGTGCACGTAATTTATTTGATGAATTAACTGTATTCTCACATAATTCACATTTATACACAAATACTTTATCACTATGTATAAGACGAATATGATTATTATATAAACGAATCTTAGTATATATTTTATCACAATATTCACATGTGATTGGAAGTGTAAAGACGTTGTTTTGTTCCATATCTATAAGAAAATGAATAATAAAAATTTAATAACAACTAATATAATATCAATATTATTAAATATAAGTTTAATAATTTTTATTTTTAACGAAAAACAATGTCAGTATCCAATAGATTATGTTATTAAAAATGATTTAGACAATTGTTATTTATCAATTCATAATATTATTTCTATAAATTCAAGTATTGATAAAGTAAATAATAAAAAAATCAATTATTTTCACACTTATATTTCATCTTTTACAAAACCTTATTTATTGGAATTGGTACATAATTCGTCTAAAGATTGTTTATGTTGTAATTAAATAATCAGAATTAAAATGCAAAAAAATTTATTGTAAAAAAATTTATATTCAATGATACATCAAGTAAAGTTATTATTGGATTATATATTATAAAATTCAATTTATAGTATAATAAATGTTCTCAGTTTTAGTAAATATACATTTATGATGGAGTAAATGCAACGTGATTTTGTTCAGTATGGATAAGCAAATTAATGTCATATTCATCGAGAACATAATTCCAATCTCTTTCACCAAATGCATGATCAAAATCTTTCATAGTCATTCCAGGTATTATTCTTATTTTGCATGTATCCATATTTAAACAATTTTTCATAATATATTCAAAGTATTTATCAATGAATAAATAATCATTTATATCAACAGGAATGTTTTTGCGTATTTTATATAAGATTTCATAAACAGCCCAAATTTGTCTTATAACATATGGTTCAAATATATTAAACAATTTTATCTTATTGTTAAGTTTACGACTTATACCAAGTATAAAAAGTAATGAGTTAAATAATACAAACGTTGAACATAATTGTTCAGAAATTATTTTTTTAGCTATCGTTGATTGTTTTTCATTACATATTTTAATATGAGAAAGAGCTTGCGATCCTGGAATTTCATATTGCCAACAATTAGGACAATCGAGACGAACAAGACGTCTTTTAATATATGGAAGTAATCTTAGTTCAGATCTTCTTTTAGCAATTAAATCTAAAATAATTAAAATAAAAATAATTAATTATTTTATATATATTAATTTATAAAATATAATTTAAAATAACATATGCAATAATAATTAATTTAGATATTTTAATGCAAAAATCAGTTTTATTATAAAAAATTTAAAAGTTATTATTACAAATAAATTATTTTAAAATTTAGAAAATACATTTGTGAACTCAGTTTTATTATTTTAACATTTATATTGGGGTATAAAATCCGTTTGGTTGTCTTTCATTTATAAGGACATCAATATCATAATCATCGATTACAAAACTCCAGTCTCTTTTACCAAATGCTTGGTTGAAATCATACATTGTCATGCCAGGTATTATTTTTAATGGACAAGTTTCAAGATTTAGACAATTTTTAAGCAAATATTCAATAGCTCGATTAACATGTAAATACTCATTTTTATCCAAAGTAATGTTATTACGAGTTTTGTAAATGATTTCATAAACAGCCCAGATTTGCTTAATAGAATTTGGATAAAATATCATTTTTAAATCAATATATTTGTCAATTTTACGAGTTAATCCAAGTATATAAAGGATAACATTTATCGCAACAAAATTACATGAATATAATACAGAATCACTAAACTTTCTATATTTAAGTCTTAGTAATTTATTGCAATAGATTAAATGTCTAGACATTTGATCTCCAAGTATGCTTGCTTCATTGCAAAGTGGACAATTGAGAAAAACTCTTCGTCTTTGAATAAATGGTAGCTTTATTAAAGGAAATATGACTGTAAAAATAGAAAAATATAATTAATAATTTGATAATTAAATTTAAAATTGTTTATAAATATAACATATGCATTATTATTTTCAATATATATAAATAATTAATTTTATCAAGTAATTTGTAAATAAATAAATATCTTTAATTAAAAAACATTTACTTTTTCAATCATTTATTTAAATTATCTAAAACATTTTTTAAATGTTATGTTTATGCTAACATTCCAGCTATTGTTATCGAAACAAATCTTTGTTAATAATAAATGTTTTAAACTATTATAGTCACATCGGAACTATGCCATTAGTAGACTAAGTTTAAATAACTATATTATTAACATTTGTCTGGAGTAGAAAAACAATGTTTTTACAGCAAAATTGTATATAAATTATAAACAATTTATTAAAAACATAACATTATAAAAATTTTAAATTCATATATTACAAGATATATTATTTGCATAAAAAGTTTATTGAATAAAATATATTGTAAATACAAAATATAAATTTAACATTAAAATAACAAAGTAATTAAATTTGATTATATATTATATTATTATTAAATTTTATATATAAATTTACTTAAAAATTTTATAAAATAAATTTTGAATTAATTTGATTAAGTAGCTCAATAGCTAAGTGAGTTTAATATTCACTTAACCGATACTACTTTTTTTTAGTTTTTGGTTGAAGTTTTTTAAATGTTGTAAACACATCATCAATTGGTAATTTATTGGTAATTGCAATTGTAATTAGTGATCTCAGGATATATGACATGTGATTCATCTCTATCCGGTAGCGATAATTTGAAGGCACGTCCTCTTTGTTAAATTTAAAAAAATTAACTCTTTACCTTTTGTTGATATACCATCATAATCTGTATGTAAAAATTATACATAAATAATATAAATTTTTTAAAATATTATGTTATAATTTTTACATACCTCGTCTAAAAACTTTTTCAGTTATTTCAGATTTATCGCTGCCGGATGGAGTACTTTTTTCATACATTGCATATGTTATACCATTTACTTTTTTAGCCCGTTTTGCTGACGGACCTGCTTTGCCTTTTCCTTTGCGCTTTTTCGAGTCATCATCAGTCTCTCCAATCGCTTCCAGTTCGTTTAGTCCACTTTTTGATGGCAACACTTCCTCAATATCCGAGTCCGACGATGATTCATCCATACCAATAGATGCCAATAATTCAGATCTTTTTTCAGCGGCCATTGCAACAAAATTTTATTTTAAAAGTAATAAAACTGTTATAACTTTTACTATAATTTTAGCTTTAAAAACTGAATGATTATTGAATGTAAAATATATCTCTTTATATACTCAACTTTAATTAAAATTTGTTTTATTAATAACGTTATTAATATACATATATAATAACAACACCCATAAATTTAAATTTATTTTTATTTATAAACTTGAAATATAGTTACAATTATAATAAACTGTAGTACGCCTAAACATTTAAATTTATTTTTATTTATATACTTTAAATATTATTACTATTATAATAAAATGTAAAAACGCCTAAACATTTAAATTTATTTTTATTTATATACTTGAAGTATAGTTACTATTATAATAAATTGTAGAAACGCCTAAACATTTAAATTTATTTTTATTTATATACTTGAAGTATAGTTACTATTATAATAAATTGTAGAAACGCCTAAACATTTAAATTTATTTGTTTTTATATACTTGAAGTATAATTACTATTATAATAAATTGTAGAAACGCCTAAACATTTAAATTTATTTTTATTTGTATTCTTGAAGTATAGTTACTATTATAATAAATTGTAGAAACGCCTAAACATTTAATTTTTTTTATTTATAAGTATTATTAAAACAAAAAATAAACTACGCCTAAAAATTACTTAAATTTATTTTTGTTTACAAACTTGAATTATATGTACTATTAACGCAAATATTAAACTACGCCTAAGAAATACTTAAATTTATTTTATTTATAAACTTGAAAATATATGTATTATTTAAACAAATAATAAACTACATCAAAGTATTATTTAAATTTATTTTTGTTTATAAACTACGCCTAAGAATGACTTAATTTTTAATAATTTAATAAAAAAATATTCTTATTTTATTTTTAAGTTTAAAAAAATGAAAAATCATTAAATTTTAAAAATATTTTATTTTTTAAAAAATATATAAAATAATATACATATTATATAAAAAAAACTATATATAATAATATATAGAAAAAAAATATTTAAAAATGCTGGCCATTACAAAATAGAATGATGGTATCCGCAATCGCAGTTTATCCATAGATTGCCCATTAACATATCCAATTGAAGTAATGGGTCGGCGCAAGGAATAAAGGCGTGGTAGTCCATTAAAACGCATATTTTATGGACTATTTGATGAATAGTTAGGGGTGTTTGGAAACGAACCCCACAATTACATACAATAAAACCACCATCAATTGCCTTTAGATGGTCCATCCTACAGTTTGGACACAGAAGAAGCTGATGGCTGAGGGCGTGTTTGAACGCAGCGCTTTTTGTATACTCTGATTGAGTACGTAGGCCATCCCATCCGAGTTGCTCTTCATAAGCCTTTTCACGTGCCAATGCTTCTTCTCGTAAACGAAGCTGTTCATCGACGTTATTTGTGGATTTGTTGTTGTTATTGATACGAAGGTAAGCAACAATGTTAGCCAATGCGTCAGCTTCCATTTTGTCCGATAGGTGTCGCTTTTGTAATACAAACTTTTAATTATTACTATTAAAGTGTTTAAACTTGTGTGAATGATATTCTTAAATTTAATTCAATATATATATACTCTGAAGTATTTTTATGACCTTAATTTAAACAACTAATATTGGTTGCAATTTATATATGTATAACGCCTTATGTATTATTAATTACTTACTTTATATTTTATTACACTTTTAACTTTGAAATTTTGTTACACCCAAGTTTTAATGTTATTTAAATTAATAATCATTTTTATTATTATATACATATTATGGTTATTAATTAATAATTATACATTACTTAAAGTTACACCCAAGTTTTATTATTAGTATTGGTTACAATATATATATGTATAACGCCTAATGAAATATTGAATATTTATTATATTTTATATTATACTTTTAACTTTGAAATTTTGTTACACCCAAGTTTTAATATACTAATGTTGGTTTCAATATATATATGTATAACGCCTAATGTATTATTGTATACTTACCATATTTTCTATTACATTTTTAACTTTGAAATTTGTTACACCCAAGTTTTAATATAATTGCTAACATATTATGTTTTATCTATAATTAATTTTACTTAAAATATAATTACAGCCAAATTTTAATAAGTTTAATAGTAAAGTAATAACTATTTAATCAAACAATATTTAAATTAAATGAATTTTAATTATATTTATTATGAAAATACATGTAAATTTTATAGTGTTTTTTATTATTTCATATATAACCTAAATTACATTAATATTTTATATATATTATTGTTTACTTTATATTAAGTGTTTTATTTAAATTAGTATATTATATGTTTAATATACTAATTAAAGTGTTAGTCTAACAGTTAGTTTACATAATTTTAATTTAATAATGTTTGTATTTTAATTAGATCAAATTAAACAAATAATTTTAAACTAAATTTAAGCTTTAATTTAAACTAAAAACATTTGCACTTAATTGCTATTTAAATATAAATTAATTTAGATTAAAATCATACTAAAATAGTGCAAAAGCTTTAGCTTAGCTAATGCTTTTGCCACTTCAATCAATGTTAATTTACTCATACTATTAAACTTATGTTTAACTAAATGTATTGGGTGAGATATATTAAGAATTTTACTGTACTACCTTATAATACCCGCGTTCGACTAACAATGATTGATTCAACACTAAAGTGTCTCTAGGACGGAATCGATCTCCAGGCTTAAGGCCCGAAAACCCACACCTTAACAGTATACGTATAAAGTTAATACTAAAAGTATAGCTTAAATAAGTATTTAACATTAGTTTCAATGGCTAACTTTTTAACGGTTGACTTTTTTTAGGTTTTGATGACACTTTTAGACATTCAATATTTTTGATTTTTTTTTTTTTTTTTTTTTTTGAAAATTTTTTGAAAATTTTTTGACTAAAAATTTTGAATGTTTTGTATTTTTATACATTGTTATACATTGTATTACATTGTATTGTATACATAAGCATTGTTTGAAGGCTAACAACTTTTACTGTTATACATTATTATAATATAGTATAGTGTTTAATGCAATGTAATGTAATTATTATTAATATAATAATTGTATAAATTTTTCGTAGAGCTTATACCATTCAATTGTTTAATTTTTTCGTAGAGCTAAGTAGACATAAATGTCTATTTTCGTAGAGCTTGTAAAAGTATACAACAATAATCATTAGTAATATTCATTATTAATCACATTATGTCTAATCATATTATTATTATTATTTAAAAATAAAATATAAATTGAAATAAATCCTTCAAAAAAAAAACAATTATTACACTATAGTAGCAAATGTTTGCTAAGTACACACATATCCGTATATAACTAACAATAAAATAATAATAATAACCTAATTGTCAATCAATTGTTTTTTGTTACTCTACACTACACTAAAATTTACACTACTGTTCAATAATATTCATTGCAAAAAAATGGCATTAAAAATAGATATACTGTATATAATACTATGATATCTAAAAAACAATGCATAAAACAATAGGCGTGTAATAAATTTTACAACAATACCCGTATAATAATAATAATAATACTAGTATTTATATATCAATTATATGGGAGAAAATATATATATATACTGTATTAATGTGTGACTAATATTAGTGAGTAAATGATATCTCTCTTAACTAACTAACTATTTTCATAACTACTAAAAAATAATGAAATTATTATCATTTGTAATACAGTGTATATACCAGTACATTGTAATTGTAGTGAAACAAAAAAAATTTTTTTATAAGTTTTGTTTTTTAACAACTATTTACTACTACTGATAATAAATAAGTTGACTAAAAATAATAATAAAGTATTTTTTTCATTAACTATTAGATTATTTACTGAGTATTAACTTAATATTGATAGTATTACTATTTCAATTTTTATTAAAATGATAAATATAATAATAAATACCTTTATAAATAAGCTGTATAAATAAATCCTGGTATTAAATTCATATACAGTTAATATATCGTATGATTTTTTTGTTACTATTTTATTACTTTGATTATAATTTATTGTAATATTAATATTAACTTATAGTTCATAAACATTTGAAAGTTTTTTTTTAAAAAATAGTTAATACGGTATAATATTAATTATTTTTAAAAAAATAATAGTAATAATTATAAACTACTATTAATTGTTTGTAGAAAATAATAATAATAATTAATTTGTTTATTTCCAGGATATCAATTATAATTTTTTTTTTTAATCAATAACCAACAAATAAACAAAAAATAATGATAAATTTAACATTGAATTATTTCTAGCAATTGATTTTGGTTGTTTGCATATTTTTAAGGATAATAGGAAAATAAAATTGATAAATATAGTAAAGAATAATAATAATAACAATCAATTAATGTCAATAATTAAATACAGTAATACATATTTATTAAACAAATAAAACTAAAGAAAATTGTTTTCAAAAAAAAAATAAATAAAATTATTGTAAAACTAATATGATATTACAGTTATATGATAATAAGTTATTATAAAAAAATATATATAAATAAATACAATTAATTAATAATAATAAATACTAATACATAATAAATATAATTAATTACTAAATATAAGATATTTTTTTAGCAAACTAGTCGATTGACAATTTAAATTAATTTTGTCAATGTTTATTACACCCATACCTACTCAATACCTACTCATACCTACTCATACCTACCCATACCTACTCATACCTACCCATACCTACCCATACCTACCCATACCTACCCATACCTACTCATACCTACTCATACCTACCCATACCTACCCATACCTACCCTATCTCTAACCAGGAATACTCATGTCAGGTAACATTCCGTGAACAGTGGAACGACAATCGGCTACAGTTTGACGACATGCAGGGAAAGATCCAGTACCTGGTACTGACCGATCCGAACCGTATATGGAAACCCGACCTATTTTTTAGTAACGAAAAAAAGGGACACTTTCACGAAATAATTATGCCAAACGTATTGCTCCGTATCTATCCAAATGGAAACGTACTGTTTTCCATACGTATCTCATTGGGTAAGGGAGAGGGAAGGGGAGGGGATGGGGGGTTAGGGTGCAGCCGGGTGCTGGCTATCATATATATATATATAAATAATACAAACAATTATATTTATATATTAATATTAATATTTTTTATTGTTATCTAACCTAACCTAACCAGTACTTTCCTGTCCAATGGACCTGAAATACTATCCACTGGATAGGCAAACGTGTTCAATACAAATGGCCAGTTGTAAGTTTTTTTTAATATATTATATATATATATATATGTAAAATATTATCATCAATTTTTTTTGGTTATGCAGATGGCTATACCACCGATGATCTAGTATTTATGTGGAAAGAGGGTGATCCAGTACAGGTGACCAAGAGTCTTAATTTGCCACGTTTTACACTACAAAAATACTTGACCAACTACTGTACCAGTCGGACAAACACAGGTATTATAATAATAATAATAATAATAATAATACTATTAGACATGACATTCCTTTACCTATTAGTGTAAAGGGAAAGTCATACTGTATTTAATACAAACATACCTAACTTTATTTTGTTTGTTTGTTGAACCTAACTAATTAACCCAGGTGAATACAGTTGTCTGAAAGTGGATCTACTATTCAAGCGTGAGTTCAGCTACTATCTGATCCAGATATACATACCGTGTGCCATGCTCATATTTGTGTCATGGGTGTCCTTTTGGTTGGACCCGAACGCTACGGTAGCCCGGGTATCGCTGGGTGTTACCACACTGTTGTCTATGGCTACCCAAATATCGGGTATCAATGCCTCTCAGCCGCCCGTTTCCTATACAAAAGCCATCGATGTCTGGACAGGGGTGTGTCTGACATTTGTTTTCGGTGCACTGTTGGAGTTTGCACTGGTCAACTATGCCTCCCGGAGCGATGTACACCAGGCAGCAGCCAAACAGCAACAACAGGTTGCCCAGCGTCAGGCCAAATGGAATATCGAACATTCGACTATGGAAGCCGGCGGTAATGGAGATGAGACCACATATGGATTGGTAGGTTATTTGATAATAGATAGACAGATAGACAGATAGACAGATAGACAGATAGACAGATAGACAGATAGACAGATAGACAGATAGACAGATAGACAGATAGACAGATAGACAGATAGACAGATAGACAGATAGACAGATAGACAGATAGACAGATAGACAGATAGACAGATAGACAGATAGACAGATAGAGTTATACAGAATATTCTGTATATGTTTGGACTAATGTTTTTTTTATGTACTAATTTGCGTTTGTTTTTTATTTTTATTAAACCCATGGACACACACACACACAGAGAGGTGACGGCTACCGGAGCTGCGAAATACACGCCAAACCAAACAAACGCAAAAACTGGTGCAAACGATGGCTGTCCAAATTTCCTACCCGTTCCAAACGTATCGATGTTATATCTAGAATATTCTTTCCATTTATGTTTGCACTGTTCAATCTGGTCTACTGGACCACCTACCTGTTCCGCGATGATCTACATATGCCACTCAAATAAGCCACTGATGATAATGATGATGGTTGGAAACGGTAGGTTTTTATTTGGATGGGTGGGTGGATCAATGGGTTTGAATTTATTAAGGGGGACGGGGAGGAAAAAAATAATAATTATATTTGTTATATTTATTACTATAATATTTTGTTGTGTTTTACAAAAATAATTAATTGTTGTTTTTTTTGTTTTTTAATATAACATAAGTAAACTGTAGTACTGTAACTTATATATTGTATAATATTATATAATATATTAAATATATATATAATGATAAATGTGTTATTAAAAAAAACACATAGACTTTTCAATACTCAAACAAACAAACAAAACAACATTTATTTATTATTTATTTGTTTTATATAGTTATTGATAGTTTTTTTTATAAAAAAATAAATATAATTCATAATTATTAAAAAAAAATCCATTATCATTAAATATGATAATATACTGTCAAGTATTGCCAATTATTTATATATATATATATATATATATAAGCCATAGACGCATATATATATATACTATGGATCCTTAAAAAAAACTAAACAAACAAATAAAACATAAAAATATTCAAAAAACACTCTCTCATTATTTGATAAATAACATTATATACTATTAATTATAAATTATTTTAATAGATGTTAATTATTAGATTTAATTATAATAATAACAACAATAACAACAAAATAATATTTTCTTATTATTTAAGAAATATACAGTCAGATAATTTTTTATATGTGTATAAATATAATTATATAATATTTAACTAATAGTGTACACAACAATAACAAAATTTAAAAAAAAACAAATTTTATAAAAAAAAAATTTAATATAACTGTGTGTCCAAAAAATAAATTATATATATATATATTGTCCGACAAATTTTTGTTTGTTTGTTTGTATGTACACTATATTTACCTGATTTTTAAAAAAAATTAACTTAAGTTAACTTAACATAATAATACTAATATAATGGACGAAAATTAATTTTTTTAAAATATAGATAATCATCATGGTACATTAAAGTTAAATAGACTCAAGAGAGATAAATAAAAATATAAAATTAAAAAATAATAATAACATTTTTAATTATGCTACATTTATTATTTATTAATTTTTWTTTTTTTTTGTATTTTATAACATTATAGTAGCTATAAAATTAATTAGTGGTTTTAAAATGTTTGTTTTATTGTTAATATAAAGTTTTTAAGTATTTGTTAAATTTTTATTGATAATAAACATGTATATTATTTGTTAATAATATAATTGAAAAAATTAATAGAAATTACAACTTTGTAATATTTAATTTATTTTCTATTATTATTATTATTATTATTATTATTATTATTATTATTATAAAGTTAATAGTATTGATAAAATAACTTTTTGTATAACAAGGTTTATATAATGAAATTAATATAATCAATATTTTGAGGGAAAAAATTAATACATAAAATGTTTTCTAGTTTTTAGATATGAAATAAATATTGATATATAGTTTAAAAATTACAAACAAACAAAAAACAAAAATTTATAAATACTATGTATAAAAATAAAATCTTGTAATAATAAAATTATAATTTTGTTGAGTTAATAAAAAACAATTTTTGCTTAATTTATAAATAATTTGTTTTCCTTTAATAATAGTTTTTATAATTAATTAATTTATTTATTATAAACTCTCTATTCAATCAAAGACAATGGTTTAGTCGGATAACAAAATTATTATTATTTAAAAAAAATTATCAAATAAAAAATAAATATATAATATATAATAGAATTAACTTAAAAATTAATAATACAATACAACAGCAAAATAATTTTATTATATTTTTTTTTTAGATAATAATAATAATAATATAGTGATATTTATTTAGTTTTAATTTCATTTACAAATATCAGATAATTTATTATTATTTTAATTACAAATTAAATAACTTATTGATAGACTATAGAAACATAATGTTTAATCTAATTTAATTGTTAAGATTTAGACATTACCCTTCCCTTACCACCGACTTAACCCTTAGACCCACCATTTTGTCCCCCTTTTTGTCCACCATTTTGCCCACCTTTAGACCCACCATTTTGTCCACCTTTTGATCCACCATTTTGTCCACCTTTTGATCCACCATTTTGTCCACCATTTTGTCCACCATTTTGTCCACCGTTTTGTCCACCATTTTGTCCACCTTTTGATCCACCATTTTGTCCACCATTTTGTCCACCTTTTGATCCACCATTTTGTCCACCGTTTTGTCCACCTCTAGGTCCACCATTTTGTCCACCATTTTGTCCACCATTTTGTCCACCATTTTGTCCACCATTTTGTCCACCATTTTGTCCACCAGTTTGCCAACTAGTTTGCCATCCATTTTGTCCACCATTTTGTCCACCTCTAGGTCCACCTCCAGGTCCACCATTTTGCCAACCATTTTGTCCTCCATGGTGTACAACATGATGTACAACATTAGGTTCCCAATTACGACGTCTATTATTTAGTCGCCAAGGTCTCCAAGGTCGCCAACCTCGTCGGGGTCCCCTAAATCTTAGCCCCCATTTTAACATAACATCTTTTTTAGGTAGCGGTCCATTCAGTATATTATTGACTTTTCTGACCACTTCATTGAACTTTTTGGACAACTCTAGTACTTCATTGTCACTTAATTGGGATTCACTGGTACTTCCGTTAATTGTTTGGATCACTAAATAGATAGATAGATAGATAGATAAAAAGAGAGAGAGAGAGAGAGTTTAAAAGTCAAGACAAAAAAAATTAATAAATAGTTTAAAAAACAAAATTATTAATAATTTAAAATAATTTTCAATTATAATATTTTTATTTAAAAATTACCAAACAATGCGATAACAATTAGACAAAATATATTAAATTTTAACATTATTATTTTTTATTAAAAAAATTTATTGCGTTTTAACCATTTTATTCAACTATAATATACGATACTAATCAATAGGTAATAATAAATTATTAATATTTTTTCTAATGGCGATTAATTTGATTGATTTATAAATATATTTAATTACGTCAATCATATTTAATTAGAGGATTTAAAATAGAAATATTTTTTATTGAATAATATATTATGTTTGAAAACATACTTTTTTAAAAAATAAAATTGATAATAATTTTATAACAAATAACCATATTTTTAGTTAAATTTTTTAAATAGTTAAAAATTATAACTATATTTAATTATTTTTTTTAAATCTTTGTAATAATTATAAATCTATAATTTTTTTTTGAGATTATTTTTTATAATTTTTCACTAAAACCGATATTGTTTTATTTTTTTAAAACATGTATATAATTAAATATCTTAATTAATTAAAAATCTAATAATTGCAGTAAAAAATAAAAATACAAATACATTGAAAAAAATATAAAAAATTAATTAAAATAATTATTTATTAGATTACTAAATTTTTAAAATTTTATTATATAGCTCAGTATAGGCTATCCATATATACTTATCAAAAAAAATGGTTACAAAAAAATTAAATTAATTTAAAAAAATAATTATTCTAAACATAAATGTATAATTAATTTATTTAAAAATTGTAATTCATTGAAGATTATTTTGTTATTAATATTTTTTTTAGTACTTCACTTAATATTGTTTTAATTAATTAATTAATTTTTTCTATTTATAAACATGCTAGTATTTTATAATATTTTTTTTTGTTACAAATTGTAATATAATGATATAGCATCTATTTTTTTTAAATACAAATTAATTTATTGATAGACATTAATATATATATATACTGTATATATTTATTACTTTTAAAAAATAGTTTATATGAGAAATAGGTCCAGTAGTTCAACCATATTGTCAACCATTTCGTCAACCATTTTGCTTACCCTTACGTTTATTTTTACGTTTATTTTTACGTTTATTTTTACGTTTATTTTTACGTTTATTTTTACGTTTATTTTTACGTTTATTTTGCGACCGTTTTAATAAAACAAGTTTTTTCTGTCCATTAAGTATATCATTGACTTTTCTAACCATTTCATTGAACTTTTTTTTTTGTGGACAACTCTAGAGTTTATAAATGCAATTAAAATAATCAAATAATACATAAAAATGTTTTCTAGTTTTTAGATATGAAATAAATATTAATATATATATATATATATATTTATAGTTTAAAACAAATTACAAATAAACAAAAAACAAAAATTTATAAATACTATGTATTAAAAAAAAATCATGTAATAATAAAATTATAATTTTGTTGAGTTAATAAAAAAAAAGTTTTGTTTAATTTATAAATAATTTGTTTTCCTTTAATAATAGTTTTTTTTTTAAATAATTAATTTGTTATTTTAATTATTAATTAAATAATTAATTATAACTAGATAATGGTTTAGTCGGACAACAAAATTATTGTTATTATTATTATTTTCAAAAAATTATTAAATAAAAAAAAATGATAAATAATATATTATAGAATTAACTTGAAATTAATAATACAATATAATAATAATAATAATATAGTAATAAATATTTAGTTTTTTTTTCTTTACAAATATCAGATAATTTATTATTATTTTAATTACAAATTAAATATTGATATACTGTAGAAAAATAAAGTAGAATATAATTGTTAATACCCTTTTGATCAACCATTTTGTCCACCTCTAGGTCCGCCATTTTGTCCACCATTTTGTCTACCATTTTGTCCACCTCTAGGTCCGCCATTTTGTCCACCTCTAGGTCCGCCATTTTGTCCACCTCTAGGTCCGCCATTTTGTCCACCTCTAGGTCCGCCATTTTGTCCACCATTTTGTCTACCATTTTGTCCGCCTCTAGGTCCACCATTTTGCCCACCTCTAGGTCCGCCATTTTGTCCACCTCTAGGTCCACCATTTTGTCTACCATTTTGTCCACCTCTAGGTCCACCATTTTGTCTACCATTTTGTCTACCTCTAGGTCCACGATTAGGTCTCCGATTACGACGTCTATTATTTCGTCGCCAATAGAATCGTCTTAGGGGTAAAATTCTTAGCCCCCATTTTAGCTTAACATCTTTTTTAGGTTGCGGTCCATTCAGAATATTATTAACTTTTCTGACCACTTCATTGAACTTTTTGGACAACTCTAGTACTTCATTGTCACTTAACTGGGATTCACTGCTTATACCGTCAATTGTTTGAATCACTAAATAGATTGATAGATAAAGAGAGAGAGARAGAGAGAGAGAGAGAGAGAGAGAGAGAGAGAGAGAGAGAGAGAGAGAGAGARAGAGAGAGAGAGAGAGAGAGAATATAAAAGTAATACAAAAAAAATTAATAAATAAAATAAAATAGTTTTTAAAAAACAAAATTATTAATAATAATTAATATATTTAAGACAATTTTCAATTATAATATTTATTTGTTGTATAAATTACCAAACAATGCGATAACAATTAGACAAAATATATTAAATTTTAACATTATTTATTTATTTATTGTGTTTTAACCATTTTATTTGACTATAATATACTGTATTATACTAATCAATAGGAAATAATAATTATTTTTTTTTCTCTAATGGCGATTGATTTGATTGATTTATATAAGGGTTAAGCAAGGTTTTGGATTTTAGGTGGGATTTTAGGGGGTAGACTGGGGTGAAATCTACAAAATTCTCGAAAAATCTTAGGGGGGGGGTATGGGCGCTTTTATTGCATTTTTAAACATGTATATAATTGAATATTTTAATTAATTAAAAATATAATAATTACAGGAAAAAATAAAATTACACATAAAATGAAAAAAATTAATTAAAATAATTATAATTAATAATTAATAATACTTAGATTACAAAATTTTTTTAATTTAATTATATAGCTCAGTATAGGCCATCTATATATATATATATATACTATTAACAAAATGGTCACAAAAATTTTAATTAATTTTTTTTAAAATTTATTCTAAACTTAAATCTATAATTATTCTTTTTAAAAAAAATTATTTTACATATTGATTATAAACTAATTGAAGATTATTTTAATTATTTTTTAGTACTTCTATCAAATATTGTTTTTTTTTGTTTTAATTAATTAATTAACTAATTTTTTTGTATTTATAAATATGCTATAATTTAATAATAATTTTTTTTACAAATATAATATTATGATATAGCTGCTATAATATAGCATCTAATTTTTTACTTTACAAATTAATTTATTGATAGACAAACATGTAGCATTTATTAATATATATTTATTACTTTTAAAAATAGTTTATATCAGAAATAGGTCCAGTAGTTCAACCATTTCGTCTACCATTTCGTCTACCATTTCGTCTACCATTTCGTCTACCATTACGTCTACCATTTCGTCTACCATTTCCCCTACCATTACGTCTACCATTTCGCCTACCCTTACCCCTACCCCTACCCCTACCCCTACCTCTACCCCTACCCCTACCCCTACCCTTACGTCTATTATTTCCTTTATTTCGCGACCGTTTTAATAAAACATCTTTTTTAGCTGTCTGTCCATTGAGTATATCATTGACTTTTCTGACCACTTCATTGAACTTTTTGGACAACTCTAGTACTTCATTGTCACTTAATTGGGAATCACTGTTAATCCCGTCAATTGTTTGAATCACTAAATAAATAAAGAAATAACAAAAACAAAATTATAATTAATATTATATATACAGTATATAGAGAGTATATATATATATAATTTATAAGATTTTTGTATTAATTACCAACTAATGTGATAACAATTAGACAAAATATATGAAATTTTAACATATTTTTATTGATTTTTTTAAATGAAATTATGTTAAACTATAGTATACTAATCAATAGAAAAATAATGAATAAATATTATTTTTGATGGCAATTGATTTGAATTATTTTTAATATATATATATATATATATATATATATATATATATTAATCTTATTTACGTCAATAATATTTAATTAAGAATTTAAAAAAAAATGAAATTAATATAATAATAAATATAAGTATTTTTATTTTATTTATTAGTTAATTAAATATTATTAGTGGTGCTAACTATTTGTTAATTTGTTTGCTTAAAAATATTTTTTAATTATTGATAATAATAATAATAATTATAAATCTATATACTGTATATACTTTTTTATTTTACCTGTATATCATCTTTTCAATTATATAATACAATATTGGAAAATAATTTTTTAATACAAGTTTTAAATTATGATATTTCACCATAGACTGTAACGTTATATTTACAGTATGTAATATATATATATATATACAATATATATTTAATATAGTTGTATTAATACAGGTAAATGTTTTTTTTTGAAATGTCATTTAATAATTAGTTATCAAATGTGTTTTTAAAAAAAAAATTGTTTCCATTGAATTAGTTGTCTAATAATGATAATAATAATATTGTCATAATAAATATAATGTATAATAATTAAAATCTAATGCTTGTATTTCAAACTTATATATATATATATATATATATATATATATATATATATATATATATATATATATATAATATACAAATAATCAAACATAAGAATATTCTGTGCTATAAGTTTACTCAAAAAAATAAAATAAAAATAAAATAATAAATAATTTCATTGTATAAAATATTATACTAAATAATATTTTATTTAAACTTCATTTAACTATTTACCAATACATACCAATACATATTTATTACGTAACAGTACATATGTATTACTGTAAAATTTTACAATAATACAAACATACAGTGCCATATATATATATATACTGATGTATGTATTGTTACGTAATAAACATGTATATGTAGTTTTTTTCTGGGAACTACCAGTGCCGCTAGCTGCCCAATATCATGCATAATAATTTATTGGATTATATATACATATACAGTATATATATACAGTATAGTATATTATATATATATACATGTATATATGCATRTATATATATATATATACATTATTTTAACGCATATTCTGTATGTTTTGTTTATCAATTTCATGGCAATACATGTCATGTCATATTTATAGTAATATATTTCTAATGATGTTTTTCCCCTAATTATTATATTATTATTGACTAAAATTTATAATATAAAAAAAATTGTCATTTATTGCGTTTCTATATTGAAATAGATATTTATTTGAAAAATTATATATATATATATATTAGTCATAGATAACGGAAATTGAATGATAATTTATTAATTTTTGATTTTTAAAAATAATAAATATTTTTTAGTATTAATATTTTTACAACAAAACAAAAATTGTTGTCTATTTATAGTAAATTCCTATTTTATATAATAATAATAATAATGTATTAAAAAGTATTAATAGAGAGATAAAGTGTTTTTAATAATAAGGGTTTTAATAACTGTTTAATTGACAATAATATTAATTTCATCTACCAGTGCACACACACACACACACACCAGTAATATTTGATATATTATTAAATGTAAATTATAAAATAATTAAATTAAAATAAAATAATTTAGATTTCAAACAACAACAAAAATAAATACCAAACAATATAATGGATAACACAAGAACCGCTGGTATAATGATGACTACAAGCCCTGGTTTTCGGGTGAAAAAGTCGATTATCTGCGGGTTTGCCCTAATCTGTATCATCTGGAGTGTCGTTATTATGATAATCCGGGATAAACTGGTCGATCAGGCAATGATTCATTATCATAGATTAAACGATTACGATCCCGACTATGAGGAATCAGTTAAGGTATCAGTTTTAGTAGTAGTAGTAGTAGTAGATACAGTTCCCTACAGCCCTGCCCTACCCTACCCTCCCCACCACCACTCAATAAATTAATACATTTAAAACTTAAATTTTTATGTCTATTTTTTTTGTTGACAGAGTATATCCAAAAACTTGGTCATAGTGTTGGCTCTGCTGGCAATACTTGTCCATACAGTCGGACTGATCGGCGCCATCAAAGAGCAGCTGTGTATGACTATAACCTATGCTGTACTGTTGACACTGTCGGCTATGGCATCCATCGACTGGACCATCAAAGGTGTCTATCCGTGGTATAACTTGCTGTTTGTTTCGCTGGTGACTATTACAGCCTATTCGTATGCCCGCGATTTGTATCGTCGACGCCGTCAACAACAACTGGCCAGTTCAGTACCGATTGTCATTCAATCGGCCGCCGCACCAAATATGGTGATGATGGCCGACATTGGCAACGGCGTCGGCGGCGGTGGTGGTGGATATGCTGGTACAGTACCGGCACAGTGGCCATTGATCTACAATCAAACCAATGGTGGACAAAACCATTATCAAGTTGGTGGTGGTGGTCAACAACAACCACCCGGTTATGGACAACCATATAATGTTGCTGAAGGACATGTGGTGTACAATGAAAAAGATATGCCTCCCAGTTATTATCCTTAATATGTCTGGGATATGTGGGTGGGTGGTTGGGTGGTTGAGTAGGAGTGAGTGAGGGAGGTGTGGGGGTTAGGTTTATATGAAATTGATTGATAATTATAAATGATTGTTATGTTTAATAGCATTTATTGTTTTTGGTGTGTGTGTGTGTGTGTGTTGTGTAATATTTTATTTTTATATTTAAAATGATCAAAATGTATGTATGTATGTGTGTGTGTGCATGGACAATTTTATCTAGATTATTATCTAGATAATATGACTTAATTTTTAATAACAGTTAATAATCACCATATATATATACTTTAGTGTAATTTAATTTATTCAATTAATTATTTTTATTGATAATATAATTATAAAAATCTTTTAGTTATTTAAACTACTATTTAAAAATATGTTGAGAAATGTTATACATTTATTATTATTTAAAAAAAAAACAATTATCATATTTTTAAATAAAAATAATTATTATTTATTGAAATATATATACAGTATATATATATATTGTTAGAGATCTACTATAAATGCTTAAAAGTATTTTTTTATATAAATAATTGCATAATTTTATATATTTTTTTAAAAATTCTTATATTTTGTTTATGCTTGAAATAAATACATAAATTTTATTATTAAAATTTAACTTTATCAAATGTAATTTTTCAATAAATAAATTTATTTAATCAAATAAAATAAATCGATCATAAATACAACAACAACAACAAAATTATTAATAATTTATTATAATTTATCTAATTATACATAAACTATATAAATGGTAATTATTAAATATTTTTAAAAATTTCTAAGATTTCTATTAATAATATATGTATAATATATAAAAATTTTATAATATAGATAATTTCATAATAATAATAAAAATAACAAAATTATTTATTAATATATTATTTTTAAACCGAAATAATTAGGCATAATTAAACTGCTAGCTAATTATTACCATGATACTATAATAATTGTTAGTATTAAATGCAAAATAGATGATCATGGCAGTTTTTTTCATGTGTTAACATTTTCAAATAATTTCATTGAAATATTTATTAGTACAGTACAATAATTTATAAGTGTATTTATTAAAAATTAAATATATTTATATATACATTTATTTATTTATTTAATAAAGTTTATTTAATAAAATTATATAACTTAAACATATATATATATATAAATTACATATTTTATATACATATATTAAATATTGATTCTAATTTTAATTGTATTAATAGTAATAGTTAAATAAATACACTTAACTTTTTATGTATTTAATTTTTTTTTCTTAACTATCTCATTGATATTTAATTTTTTATAAATTCAAAATAAAATAAAAATTACTTATTTTACTAAAATGACTACAAAATATATAATGTCGTATAATATTATTCAACTATATATATATATATATACTACTCTAAACATAATAAATACAGTAGTTTATATTAAGCTGTATATTATTTTGTTGTTGTTGTTGTTGTTGTTGTTGAATACTTATATAGCCTATAACATAAAGAGCTCAGTTACATAACAATTTAGAGTAGACTATAAATTTTATGCCTTTCCCTCTCACACCCTACCCCCGGATCCCCACTACCAGTGCCACTAACAAGTATCAAATGTCAAAATTCATAGGAATTTATTGAATATGCTTATCAGTATAAAGTTCTAGCAAACAATTTTTTGTTTATATAATAGTTATATATATATATATATATATAAATTATATTAGTTTTCACTGTTGCAATGTTTTTACCAAACATACTGGTAGTTATTACTGTACATCAATTAACCAACACATAGAAAACAAGTTAATGAAAACTTTTTTGTAGTTTTAAAAAAATATATTTTGTGAAAAAAATACAATCATTAAATACATTGACTGACTATTATTAT
This sequence comes from Oppia nitens, assembly GCF_028296485.1. Classification (NCBI taxonomy): domain Eukaryota; kingdom Metazoa; phylum Arthropoda; class Arachnida; order Sarcoptiformes; family Oppiidae; genus Oppia; species Oppia nitens. Next base: position 1,869,801 of record NW_026533190.1, read on the forward strand.
AGGTTTTTATAAATTTAAATTTAAATAATTTAAATATCCTATAATTACTATCAACTATCATAAAACTACCAAATGATGATAGCAACAAATGGGACAGTTAGGCAATCAGCATCATCAGCAGCAACAGCACCGGGATTTTCGATAAAAAAGTCAATCGTATCGGTGTCGGCTATAATACACATTTGCGGATGTGTCATAATCATAGCCATCTGCGACTATATGGTCGACCAATTGATGAACAACAACAACAACAACGACAACAACATTGATGACAATTATCATCAAAAAACTCTAGACACATCATATAAGGTTAACATACTGTTCCCAATTTAAAAAAAACATACTGTTTCCACACAATAACTTAATTAATTAATTAATTAATTAATAACAGAGCTCTATCAAACTGGTTGTCTATGCGGTGGCTGTCCTATCGTTAATCATACATTTGATTGGACTGATCGGTGCCATCAAAGAGCACTACTGTATGACTGTAGGCTATTTGGTGGTACAGATTCTGGAGGTCATACATGCGGTTAAACTGGTCAACGAAGATAATTATTATCCGTGGTATATGTTACTGATAGAGACAGCCGTTTGTCTCATCAGTTTTTCGTATGCCAGAGATCTGCATCGTCGCCGCCGACGCCGTCCCCAACAATCGCTGTCCGCCGACGCCTTACCGAACATTAGCAGCCGTATCACTAACACAACCACAACGACTACTACCAACCGATATGTACCGACCGATCGACAGTGGCGGCCGTTGTTGTTGGTCAACAACGACCAACGACCAAATGGTTTTACCGTAGATATGCCGCCGAATTACAATCAAGTTAGTGGTGGTGGTGGTGGCCAACAATCATCGTCGGCTCCGCCCAGTTATAATCAACTGTATAATAATAATAATACCAATCTTCTTGATTGTGTAGTACCAGCGGGTACTGGAAGAGGACAGGTATACAATGAAAAAAGTACACCACTTCTCAGTGATTACATGTAAGAAATATTCGGGAGGTGTCGGAGGAGGAGGAGGGGGTAAATAATAGGAAGTATTACAGGATTTATTGGTTTAATTGTTTGGGTTATAATTTTGAAGTCATGATAACATCTATATAAATAATTACCTTTTTTTAGTATTATAACAATTATTAATTTTGTATTAATTACAGTATATTATCTATATATGCAATATTTTTTTTTAAAAATTATTAATTTTTGATTCATTTTTATCTAAAATAATATTTTTTTTATTATAAATATAAGACAGTATTAATTATCAAAATTATTAATTATTCAGTACATGTATAGTATTTTAATTATAAGTAATATTAGAGTTTATTAAGTTTTTTTTCTTCAAATTAATAATTATTATCTATTAACTATTATTATCAAATGTTGTTTAAAATTTTTAAATACAATATTTTTTTAATATATAAAAAACAGCAACAATTTTGTTTAAATTAAATTAATTAATAATTTAATTATTATAATTATAAATAGTGTTGAGAGAATTTTTTTAAAAAAATAATAATAAATAAATATAAACAACTGATATTATATAAAAAAAAATTATGTAAAATTATACTAACATTTTTTATAAATAATAAAATATTTTTTTTTAAATAAATAATTATAGATGATGTTTAATTTTAACATTATAAAATAGATTATTTTTTAAAATTACTATTTTTAAATTATATACATATATAATCTATTAAAGTTAATTATTATTATAATAATAGTTAATATATAATAGTTAGTATATAATTGTAATAAAAGTTACTTGTATAGTATAATCCATTAATTGTATTTCAAAAAATTAAAAATTTTAACTATTTAAGTATTTTTTATGTTTAATAAAAAATAACAATTATTGCAATAGTATTACTCAATAGTTTGCAATAATAATAGCCATATTTATGTGTATTTAGGTTTCATTTACCCTTTAACCCTATAGTCCTATTGGTTGATTCAATACTGATTTATAAGTATATATATATATATATATATATATATATATATATATATATATATATATATATAAGTACAGTATATAATATTATATAATACATAAAGTTATTAGTCATAGACATAACCAGATAGAAAAATTTGTTTGAAAATAATAGTTTGAAAAGTAACAGTAAATTACAAGTATATTTCAACATTTAATTATTATTTGTATAATTATTATAAGTATTTATTTTATTTTATTTTTTGAATTTTAGTTTTTTTAAAATATTTCCACAAATAAAAGTATTTCCATAATTTAATGGTCAAAAAATAAAAAACAATGGTAGACACAGTTAGACCAACAGCACCGGGAGTTTTGATTATTAAGTCAATTATAACGGTTGCAACGAGTATCCATATTATCCATTATACTGTACTTATAGCTTATGTATACTATATGATGAACTATAGTAGTGATGTTCATACGGTACCTACTGTTCCGATTATTTCAATCAATAAGCCACCATTTGTTGTCTACCCGATACCTGTCCATCTGATTGTCAGCGCAGTGTTTATCCTATTCATACTAATTCATTTGGTCGGACTAATGGGTATCATCACTGATAACCGTTGGATTACCGTAGCCTATGCTATCGTACAGACTATGACAGCCATAAAATCATTCAAACAGTTATTTACTGGTGACTATCCATTGATTTTGTTTCTAATAGATATACAAATATGTTTGCTAACATATTTTTATGCCAGTGCTCTCAACCCCCGAAACCATTGTCAACAATCGGTGTCAGACACCGCTACAGCCACCGCCGCCATACCGACCATTAGCAGCAACCGTATCACTAACACAGCCACCACCACCACCACTACTACATTACCAAACAGTTATGTACTGACCGACCGACAGTGGCAGCCGTTGTTGGCCGTAGATATGCCGCCGAATTACAATCAAGTTAGTGGTGGTGGTGGCCAACGATCATCGTCGGCTCCGCCCAGTTATAGTCAACTGTATAATAGTACTAATAATGTTGGGCTGGAGGTGTAGTTGGTTTGATTGATTGGTTGATTGATTGATTGTTTGTTATAATTGATTTGATGATTATTATATTTATGATTAATATAATTAATTGCTATAATATTAGTGATTCAATATAACAATTATCATTGATTTTCTATTGTATTAGTGTTTTTATTTCCTAATTTAAACACAATTTTATTATAAGTTTTATATTATAATTAAACATTAATTTAATTATCATAAAATACAACGATTCTATATATATATATATTTAAAATCTATATATTAAAAAAAAACTTTTAAATGTATTTTCAATATATTAATTTACAGGAAATTGTGTTTTTTTAATAATTATATACAATAATTATATCATTTTTTCATTTTTATATTTAACATTATAATAATAATAAAAATGTGTGTTTTCAACAAATATGTAACAAATTAATCTATAATATAATTACTTTTAAATATATATGTAAACTTAAAATACTTAAACTATAGAATTATTAATTTTCAAAATACAAGTATTTTTTTAATTAATTATACATTTTTTGTATATCATTATTACATTTATTCACTAATGAATTATAATTTATATTATTGTATTAATTTTATTATAATATTTTTAAAAAAAATAAATTCAAAGTTTTATATTTTAGTTTTATTAATTATTAATTTAATTATTTTAAACTAATAATATCGTATATATATAAAATTATTTTATTATAAAATAAATATAATAATTTTAAATTATTATTTGTTTAACTTTTAAATTCAATTATAATATATATATATAACTTATAATTAGTATTAAATATTTAGTATAAAAAGTTTTATTTATATAAAAAAATATATAATAATTAATTAATTTTTTTTTTAAAAAGTATAATTATATTTTAATTATATTTATTTTTTGGATAAATTACACTGGTTAAATTTATTTTTTTTATTAAAACTGCATTATTGACGTTATTTATGTTGAATTTACATATTAAAGCATTAAATATTTTTTAAACATTTTATAAAAAGTACAGTAATAACCCATTATTGTTAATATGATATTCTATAATAAAAAAACAAAACAATGTGTTATGTCTATAGTATAGAACTCCATACTGTATATTATTCTATAAACCATTGAACACTACATTTTACTTTAATACTATTGATACTACTAATTGAATACAGTCTAACACTAATATATAGTACAGTATTTTTTGCACACAATGTTATACAAAGTCAATAGCAATAGGCTATAGGGAAATGTGTGTTAATTATTATTATACTGTAGTATAGACTGTATTAATACCACATTTAACTGACTTAAAGTATTAATGTATTGTTTAATAAAAAAAATATAAATAAATAATAATTAAAAAACAATAAATAAATTTTTTTTTAAAGTAAATAATCGGCAATTAATTTCTACGGTAATCACTGTCCACTCGCACACACACATAGACTGAATGGCCAACAATACGGGTAACGATATGAACACTACCGCAGCTGCCGATGACAACAATCATTTCGCCGCCGCCACATCAGCCGCAGAGGTTAGTAATAATTTGTGACCACATTTCGGTAAAATTTATAAATGTCTTGTTGTCATTGCCAACAGCAGAACCACCGACGGTCATCATCATCGGCGGCCACAACGACAACACCGAAGAGACGGCTGTCAAGCGATGGCCATAAGGGCGCGTCGCCGGGAGCCGAAAAGGGTTCATCGTCGGCGGCCAAACGCCAGAAACGGGGCAAACAGTTGCGCGACCAGAATGCTCCGCGGGTACCGCTGAATGGTTACGTACGATTTCTGAACTCGAATCGCGATCGTGCTAAAGTGGCCAATCCGGGACTAAGTTTTGCCGATATTACCAAAATATTGGCCGCCGAATGGACGGCAATGGATGTCGAAGCTAAACGCAAATATCTGGATGAAGCAGAAAAGGCACGCGAAGTCTATATCAAAGAACTGGAAGAATATCAGCGAACGGATGCCTATCAGGAGTTTCTGGTAAAACAAAAACAACGACGCGAACAAAAGCTACAGCAAAAACAGTTGGCCGCGAGTGGTGGCGGTGGACCAGCTAATAGTGGTGGTAGCGGTCACGGCAAACATGGATCAGGTGGTGGCCACTTGTCGGGTATGTGTTTCTATTGTTTAGATGGCTATAGACGACATTAGACACGATATTATCAGCAATTTGTTTGACACTATTTTGTTGTTATTGTTGTTGATATAGTTAATAACGATGAAAATCAAGCACTGGACACCACCACCATCAACACCACCACCTCAGGAGGTGGCCTCACCGTTGATGTCAGCTCGGGTACACTGGATCTGCCGATTTTTACCGAAGAATTTCTCGACCATAACCGTACCCGCGAACATGAACTAAGACAACTACGGAAATTGAATACCGAATACGAAGAACAGAATGCTATCCTAAGCAAACACATCGACAATATGAAGTCGGCCATCGAAAAGCTGGAATCCGAAACTGTTCAGCAGCGGTCAAACATCCAGCAGATTGGCCAACATTTGAATCAATTGCGCCAGACATTGGTGAAAAGTTTTGCTGCCGTCGGTATGCCCGGTACTGGCGATGTGCCGACAATGGACAACGTTGACGACTATATTGTCAAATTGCACGCAAAACTTACCGTCAAAGATAAATCACGCGATACGGAAGCACTGGCCGAACGGGTGCGCGGTATTGTGGCGGCCATTGACTACGGTTTTCATTGATTTGATTTACCGCTAATTGGTTTTTGACTTATCAATGTATAACCAAACAAATCTATTGTTTTTAAAATACATATATATATTTATATTTATATATATATGAAATATTTTTCTTTATTTTTAATTTGTTAATTGTTATATAATTTATACATATTATTATCACAACATATTATCACAAAAAACAACTATTATATTATTATTATTTTTACTGAATTTCAACATTTATTTCCTATATATATATATATATATATATCTAAATGTAATGTAAATATACTTCCAGATTATATATATAATATGATTAACCAAATTATATTCAAAAAGATACTGTACTTATATTTATTCATACAATTATATCATTCATTTAAATACGAATATAACAGTTAATAACCAAAAAACAAACAAAAAAATTGTATTTAAAATAATAATATTGTAATATTTTCAACTAAAAATAATATTTATACTAATTTTTTTTTTATCAAATAACTAAATTCAATAAAATATATTATTCATATAATTTACTATATAAGATAATTAATGTTTCATTGGGGGAAAAAATCATTTCAATATATACTTTACTTACACAATATGTGTTTTGAAACACTCAAACAAAAAAAATTAAATAGTTTTCTCACCATTTAGTTTTTTTATCATAGTTACCACCGATTAGCATATAAATTGCTGATAATTAATAAATAAAATATAAAAATAATAATAAGCATACAATACATGATTCATAAATTTATAGTCAATTTTTTTTTGAATATGATATAACAAAAAATAAAATTTGATATAAAAAATAATAGATATGTTATTATTAAATATACTAATAAGTAATAAAAAAAAGTTGAATCATAATTTTTGTTTAGTAATTAATAAAATTGTTTTTATTTAAATTTTTTTTTAAATAGAGAGAGAGAGAGAGAGAGAGAGAGAGAGACAGAGAGAGAGAGAGATTTCATACCTAAAAATCGGTTATTATTATTATAATAACCACTTTATTATTATTATGACTGGTAGTGATGATGATGACAATGATGATACCGGTGCTTATCAAGTGATTGCCATAAAGAGAGCAACTCCATGACAGTGTTGTTGATCTCAATTTACAATTATATTAAATAAATAATAATAAAATGAGATATAATTTACGGTTTGGTCATACAAAACCCGACTGTCCACGGATAAGCTCTCTTTACGGGACAATACTTTTTTTTTAATGGTGTGATTAAATAACAATTGTTGTCGACTTTGAGGTTTTTTTTGAGGGGGATATAACCATCTAATAACATACAATTTTTTATATATATACAATACCGGTTCCCATAAAAAGTAAAAAATAACTATTTTTTTTATATATATAAGTTATATAATAATGTTGAGAATTATATTTAAAAAAAAACTTATTATTATTATTTTTCAAACAAAAAATTATTACAAATCAATCATTTCATTTACACCAAACATTCAATATTGAAAATATAATGAAATACAATAATATATTAAAATTTATTGAATAGTTTTTCAATACCAACCAATAACTTTTAAAAAATAACTAAATTAACATATTTTTTCAGTTTAAAAAAACTCCCTAATCATACAGTACATAACCTACCTGTCCCCTTTACCTTATTGATACTAACAAAAATATATGATATAAATGAAAAAAACTTAATTAAACAGTCATGTCATAGTCAATACACACACACACACACACACACACACACACATACATGTGTGTGTGTGCGATACCTGTGCTTATGGTGCTGTTGTGTTCACTGGACTAAAAAATAAGAAAATTAAATGATTTATTTGAAGATTATTACCTCCTATTATCAACTTTTTACACACACAYACAYACATACACACATATATAAACACATACATACATACACAMACACATACACATACACATACACATACACATACACACACATACACATACACATACACATACACATACACATACACATACACATACACATACACATACACATACACACATACACATACACATACACATACACATACACATACACATACACATACACATACACATACACATACACATACACATACACATACACATACACATACACATACACATACACATACACATACACATACACATACACATACACATACACATACACATACACATACACATACACATACACTCACACATACACACACACATTGGTTAAACACATAGACATTACAATTGACTTTCAATTAGTAGTCATAATAATTATAAAAACATACAATTTTTAAAAGTTAATTGTTTACCAGATAACAACCCTTAAAAAAATCATATAATAATTATTTATAACATAATACACACTAATTATATAGTTTTAACATTAATTGCATTGTAATTAATATATATATATTACCGTATATATACCGGTATATCAATATATAATAAGATAGATATAAACTATGTTTATTTTTTAGTGTTATCTTTTAAACAAAAAAAAATAATAAAAATTTTTAATTATTTTTTGTTTTATTTTGAATACTTGAAAAATATGTATTAAAATATTTTTTTATAATTACCATATTGTCGATGTAAACTTTATGTTAGTATTAGTTTTTAATAATAATAATAATAATTATAAAAAATATATAAAAACACAAACAGATTGGTAACTTCACAGACACTTCTATACTGATGAAAAAAAATTTAAATAAAATATAATTTATATTAATTAAAATAATAATAATTATGAACTATATTTAATAATAATTTTAGTACAAACTAAAAATTTCTCTTTCTTTAAATGTAATAATAAATACAAATATCACTACAAATGCGGTTAAATGGGTATTAAATAATATTAGTGTCCGTCATAAAAAAAAATAGTGATACCGTATGATAAATATATAGCATATATATATATATTCAAACATTTATATATACATACAATAATAATTTTTATGATATGTATATCACAGTTTTAAAAAAAAATGTAGAAATTGCAACTAAATAAGTAAAAAAGATTAATTATTATCTCAAAAATTATAAAAATATATTTATATATATATATATATTATATGTATGTATATAACGCTTATAATTGCAAAACTCTCTCTCTCTCTCTCTCTCTTTCTCTATCTTTCTCTCTCTCTCTCTCTCTCTCTTTCTCTCTCTTTCTCATAAAACAAATCTAATTGATAAAAAATAAGTAATAAGCAATATTGTTACAAGATAAATTTAATTATTGCATTTTTGTGTAGCTATTTTATCACATACACACACACACACACACAATAATATATATATCATATACTATATAAATACAAAATAACTATAGAAATAAACGGAAAAACTAATAAAAGTCATAAAAAATTATTAGTATTATTATTATTATACGGTATTGTATTTTAATAAATAAATAAAATCCCCATAAATACATATATTTTATATATCACTATATATATGATTGTTAAGTTTGTATAGTTTTATTACTTCACAGTATTACTGATTATACAATTGTTAGAGACTATAGTCTAAGGTATATTGTTTGCCTAATAATTGACACACCCATAAAAATTATTATTATTATTAATATTATCAATAAAATGAAAATAACTTAATTAATTTAATACCAACAATTATTTAAAACAATAATTATTATTTAAGTTACAATTAACTTACTTTTTTTAATTATTAAAAAAATTCAACAACAAAAAAACACTTGTTTTTTGTTGAAATGAATAATAATAAAACACAAATTATTTGATATGATAATAATATTTCTAATAATTATATATATATATTAATTATAATTTACTTTAAACTAATATATTATTATTATTATTACCTACTAATACAATAATATAAAGTTTAAGAGCATTTCCTTGATTAGTTGTATTGATAACAAAATTTAATATATTATATATATATATATATATTGATATATCAATTGAAAAATTGTTTTAAAAATGTAATAATAAATTAGCAAATGTCATCTAGTATCAGCATTTTATATATATATATATATCAATATTATATATACTATATATATATATATATATATCATATATATTATATTCAGCATATATTTATATCAATTTTATTATTGGTATACATTACCGGTATTTCCTTTTAATATTAAAAAATAATATCAATAATATTTGATTATTATTAGTTTGTGATTAAGTTAAAAACAATTTTTAAATTATATAATAATAAATATATTATTTATTTTTGTTAAATTGTTTTCTACTTTACACTGTATATCTATTTATATTCATATATCCAAGTATTCATATTATTTATTTTATATACATTATAATTATTTACTAGACTTTAATTACTATATATAAATTTATATAATATATATATATATATAAATTTAAATATGATATAACAATATGGTGCTCAAAATATTTAAATTATAAACTAACTAAACACATGTTTAATTACTTTGTTATTTTAATAAACTTTTAAAAACTCTTTTATTTTGTTGGCACTCATAATAATTATAAAAACTTTAGATACAGTAGATATATACTGTATATATACTGTATATGTTTTTATAATGTTATTATAAATTGCAAATTATTTATCATTTGCTATTAAGTTATTTTTTTTTATAAAAAAAACTGTAGTTGAAGTGCTGATGTCATTCAATTACATTTTAAATATATATAACTTTATATATTATTTTTATCATTTTTTTCTTAATTTTTTGAAAAAAACGCTAAAATAATAACGATATATATATCATAAATATTTTTTCATATTAATACTATACCGTATATATATATCATAAAACTAAGATAAAATTAGGATAAAAATTAATTGCAACAAAAAATTTAAAAATTAAAATAAGACAACAACAAAATGTGTAGAAAAAAGACAATTAATAATTTTATTAATTTTTTTTTAAATATATAAGTAATCACATAATATTGAACTAATTATAATAATGGATATATTTAATAATTATAATAATAATAATAATAAAAAATAGACAAATAAAATTATAAAGTATATATTATGTTCGTTTATATAATAAGTAAATTATTTTTTTAAAATAATAATTGTAATAATAATAGTACCGTAATTATAATATTGTGTGATAATAACAATATATAATAAATTCAAAAATTCCCAAAAAAATAAGTATCGATTAAATGAAATTTTATAATTAATTTAAAAAAAAAAATTTCTCTCAATGTATCATATTATCAATTATTTTAATTTCCATAAATAGTATGCTAACTGTTTGATTGTATTCAACTAAATCAATATATATATATATATACTGTATATATATCTATAGTTTGTGGGCAGGTATATGATAATAGTCAGGTGTGTGTGTGTGTGTGTAGGTGTATTGAAATAACTAACTGTTCAAAATAATTGGTAGTAATGTTAAAAACTAAATACTAAAAATCATAAGTTAAAAAAACAAGACATCCATCTATTTTTGTCCTTAAAAAGTAATATCTATTTATCAATATATAGATATATATAAAGAAAAGGTATCTCTTTTTTTTAATAATAGTTTAATGATTTGATTTTTGATTTATAATATACAGTATATATATATATATATAATATACGGTAAATGGTATATAAAGTAGATTTTATATAATATATATATATATATATTTAAATTACTGTATATAAATGAAACACTTGGTGTCTATACTTGTATGTGTGTGTGTGTGTGTGTGTAGTTGTGTAACATAGTTATGTATATACAGTATATACTGCATATGTGTGTGTAGTGCGGGTGCAATAAAATTACAACTAAAAATATCCATACATCCAATAATACCCCAGATATTGAGTTTAAAAATAATTAAAATAATAATAAAATGATATTACAATAGATTTATAATAATAATATTAATTATAAATTTGTTTTAACATAAAACGATTAAAAAGAAAAAAAATGAATATAAAAGTAGTGTTGAAAATCAAATAAAAATTTTGTATTAATTAATTAATTAATTATTATTATTATTATTGTCAATGAAATTATTTAATTAATTAATTGTTGATATTATTATCATTTTTTGTTTTGTTTTTTTCTATGTACTTATGTATGTATGCATGCATTGAATGACAATATTATTATTAATAAATCAGTTATTTATATAATTGTTTACTATATATATATCAATATATTATTAATAGTAATATTATTAGTAATAGTAGGTAATTGTAATTAAATGGCAATTATTTAATAATAATAGTAATAATTAATAATAAAAATAATTAAATCCTATTATCCTTCGTAAGAACCAATTCTTTTGAGACGAACTATAATAAAGAGAAAGAGAGAAAAAATACAAAAAATTAATTTATTAATCATATAATAATTATCGTTAAAATTATAGGTTAACTTATAAATTATTATTATTATTTAAAAAAATATTTTTGTGTAATATATTAAATTATATACATTTATTAATTAATTCTTTGGGTAAACATTTATCATCAAAAAACATAAAATAACTTTTGCCAACAATTTTGAAAATACAACGAAAAAATTTTTTGTTATTTAGCGTACAGTAGATATATATGTGATATATATATATATACACACAATATATTCCGCATATTTTTATAAAACAATTTTCTAAATAATTTATTATCATTATTATTATTATTATTATTATTATTATTATTATTATTATTTCTATATTATCATTATTTTTATTAGCTAGAAATATATTTCAATCATCGCTGAAACCAATAAATTATTTTGTATTTTTCTAATGAACTACTAGTGTAAGTCAATTGCATAAACAATGTACTGAATAATAATCTCTAAAACTAATTATATATATATATATATATATATAATATAATTATATAAAATTTTTATATACATTATAAGCGAGTGAAAAATATGTACACAAAAAAATTGTTTTGAATTTTTCCAACTAAAACAAATGTAAACAACTAATTGTTGATATTATCTCATTATTATTATTATCATAATAATAATTATTACTATTTATTATAATTACAGTATAAATCTGGGATTAAATTTATTATAATAAAACTTTATTCAAATATCATAATTAAGTAGACATCAGTAAACTTTCTATGATTTACAACAACAACAAAACTTTTAAAAATATGTATAAATTTTATTTAGGAAAAAAACTACAACAACAAAATTTTCCTAAAAATTTTTATAAATATTATGGTTTATTCATAATTTTCACAATAAAAATTAGATGTAAATATTTTTAAGTGTTTTAAACTATAATACTTATTGTAGAAAAACATTTTACAATAAACACTTTATTGTATATAAACTTTTATATATATATATATATATATATATATATATACAGTATATATATATTTTGAATATTTTCCATAATAATAGGTAAATATAATAAATTATACTATTTTTACACACATATGATGTTTGTTTAAAAATATATACACAAATATTGACTAAATATCTTGGAATATAAATTATATTATATAATTAAAAAATAATATATATGTGTGTTTTTCTATTATAAATATATGCAAATATCATATTATTTTTTTTTATTTATAAATATCATTTAAGTTTAATCTGGTATTAAAATTTTTATTTAAACATAATATATATATATATATATATATATATATATATTCTCTAATATCATTCCCTGACATTGAATTACTAAATGAAATAAATATTTTTTAATTTTCCAATTCATTGGCAATTATACACACTATTGAATTGATTTGAATTGAATCCAAGGTTTAGGTTTAAACTCTCTCTCTCTCTCTCTCTCTCTCTATTCAGGAATATTCCTGACGTATGTGACATTCAGGGAGTAGTAAGTGTTTGGCCGCACAGGGAGTAGTTAGTTGTTAGTTCGTGACTAGTCATATGAACAGTGTGTTCACAAAAATATATAGATATATATACACACACATAGCTGTTAATGAGTGAACAGTTAGCTCTTTTATGGTGTGTGTGTGTGTGTGCGGAGACAATGTCATATACAAAGAGTGTGTTTTGTATGCACAGACACGACTCGGATGTGGCGATGACAAGTGTGTGCACACCAAACCTAACTTCCCCCCCCCCCTAAATATCTATGTGTATGCATGTGTGTGTGTATGTTATATGTATGGATAGTGTGTGATGTTGACGACAATATACAGTATATGGATATACTGTATATTCAATGAGGCAATCGTTAGACATCGCCCCCACCCGACACATACAGACATCCATATACATGCCGTCACCACCAGCACCACCACCACAACATACTGATCCCACAAATCTATTATACTATAGAAAATACATACTGTTATCGTTATTATTCTGTATGTGATCGGTGACCTTTTGCCGGGCACAGGGCACATCAAAGCACAGCCCTAACCGCAACAGTGTCTTATTCTGTTCGACAGCTTTGGCAATTTCCATTTCGATACGATTGCCCATAACTATTGGCCGCTGATTGCAGGCCCGAAATTCCAGTACCCGCTGCTGAACTAACAGTGCCTGAATCAGTGTACGCAACATCGGACCGCTCAGATAGTTAGACTCCAAGGATATCGTACGCAACGTTGTATTCTCTTTGAGCGCTTCGACCAGTACTTCGGCCGGACCGTCGGTTAGTCCCGTATTCGATAGGTGTAGTGTCTTCAGGTGTGTATTCTGTTTCAGACCGGCAAACATTTTCTTGAATGTTTCGCGCGGCACAAACTTTATGTTATTCCAGTTAAGCTCAGTTAGATTGGGATCGTTGGCTATCACTTGTTTGGCGGTAGCTTCCGGATCGGTAATATTGTCCGGTTCGAAGGGCAATTTTCGGGGTACGGGTGCCTTAACAATCGATTCAAATTTATCGGTTCCCAGACGTTGGCCTTTATTCAAGATTGAATTGTGAAACTGGTCCTGATTGAGCATCGAGTGCAGGCCAAGTATGCCGGCCAGATCAACCAGATCGGCTTCGCTGGCGTCGTCCAATGCTTCTTCGGTGCCGTCATCCAAGTCCAGTATGATCTTCTCGTCCGACGAATTGGTGGTCTCCTGTTCTTTTGGTTCAAATATTTTGCCTGAAGAGTGAGGTGAGAGAGAGAGAGACAGACAGACAGTTAGCATAATAATAAAAACTAGCAATCAATTAGCTTCATGTGCTTAAAATCATCCCATCACTGATCACTGACCCCGTTTGACTCCGGACTGGAACGGCTTGAGCTCTGGCCAGTCTTCCTGTTCCTGTGCAAACTTTGTCAGAAAAGTCAACAGTTGTTTACGATTTAAGGGACCGGTAGCCGACTTGGATGTCTGATCTTTGCATCGTTGCGACGGCGGCAACAGATTATCATCGGGATCTACTTCTTCGCTCAGCTGAGCCAATTCGTCGGCCGTCAATTGGCCCAACAGTTTTTCGACGTCGACATTCTCGAACTCTTTCGGATCGCGACCGTATAGGGTCCGGAATTTCGGTTCGGGTGCCTTATCCTCCGATTCCTGGCGCTGGGATAGTCGGCGCTGGTTTATGGTACGGGTTGTTTTGGTTACCTGTGCTCGATATATACAAACAAACAAACAATAGCAGTTAATTAAATTTCAATTATATTTATATTCAATTATATTTTAATTATATTCAATTAAATTATAATTATATTCAACTAAATTCAATTATATTTATATTCAATTAAATTTTAATTAAATTTATATTCAATTAAATTTTTTTATATATTATATAATAAATATTGTATTTTTAAAATTTTTTTGTTGCAATATATTCAAAAAATATATATTGTATGTATTGATAATATTGTATATTATTGTATATTAAATTTTAAATTTATAAATAAATATATACAATAAAAATTTTCAACCCATTAATAAATTATTCAAATTATTTTTTTTGTCTGTCAGTCAGTCAATTGAAAAACACAGTTCAAAGTTTGCAAAATAGTCATCAATTTTATTATCGCGTCTAACCCTTCCTTAAATAATAATAATAATAATAATAAACTAGCAGTTCCTGAAAATTATTTTTTTTGTGTGGATTGCATTATTTGCAACAATTTTTTTTGTTATTTTGTTTTATTTGTTGCAACAAATAGCATCACATTTTTTTGTATAAAATAAAAAAAATTATATATAAATATATATATAGATACATATCATCATCAAGCTAAATCAGCAAAACAATAAAATTTACAAAAATAAATATTACAATAGAGAGACAGTATCATTGTATATAATATAAATACATTTTAATATTAGTCAAACAAAATATCAAACAAAATATTAGCTATAATTAACATAAAAAATATTATATTTATAGATTTTAAACACACACACAAAAAACTAACTATTAATTTATGATATATTGGGATATATATGGGGAAATATTAAGGAAAACCATTACTCAAAAAAAATTAAAAACAAATATAAATTATATTAAATAACATACAAATATGTTCATAAAAATAATTTAAAATTTTCACATTTCTATAGATACTGTTATTGTTATTAATAATAAATAATTATAATAATAATATATATACATATATTTTTAAATCCATACATAACATATGCGATTATCTATTTATATTTAATATATAGCATCAAATACATATATGGCAAGTGCGTGTAGATATATATATATATATATAAACTGTATATATATATATACCGTACAGTATATAATATTGATACATGAGATAAAAATTTTTTTTGAAGCAAAAATGCTATATATTTCTACAAAATAATAATAATAATTATTATTATTATTATACAAGCTCATTTAATTATATAACTATATTTTTTAAAAAAAATATATCTAAAAATGTTATAATTATTATACAATAAGCTTACATGAGATTTGATACTTAACATGTCCGCCGTGGGGCTCATGGATTTAATTGATAATTGGGGGGAAATGGGCGCCCAAAAAAAAATTAATAAATAATTTATTGCACAGTTAGATTTGCGCTGTTACATATGATAAATACACTTATTTAATATTATTACAGCACACACATATACACACATACAAACTAATATTAGCTAATAATATCCCGCCATATGTATCCAATAATAATATGGGAGGAAAACCTACTTGAGCTAAAACACGACTGCCCGGATCAGTGCCCAAAAATAACAACACTGTCTGTGAAAGATCTTCTTAACTAACTATGATTTTTTTGTTGGTGGATACATAAGTCTAAACATACCGATCCACACACACACACACACACACCAAAATWTATATATATATAAGCCTTAATGTGTTTCCATGAAAAACATGTTTGAAACTTATATAATCATTCATACATACATACATACATACGTACAAAAAATAACTTTTATAATAATTAACCATTGTTACCGATTTAACCACTCTATCTATCTATTTATCTATCTATCTATCTATCTATAAAACTATCTGTAAAATTAAATATACAGTATATATATATATATATATATATATACTGTATAATGTGTGTGTATATATATATTATGTATGCAAATATAATTATAATCTAACCTAACCCGATTGGTCACATTAGTTAATAATAAAACCAACAACAACAACAACAACAACATACATAAGCGCTCTGATGGTTGGTTACATACCGGTAAAAATGCAAAACATGCTAGATTATTATTATAAAAAAATTTTTTACACACACTATATGGGCTAATATAACTGTAAATTTTTTTTTAATTAGTTGCCAACTTTTTAGCTAACTCATACATGTCTATCGTTTATTTTCATAGACTAATCAAAAATGTTTTATAGGATTATAACCACTGGGTAAAAACACCACAACCAACATCACCACAACAACAATACAATTATTTAATTACCCAATCAATCAATATTAGGGTTGACAGTATAAATTTTAAAAAAATAACTAATTTAAGCATTAATTATAATAATATGATACTTTTTGAAAGTGAAATTTATGATTAAACAAACATTTTTTCTTTATATATATATATATATAATAAAAAATTTTTAAATATACAGTATTACTCTGTTATATAAATTATATATTTTTTTTAAAAATGTATATTAAAAAAATTGGTTACAGAATATTCTTTGGTTTTTTTAATTGGCAGCAGAATTGATGTATATTTCTAGTCATTTGTATAAATAGTTTTATAATTCTTTCATAGCTTGCAATTCCTGAGTTATCTCTCTCTCTCTCTCTCTCTCTCTCTCTCTCTCTCTCTCTCTCTCTCTATCTTTCAGTCTCTCTCTCTCTCYCTCTCTCTCTTTCATAACTAACTTTTACTCTTATGAATGGCTGGTATTTTTGGTAATATTATTATTATTAGTAAAATTCATGGGAAGTATACAGTACTAGTATATACTGACTGTGCTGTGAATTACAACCAAAAATAACGGTTTCTCTCATTTCATATGATTTTTTTTTATACTGTAGTAGAGATGATCTTCTTTTTTTCAGTTGGGGTTAAGTCTAGGAGCTAGAGATCTATGATGTGAATGATATCATATGAGAGAAGACATTAAATGTTAAGAGGGGGCTGAGCTCTCTCTCTCTCTCTCTTGGAGTGCACTGTCGGGTAATTTTTAGGTGTGTGTGTGTGTGTGTATCTAATGTGTAAGTACTCTCTCTCTCTCTCTCTCTCTCTCTCTAAAACAAATAACAACTAACACATACACACACACACCACACAAATAGTGAGAATAAATAATACCATTGCGAGCAATCAACCCGTTTGTGTCGCTAATCTTATATATATATACAGTATATATATATATATATTGTTTTATGAGTTTAATAATACAACAAAAATAACACCAAAAAAACTAGTTATTTATAATTTTTATAATATATTTATATATAGAGTTATTATCAATTTATATACAATTTATGTATAAATAATATGAACTATAAATATATATATTACAGAAAAACAATTGATATTTTTTTATGCAATTATATATATATAATAAGCAATTTTGTTCACCCATTGAATAACAATATTTTTTATTGTAAAAATCAGTCAAACAATAGTTTTATTTGTATGTATATAAATATACTGTATATTGTATGCAATCCAAGCATTTTTCACAATTAGTTTTTTTGTGTCTATTGTTTTTTTTCTGCTATAATTGTAAATCTCTTAAATATAAAATTTTTAAAAAAATTATTAAAAAACTAAAAATCCTATTCTCATTGATTATAATTTTTTTCCTATTCATACAATAATTATAATAGGATTGTAACAATTTTTTTTTTAATATAAAAATAATTATATATCACAATAACAACAACAAAAATTTTAATAATCATAATCATAATCATAATCTCTAGTGGTTTTAATGGTACACCTGTTGTATTAAATTTATTATTATTATTATTTTGTTTGATGCTATTGTAATTTAGGGTACATATTGTTTAAATGCAAAATAATACACAATTAAATTTGTATAAAATTATTTTTTTAAAAAAAGATTAAAATAATTTTTTTAAAACTATTATTTAGTACACATTTAATAAAGCATAATAATTATAAAAATGTTTGTTAAAAAAAATAATTATTATTATCATAGTACATACAATTTAAAATTTTATTTTTATTATTACCGTATTATTATTATTTTGTAAAAATATGATAAAGTTGAATGGCTTATTAATTATTATTATTATTATTATTATTATTATAATTAATAACTTTATTATGATTTAGCATTTATATATATAGATAATGGGCTAAATAATTGTATTATTGTTTTTTAAAATTTATTTATTAATAATTATCTATGTTTATTAAGATTTTAATCTAAGTTTTAATTAATCAATTATATATAAATGCATATATAAAATGTGTTTTTTTGGATGATTTTAGCTAATATATTGGATTTAAATATATAAATATAAATTAAGTTATATTTATTAAGATATTACAAAAATATATAATTATAAATTTTATTGTATTAAAATAATGATATATAAGTTATATATAAAAACAACATTGCTTATTTAATAAAAAACATTAGACAACAACACAAAAAACCAACTGGGATAAAAATGATATTATTATTATTATTATATCAAACATTAATTTTTATCATCCTGATAATACCCTGTATATGTATATAAACAAATTTAAAAAATTAACATCCTGGTAAATTAATATTTGTCATTACATAGGAATGTTTATATATATATATATATATAAACAGTATAAATGATATTAAATTGTAATTTTTTATTATTATTTTTGTTAACATACACATTTTTTGTTTGTAATAAAATAAATTTTTGTATTTTAAAAATAAAAATACATGATTCATACAATAATTTTTATTACTATCACTAACTAACTAACTATAGTTATAACTAACTAATTAACTATAGTTATAACTAACTAATTAACTATAGTTATAACTAACTAACTATAGTTATAACTAATTAACTAACTAACTAAATGTATACACTAACTAATTAAATTGAAATTAAAATTGAAATTAAATTAAAAATTAAATTGAACTAGTTAAAAACAAACAAAAATTATAGACAGAGTATATTTATTTATAAATGAATTGAATATAAATTTAATTGAACATGTTGATTTTAATTAATTAATTAATTAATTAAATTAAACAATGTAAAAAAACAATTGTTATAAAATCTTACCTTGGTGTATTCAAATTCAAACTCTTCGCCATCATCGGCCATGATTGTATATTATAATTTTAATTATAATTAATTAATTTAGTAATTAAAAAATTTCACTAGGATCAATTTATTATTTTTAAAAAAACACACAAACAACACAATAAACAAAAAACCAACAAGGTGTGTTTACTAATATATAAAGTAAATGTATATAGATATGTTATTTATAAATAATAAAGTAGAAATGAGCACGCACATATACTCAATTATATGACCATGGATAAATAATAAATAACAGACACTTTAATAATAATAATAATTAAACATTAAATAAAACAATAGTTTTTTTTATAGTTTTATTAAACAGTTTTAATATAATATATGTTGTGTTATGTGTTGTTAACTGTTTTTAATCATATATGGAGTGGCAATGAGTTTCATATATATTATTTGAGTCATTGCCTGCAATGCATATCATGTATAAGTACAGTACACACACAGTATAACTACTGCAGTACTACTACTACACTGTTTAGTACATAGTATTTAATACATACAACAGTTTATAATTTAAAATGTAATGGTTTTTAATGTGCAATCATTTTTTTTGTTGGTTGTCTTAATATACCCATTGATATTATACCATCCATACACCAGTGCTCACAACTAGGGTTTTAAAAAAAGGCAGGCCTAAACAATAGATGCCAATTTTTACCAATAGCCTACGCCCTGCCAAATGCCATGCCATCTATTTTTAAGCTGGGCTGACACCTATTATTTAAATTTTTACATTATTAATTTAATTTTATATTATTAATTTAATTTATTAATATAAAATATTGTTTTATCGATATATTTGTATACCTTTAATTAAAAAAAATAATATATTTGGAAATATAAGTATATTAATTGTAAATATAATTAACACGCTTGAAAAAAACACTAAATTACATTATTTAATTTTTTTTTATAAATTACAGTTATTTTTAGCAATTTTTAAAGGCAAATAAAATAGATGCCCAAAATTGCATTTATGGGCCTTTATTTGGGCATTGCCAGGGCAGGCATTTATTTGCTTAAAACCCTGCACACACACATATATATATACACACATACTGTACTACATATTGTACTGTAAAAGTAGGAGTTGTCTGTATATAAAAGTTAGATTACAATTGTAGTGACATCTATGTAGTCATCAAATTAATTATACAAAAAATTTTTTTTTCAATAAATTGATTGACAAACAACTTAATAAACAACAATCAAATGTAGTCATCCATACAACTGAAAAAAATCAGATGAAACTTAAGAGAAAAAAAATTAAATTATTTTTATATGAATTTCACATAAAAAACAATAAAATTAATACAATAATACAAACTTAAACAAACTTTAAAAGTTTTAAATACCATTAATAACGTCTAAACATTTTTTCAGCTATCTTTTAGCTACCACTTTGCCATTGATTTTAAATACAAACAAATATATTCAACAATACGTTATTTATACCCATAGTTACTATCATGTAATGCATATTTATTTAAAATAATGTTTGATTCATACAATCAGTAAATATCATTAATAATAGTTATATATATATTTGAATTAATTATTTAAAACTAGTAATATCAACTAATCGTAAAAATTTATTAAGTTAGTAATTTATAATAATAATAATTGACAAGCATAATTTTAAAAAAATTATTCATCATATAATTAATAAATTAATTTTTTTTAATTATTATGATTGATTATTTTTAAAAAAAAGTAAATTTAGCAATTAATTTTTTTTTAAATAATAATAATATTAGTTATATATATATTTAAAAAATAATATGACATAAATTATTATTAAATTTATTACCAAAAAAAATATTTTTTTAAATTAACTGATTTTAAAAAAATACTTATTTTACTTAATTATTGTGTGTCCCAGGTACTTATTTTAATTAATTAATTTATTTATCTATCTATAGCATAGATAATATACCCAAATTGTCAATCGTTTGGCCATCAATGGCTACCCCGAACCATCGGCTAGACTATCGGCGACTGAATGTCATTGAAATACCCGGCGACCCGTTTTGGGGCGGTTGGCGGGGCTGGAAATTCTGGGATCGGTTGGGCAATTGGACCCGCAAACGAGCATTTCAATATTGTCCGCAACGTCCGCCCGATTTTCGGCTACCAGATATGGCCGATTTAGATTTGCTATGCAATGACCCGACCTGGGAACGGATGATCGCATGGGAACAGTCGTCAATTGATTACTATTGGCTACAGCCTAGCGATGCCAATACGGTTGTCTATCGGCAAACCGAACCGACAATCATACGGCGGGCACCGTTTCCGATGCCTACCACTACCACCGATGCCACAAACATGACCGCCGATCATATCATTGATCTACAGTTGACATCACATAGTTGTCCAAAAGGTGACAATAATGTCCATCACATTAAACACTATATTTATAGTATAGTTATTGGTTGTAGAAAAAAACTCAACAAATTTATTATATATAAAAAACAATTGAAATAAATAATTAAACTATTAATTGATTGATAACTTAATAATAAAAAAAATAAATAGAAATAAAATAGAAATTATTTGTTTATTGCAAAAACAATTTTTTTTTGTTACAAAAATTTAATTAATTTAATTTACGTTTTTTAACAATGTAAGTTTTGTAAAAGAAATTCAAAAATAATGCTAAATATAATATATAGATGAATAGCGATACAAATACACGTTGAATACTACAATCGCATTTTGATTGGTTTAGTTTGAGCCATAATACGTGCAAATTTATTAAGAGACCCAGTATCATTTGTACAATTTGCATTATGGTAATTATCATGCTCACTTGTCTAGGTAGATGAATTTTCATAATCATCAATGCATAATAGGTATACATAACTGAGTGCACCATTACATTTATGACAAATGTCCATTGGGCAGTACCCGATATATCCATAAATAAATAGTAAAAGTATAGTAAGGTTAGTGAATGATGTATCCAGTGTAGTTTAATTAGTTTACTTTGACGCAATATAATAAAAACAGTATCCAATAGCTCCGGGATCTTTGACAAACAAAACAAACTGTACCAAAGGACTAGACGATAGTCCAGATAGTAGTCTGATTGACAGTAAGTGGCGACCAGTCCTTTATGTTTGTATTGATAGACAAAATTGGGAAACATTCTGATTGTGGCAATCATTGAAAAAATTGCATTCAATATATTCCATAGGATTAACAATGATCTCAATTTGTATGACTTTCCAGAGTTAGACATCCAATAGTTTAACACAAAAATTGTTAACAGATAGCCGATTGATATGTAGAATGTGATGAAAAAATTTTGGTTAAACCATTTTAGTATGACTGGCGCCGGTAGTACATCGAACAAGTAGTTTTCCAATTCAGTGATTACAGGTATGTACGATAAACCGGGTAATTGATCCCAATTGGAGGACCAATGATGTATTGAATCGATATTATAGTAATTGTAGCGAAAATCTGAATCCATTGTCTCACACCTGACTTTGTTATCAAAAAATAAAAATAATAATAATTAATATTATATCAAATCAATAGTTTTTTTTTGTAAAATATTTTTTTTTAATGATTTAACCAAAATCTGAAATCAAGGCAAAGGCTTATATAGTTATAAGTAGACTAAACTATTTCAAGGTTTGTTTGAAAATATTTATTAGAATACATGTAAAATATATTTAATAAGCTTTAAATAAGGGTTAAGTAAGGGGGTAGGGGGGTAAGGCCAAAATACACCCTAAGATTGAGATTTTGAGATTTTTTTTTGAGTATTTAGCAGATTTCATCTTAGTCTACCCCCTCCCCTAAAATCTAAAACCTTGATTAACCATCCTATAAATATAATATAATTTTGTCTAATAATTATAATAATAATAATAAGCATTACAAAGCAATTATTGTATATTACATATTAATTACATTTTTTAGTACATATTTTAATAAAATAAATTTATAAACATTTGATTGAAAACTGATAAGTATTTGTCACACTAACAGATAAAAAAGCAGTTAATAATGCTAGAAAGCATTATTAATAAAAAACTTTGACGGCATAAAATTAATTGTCAGTTGATTTTAGTCATATAGTCAAATGACTCGGTATGAGATAATATACTCAACTTTAGTCATGTAGGGTATCAAATGACTCGCTATGACAAAATAAACAACTATAGTAATGTAGGGTATCAAATGATTCAGTATTACAAAATAAACTCAACTATAGTCATGTAGGGTATCAAATGATTCAGTATGACTAAATAAACTCAACTATAGTCATGTAGGGTATCAAATGATTCAGTATGACAAAATAAATAACTACTCGGGTAAAAGTTTCGAGATATCGCGTCGGAGGAATGGCTTCAAAATATTTTTAATATAGTAATCGACATTGATTTTGCCAACCGGCTTAACAAATCTGGTTTCGGTCAAACCGTTAGCTGACCTTCCTAGCCAAACCATAAAACCTTTCGGGAATGATGTGGTCGAGTATACTTCCATTTCTTTTCGTGTTTATCCTTTGGATATGTATTGAACATTTGTTTTGCCATTTGTTTCAGATATATGGAATAATGCCCGTTTTTTTGGCCAATTTCAACTTTAATACCTTACGGATGTGATATCTTACAACCCATACATTTGTTTTCAATTGTTTGGCCATCAATTTCTGGAATATAGGATTAGGATTTGCTACCATTTTCTTCAATCGATTTATTTGGGTTTTTGTCAGTTGACTTTTCCGGCCCCTGGGCTCGGGATTCATCGGGATTTTGGATACAATTGTTGAATCATTTTTCACTTTAGATATAAAACCTTTGGATATTTTAATGTTTTTTTGACTTAAAATGTTTTATTATCACAGAATAGGACCAATTAAGCTCTAAAAAAAGCCTTAATTTGTGTCCGAACCTTCAGGGCTGACCATTGGCTGACATTTTCAACTGCACTGAAAAATAATTTATATCACAATAAAAGTATGACTAAACAGTTTGTTTTGATAGTAATGTAAATAAATCTTAAACACAATAAAGTGGTTAAATCGTACATCAATTACGTTCACAACAATTGTATTACCAATTGTATATATATATATATAACAAAATATTTTTTATATATTTAATTATTTAATAATAATATTGTATTTTTGTTACAAAAAATAAACATAGTTTTATATACTTTTTTTTTATTTGTTAAGAAAATATTATAATATTAAATATTATATTATTGATTACCATTTATTACATTTATAAATTCCATTTTAAATTTTTATAAAAAATTTTATAGTCATTATATACCTTATTATAAATTAGGATATATTTATTAGTTTTTTTACTTATTGTGAAATGTCTATTAGTACATTTTTTGAAAATTGCATTAATAAAATACATTTAAATTAGTAATTAAAATATTATATTTATTATTTATTTTTTATTTATTATAAATATAAATTATTGTATTTAAATAAATTGTAATATTAGATTATTAAAAAAAAAAATTGCTATTATATAATATATTAACTTTTAGCAAATAAAAAACTATTAAAAATAATTAATTATAAAATTATTTAAACAATTATTAATCTAGAATATAATTATTTTAACAAATAATTAAATACATTTAGTAAATATAAATATTTTTTTTTTAAAAAACATATGTTTTGTTTAAAAATTTTAAAAATATATAACAAATTAATGTTTATTTATCAGCTATTTAAAAATAATATTGTAATAAATGTTTTAATTTATAAAAATCAATGCTTAGTTAGTAAAATTTTTATTACTCTAATATCTATTATATTAGAAAATTTTTATGTATTAAAAAAATATTATAGTTTATAAATCAGATTTTTGTTGTTGTTGTATATATAACTTGCATTATAAAGCAATTTTTATAATATAATGATGTCTACATTTTTTTGTTTAATCATAAAATTTATTAAACTATTATATTCACGAATTCCTGAAAGGAATACGTATATGCATTCTAAAAGTCTGTCTGTCCCACGAGGACATAGGTTCGAATCCACAATAAGCTAAACATTTTTTTGTAATTTTTATTTTTTAAGTTTATTTTTCAGGAAAATAGTGTCCAAAAATTAATTAAAAAAATTTTTGAATTTTTTTGATTCTTTTTTTTTAAGTTAAGGAATTCGTATGGAAATGCTTTTGAAGCATTCTCAACTGGTTTTTATTTATTATACCAGTATATTTATTTATTTGAATTTAGTAAATGCATAACAAATTTAAATAACTATGCATGTAAAAATAATACTAAATGTTTGATTATAGTTTAGGTATTTTGTCATACTGAGTCATTAGTATTTAGTCAGTATTTGTATAAAAATAACATACCCATAATTATAAAAATATATACTTATAAACTATAAACATTGAGTAGTATTTAAAAAATTATGTTAAAAGTTAAAAATTATTAAAATACTAAAAATAACTAATAGTGTATCATTATGCTTTTATCAACTATTTTTAAATATTAAATACATTACTTTTTTTATTTTTTGTTATAATTTAAGTTTTTATTAGATTTTAAGTTTTTTTTATATATTTTTTGTAATTTTACCTATTTTCCTGGGAATTTATACTGGAGAACTTATAAGAACTTTATGGAATTTACATGGGAATATTTGTGAAAAAATTTTAACCCACCCTATATCCTACCAAGATTTTTCGAGAATTTTGTAAATTTTACCCCGGTCTACCCCCCTTCTAAAATACAAAATTAAGAAATATATATTTTTTTAAAATAGAGTTTTACCTGTACATAAAATTAAAATCTTTATTTAATATATAGCAGTAACAATAAACTAGCAATATAGTAAACATTTAAATATTTTATAATTTTAATTTTATAATTATATAATAAAAGTTTTAATTTTTTAATTTTAAAAATTTATATATCAAAATTTAATACAATTTAATTTATCAAATAATTAGTCAATTTATAATATGTTAATTTATAAAAAATAAAATAACTACAGTTTGTATAATAATATATTATCTATTAATAGTTTAGTTAATTAATTATTTTTTTAAACAACATGAGATAAATTTTAAACATTAAAAATTAGTACAATTATTGCAACTTTAATATACTGTAATAACCGACTTTAATTGTAATCAGCAGTTTTTAAAGTTTTTAAAATATTTTAATTTTTATTTAAATAATATAATGATAACAATAGAACTATTAACAATTTATATATACTGTATATATATATATATATATATATATATATATAAATATTATTATATTGTATATAATACTATATATACTATATATATTATTCAATATTTCTATGATCTATAATAATTTAGTGGATAATTTTATTTAATAAAAATTATAGTTTTTCTAAATTATTATTAAAAAAAAATACATAGCGAAATAGGAAGACAATTGTTTGCAATTAAATATTGTACCACTATTCATATTAATTAACAAAATTTACCTAGAATAATATATTGCTTTTTTTAAAAAAATATATATATAATAAAAAATATTTTATTTTTATTCAACTGTTAGATTAATAATCGTGATAATTATTATAACAATGCAAACTATTAAAAAGTGTTAAAAATTGTTTTTAATAAGTATTAATAAATATGAAATAATATTTTATCATTAATTGTAGCACAAAATTATTAATTATTATTATTAATAATAAACTTTTTTAAAATGAAATATATAATCACGTATTTGAATAATCTTAAAAAAATATTACATTTAATAAAACTCTAATTTTAGTCACATATATATCTAAAGTTACTAATAATCTTAAGGAATAACTTAAGGAAATAGGAATTATTATATTATAATACAATTTACATAAAAATTATTTTTTTAAAATAATAACATATTTGAATAATATTTAAAAAATATTTCATTCAATAAAACTTTTAAGCCTGATAATTTAGTGATTGAAAACTTAGTAAAATATAAAATAAAAATAATTTGTTTATTGAAAAAACAATTTTTTTTATTGTCTTAAGTGATTTTAAGCTAGATAATTAATTGATAGACAACTTAATAAAAAATAAAAATAAAATAGAAATTATTTGTTTATTGCAAAAACAATTTTTTTGTTACAAAAATTTAATTAATTTAATTTATGTTTTTTAACAATGTAAGTTTTGTAAAAGAAATTCAAAAATAATGCTAAATATAAAGTATAGATGAATAGCGATACCAAAACACGTTGAATACTACAATCGCATTGCGATTGGTTTAGTTTAAGCCATAATACGTGCAAATTTATTAAAAGACACAGTATCATTTGTATAATTTGCATTATGGTAATAAGCATGCTCAATTGTCTAGGTAGATTAAGTTTCATAATCATCAATGCATAATAGGTATACATAATTGAGTGCACCATTACATTTAAGCCAAATGTCCATTGGGCAGTACCCGGTATATCCATAAATAAATAGTAAACATATAGTAAGGTAAGTGAATGATGTATCCAGTGAAGTTTAATTAGTTTGCTCTGACGCAATATAATAAAAACGGTATCCAATAGCTCCGGGATCTTTGACAAACAAAACAAACTGTACCAAAGGACTAGACGATAGTCCCGATAGTAGTCTGATTGACAGTAAGTGGCGACCAGTCCTTTATGTTTGTATTGATAGACAAAATTGGGAACCAATCTGATTGTGGCTATAATTGAAAAAATTGCATTCAATATATTCCATAGGATTAACAATGATCTCAATTTGTATGACTTTCCAGAGTTAGACATCCAATAGTTTAACAGTAAAATTGTTAAGAGATAGCCGATTGATATGTAGAATGTGATGAAAAAATTTCGGTTCAACCATTTTAGTATGACTGGCGCCGGTAGTACATCGAACAAGTAGTTTTCCAATTCAGTGATTACAGGTATGTACGATAAACCGGGTAATTGATCCCAATTTGAGGACCAATGATGGGTTGGGTCGATTTAATCGATATTATAGTAATTGTAGCGATAATCTGAATCCATTGTCTAACACTTGTTTTTGTTATAAAAAAATTAATTAATTAATATTAAATAAATCAATATTTATTTTGTAAATCAAAAATAGCTGTAAATTCAATACAGTATTTACTGTATATGTTTCAGAATATTAATTATTTAAATACTAATATTACTTATAAGTAAAATAATAATAAATTTATTTAATAAATTATTTTTCAGATACAATTAGTACAATAATTTTGTCTAATAATAATAATAATAATAAGCATTACAAAGCAATTATTGCATTTAACTTCTAACTTATATTTTTTTTAGTGAATATCAATTTTAATAAAATAAATTATAAACATGTGATTGAAAACTGATATAATTATAGCAAAAGTTTTTGTCACACTAACAGATAAAAAAAAATTAGTCACATATTATCAAATATAACTATATATTTTGTTATAACTATAATTTAATGTAAAATAATGATTAAATTATATTTTTTTCTTATAATGTTTTACTTATTTATGTATTTTTATGTTTAAATTTTTTTTATATTATATAATAATAATATAATGTATTTTCAATATTATATATTATATACTATTTGTTAATTTCTAATGTCTACTCAAAGTAAAACTACAAACAATTTTTTTTATTAACAAAATTTAATTCATAGTTATCTTTTATTTTTATTAATCAATTTGTTTCACATATTTTTGAAAACTATTAATATTACATTATACAGGTTAGTCCCCTTTCCTGTCACCATATATATATAGGGTGACAGGATATATATATATATATATATATATATATATCAAACCCAACATTCCTGTAGAATACAGGCGGCACCTGTATGTGTGGTCAGTCTAACTGACATGACATGAGAATAGCATTATATTACAAGAAATTACATTTCATTATTTGATTGATTTTCATTTATAATAACATTTTTTTAAAAAAAAGTTAAATAATTGTTTTAATAAGTACTAATAAATATGAAATAATATTTTATCATTAATAAGTAGCACACAATTATTAATTATTATTTAAATATAGTGACATATTTGCATTTGACTTTGTTATAAAATATAATGAAATTACAAAACAGTTATAAAATACGAATATTATATAAATGAATAGTTTTTTTTTATAAAAAAAAGTTATTAATTTTTATGTTTACAGTATTTAATAATAACTGTAAATTCAATAAACTATTTATATGTTTCAGATTATTATTTATTTAAATACTAATATTACTTATTAATAAAATAATAATAAATTTATTTAATAAATAATTTTTCAGATACAATAAAATGTTTTTTATCCTCTAAATTAATACAGACTTTAATTATAAAAAGATGAAAATGCTATAAAGCATTAGACAGAAACAAACTTTTATGGCATAAAATTAAATGGTCTCTTATTAATATAAATTTTCTTTTATAAATTGCGCCATAAAGTGAATGAATATTATAATATAAATTCAACTATAGTCATATGGGGTATCAAAGTAAAATCAACAATAGTCATGTGGGGTGTTAAATGACTCAGTATGAGTAAAATAAACTCAAATTTAGCCATATAGGGTATATTTATAAAATAAATTACCATAAAATACGAAGAAATAAAATAATGTTACTAATCTATTAAATCTGATTTTTTTATGCTCTATACCAGTGATCAAAATTAAGTGTTATCATAATAACTTTTTGATACTTAAATAACATAACTAATTTAACAAATATTTAATAGTAATTTTCATAATTTATAACAAACAATGAGTAAGTTAAACAAACACTTTCTCATTTAATATGTACTAGGTTATTTGTACAATTTTGTTTTATAAAGTTTAATTTTGATCACTGCTCTATACAATACTAAACGTTAAAATTTTTATCTAAATTTTTTTTTTACTTTGGCCGCCATTTTCTCTATGTTCCCGAAGAGATATAAAAAATTTTAATGTTGATATTTAATGATATAACCGAATCTGAAATCAGATTTTTGAAATTTTCAACAAAAAAAAATGCTACAGACACAGACAAATTGATCGTATAGTTTTCAGTAAACTAAACTTTTTAAAAGTTTGTTTGAAAATATATTTAATAAGCTATAAATTTAATATAATTTTGTCTAATAATAATAATAATAATAATAATAATAAGCATTACAAAGCAATTATTGTATTTCACATATAACTTATACGGTATATATATTTTTAGTGAATAAAGATTTTTAATAAAATAAATTAAATTTATAAAAACATTTCATTGAAAACTGATATAATTATGGCAAAAGTTTTTATTCACACTAACAGATTTAAAAAAAAAATTAGTCACATATTATCAAATATATGTATATATATTTTGTTATAACTATAATTTAATGTAAAATAATGATTAAATTATTAAATTTTTTATAATGTTTTACTTATGTATGTATTATTATGTTTAAATTTTTTATATATATATA
Source organism: Oppia nitens (assembly GCF_028296485.1). Classification (NCBI taxonomy): domain Eukaryota; kingdom Metazoa; phylum Arthropoda; class Arachnida; order Sarcoptiformes; family Oppiidae; genus Oppia; species Oppia nitens. The sequence goes on from NW_026533190.1 coordinate 1,901,635, forward strand.
TTAATAATACCCAAGGCCCAATACCCCCCCCTAGGATCGAGATTTTGGGATTTTACCCCCCCCCCCAGACTTTTTGACCAAATGGGAAAAATTGTCGCTTAAAAACGAGGAGAAATGATAATTGAACCCCCCCTAAAATCCAAAACCTTTCTTAACCCTGATATATATATATATATATATAGTTAAATAGCTAACTAATTAAATATAATTTTATACACAAACAGTAATGTACTTTTAATTAAATTAAATTATTTTAATTATGATAATAAATATGTATTAAACAATAAATTTAAAAATATAAATATTTTTATATAAAGTATATACAGTATTATAAATTTTATAAACATGCTAAACAATTTTTTTTTTTGTTTAAATTAAACTAAAATTAACTAAAAAATAAATAAATATGATATTAATAAACAATTATTTACTTTTTTGAATGAGTACTGAAGTGTTTCATCATATTTGCTATTTTCGGTAAACCGTTTCCGACATCCCGGTTGCAGACAATCAAACGGTTTTACCTGTCTATGAATCAATCATAACATGTTTTTTTCAAATTAATGTTAGTCCGAAATACCCGTTCACACAATTCACATTAAATAATTTAGTTTAAATTATTCAACTTATTATTATTATTATTAAAAAATTAAACAAGATTTATTTAATGTTATACAATAATTATTATGTACTATAATTTTTTTTACAATACAACTAAATTGCAACCAATTTATTAATATATGGATAATTGTAAATAAATTTTGTTTAATTATTGAAATTTTGTTATTTATAAAAAAAAAAATTAATTAGTATTTAGCTTAATTTTAAGATTGGCAAATTTATATTGGTAATATTGATCTTTATATATATTAGTATTTATTATTATTATGGTCTTAAGTGATTTTAAGCTAGATAATTTATTGATAGACAACTTAATAAAAAAAATAAAATTAAAATAGAAATTATTTCTTTTTATGTAAAACAATTTAAACAATTACAAAAATTATCAATTTAATTTACGTTTTTTAACAATGTAAGTTTTGTAAAAGAAATTCAAAAATAATACTAAATTTAATGTATAGATAAATAGCGATACCAAAACACGTTGAATACTACAATCGCATTTTGATTGGTTTAGTTTGAGCCATAATACGTGCAAATTTATTAAAAGACCCAGTATCATTTGTATAATTTGCATTATGGTAATTAGCATGCTCAATTGTCTAGGTATATGAAATTTCATAATCATCAATGCATAATAGGTATACATAACTGAGTGGATGATTACATTTAAGCCAAATGACCATTGGGCAGTACCCGGTATATCAATAAATAAATAGTAAGCGTATATTAAGGTTAGTGAATGATGTATCCAGTGAAGTTTAATTAGTTTGCTCTGACGCAATATAATAAACACTGTATCCAATAGCTCCGGGATCTTTGACAAACAAAACAAACTGTACCAAAGGACTAGACGGTAGTCCAGATAGTAGTCTGATTGACAGTAAGTGGCGACCAGTCCTTTATGTTTGTATTGATTGACAAAATTGGGAAATATTCTGATTGTGGCAATCATTGAAAAAATTGCATTCAATATATTCCATAGGATTAACAATGATCTGAATTTGTATGACTTTCCAGAGTAAGACATCCAATAGTTTAACAGTAAAATTGTTAAGAGATAGCCGATTGAAATGTAGACAGTGATGAAAAAATTTTGGTTCAACCATTTTAGTATGACTGGCGCCGGTAGTACATCAAACAAGTAGTTTTCCAATTCAGTGATTACAGGTATGTACGATAAACCGGGTAATTGATCCCAATTGGAGGACCAATGATGTATTGAATCCATTGAATCGATATTATAGTAATTGTAGCGATAATCTGAACCCATTGTCTAACACTTGACTTTGTTATTAAAAAAAAATTAATTAATTAATTAATATTATATCAATCAATCAATCAATAGGTTTTTTTTGAGTAAAATAGTAATTAATTTCTATGTTTACAGTATTCAATAATAGCTGTAAATTCAATACAGTATTTACTGTATATGTTTCAGAATAATAATTATTTAAATACTAATATTATTTATAAATTAAATAATAATAATTGTATTTAATAAATGAATTTTCAGATACAACAAAATGTTTGCAGACTTTAGTTTAAATAATTATTGTAATACATGTAAAATATATATTTAATAAGCAATAAATGTAATATAATTTTGTCTAATAATTATACTAATAATAGACATTATAAAGCAATTACAGTATTTAACATATAAATTAGATTTTTAGTTAAATAATTGTTTTAATAGTATTATAGTATAGTACAGTGTATAATAAGTATTAAGAAATATGAAATAATATTTTATCATTAATTGTAGCACAAAATTATTAATTATTAGTTAAATATAATGACATATTTTTAAAAACTTATTTTAAAAGGAAAAATATAATAACATATTTGAAAAATACTATATATATCTTAAGAAAAACATTTCATTCAATAAAACCCTAATTTTAGTCACATATATATATCTAAAGTTACTAATAATCACTAACTTAAGTGATTTTAAAATATTAAAATATCATATTATTATAATACAATTTACATTAAAAATCAGTTTTTTTAAAACAAATAAATTTTTTAAAAAATAATATTTTCGGCAAACGGATAGTTTTGCAAATGTTTGCCCGAAGTTTGGCCCGAAGTTTACGGTCCAATACGTCCAACTCTTTCCAATGTCTTCAGCAGTCAGTTTGAAGTCAAAGTGAAGTCCGGATTAACACTTTTTTTAGGCACAACTATTACCCCCACATTATGTCCCTATTATTACGGTAATAGTCATTAGCATTACGGGTCAGTTAGATATTATTTAGGTTTAAAAAAAACCTGATACTTAATAACAACTATCTTTTAACGGCATTTTTATTATATACTTTTTTTGGCTTTTATTTTAAAACAACTGGATCTCTAAGCAATTGGATTTGTTTGGCCTCCGACCTCATTTGATCCGGGATTGCCTAACAGTGAATATTTAGTTTCACAGTCAGTTTAATACAGTTATCTATGAATACATTTGGTTAGTCTAACTGATTAATGACGGGAATTGTTTTGACGGCTAGTCGGGAATAGTCGGTCCACTTATGCGGACGTAAAGTATGAGATACTAATACTAACAAGTCCAGCTGTTCAGACAATCTTCGCCGAGTCCCTGACTGGACCCTCAATATAGTCAACATTACCGCCCAATATCTTGCCGTCCGGTCCTTTTTTTTTTGGAAACAGTGTGTCGTCTACCTGTGCAGCAAAACACAGCGGCCAATGAATGAGTACTAAATCCACGGTACGGTGTCTTAAATTTGTCCAAAATTTTGCCAGTTGTTAAAAAAAACTCAATAAATTTATTATATATAAAAAAACAATTGAAATAAATAAATAAAATATATATTTATGTTTTTTTACACAAAAGGTAATATTATTTTTTTTTATTAAATTAAATTATTTCAATTATGACAATAAATATGTATTAAATGTAAAAATATATATATAAAAAGTATATACAGTATCATAAATTTTATAAACATGTAAAACAATTTTTTTTTGTTTAAATTAAACTAAAATTAACTAAAAAAAAATAAATATGATATTAATAAACAATTATTTCCTTATTGAATGAGTACTGAAGTGTTTCATCATATTTGCCTTTTCGGTAAACCGTTTACCACATCCCGGTTGCAGACATTCAAACGGTTTTACCTGTCTGTGAATCATAACATGTTTTTTCAAATTAAAGTTTGTCCGAAATACCCGTTCACATTGTGGCCAATCGCACCGAAATTCGGGTGCATCGTTTGCGTCGTGTGTCCACAAATGCTTTTTGAGCGAACAATTTCTGCTGAACGATCGGTCACAGCCGGGCCACGAACACTGGTAAACAATCGGTTTTGAACCGGTAATACTTGAATAGTCATGTATTTTCTGATGTTTGACCAGCGAATGCCGGTTCTTGAGTACAGACTCACAACCAGGCCATTCACAGCGCAATTGTTGACTCGGCTGATGTACCGATTCATGTCCGCGCAGATCGTCTTTTGTCTTGAATTTGCCATCGCATCGGTGACAGTGAAATGGCCGGTCAGTCGAATGTCTTCGTTGATTATGTACAGCGATCTGTCTCTTGTAAATGGTCTTGAATTGGCAGCCGTCGTACGGACAGTCGTAATAGACAACAATCGGATTGTTGCCGCCGCCGCCGCCAGACGACAACCCGTAGTGATTCAGGTCATTCATGTGCTTAAATAATGTTGTTTTACGTTGAAATTTCTGACCACAATCGTGACACTGATTTTGTGGTTGTTTGGCTTTACGTTTGACTGATATCCCTGTTGTTGTCATCCTATTATCACTTTGTTGTCGTTGTTTAGCAGTCTTCAGACGGCCGGGTTGTTTGACTTTATTATTATTATTACCACAGATATCGGTTGTCTTGTTGTTGTAGTCTTCATCTTCATCATCGTCGTCGTCATCGTCAGCATCTAAGCCATCATTAATAGTATAATCTTCATCATCAGTATCTTCTGGTTGTTCAACAACATCGATGTCTTTGTGTTTATGATTGTTTCGGTTGTCAACCAATTGATTGGTCTCGAAATGGCAGTCATTGTCTTCATTGTCGTCGTCGTCATCGCTATTAAAAACTAGTGGATCAATGTGTTCATCAAATATATGCCATTTGCAGTCCGATTTGCGCCGAAATCGTTGGCCACAATGTGGACACTCGTGACGGTAATTGTCGGTCATTTGTGTTTGTTTTGTTTGTCCCGCGCGCCGGTCATCGGCGGTGCGGTTTAATTGGCTGCTGGCCGGCCGCGGCCGATCATTTTTTTTTTTGGTCAATCAAATGGTTAAATATAATTATTAGTTAATTATTTTCTTGTTGTTGTTGTTGTTGTTGTTGTTGGGATCAAATTAAGTGATAATCATTGACAACAATAACAACAATACTGTAATAACACAAACATAAAGTTTATTATTATTATTATGTAATAAATAGTTTACAGTATTTTATATTTATTTTTATTATTACTTTATTTTTGTGTGACATTAATAACGTTAATATTTTATCTAACTTTTAGAAAAAGGATTTTAAGTTTTATTATTATTAGTTTAAATAATTTTAGTTAATATTATTAGTTTAAATAATTTTAGTTAATATTATTAGTTTAAATTATTTTAGTTATTATTATTAGTTTAAATTATTTTAGTTATTATTATTAGTTTAAATAATTTTAGTTATTATTATTAGTTTTTTTGTAACAAATTATATATTTTGTCAAATGTTTGTTATATTATATATATATATATATAGAAAATTTGTCAATAATTATAAATTAATTGATTTGTTTAATTAAATTTGATATTTGTTTGTTTATTAATAAATTCAAAATTTTTATTATTATTAAAAAAAACAAATTATTTTATTAATTAAAAAACAAATATGATATATATTGTAAAACAAATTATAGTTAAGAAAAAATCATTTTTAAAAAAAACAGTTAAAATAATAAACTATTGATAAAATATATAATAATATAAATATACAAAGTGGCCCTGAGACAATAGTAGCTCTAGTAGATGATGGTGTGATGACTGGTAAAAGTAGACTGACCATCCATACAGGTGCCGCCTGTATTATACAGGAATGTATTGTACAGGTGACAGGAAAGGGACTAATCTGTATATATGTAATATACAATATAAAAAAATATATTGAAACTAATTGAATTAAAAATTTAAAAATTTAAAAATTTAAAAATTTAAAAATTTAAAAATTTAAAAATTTAAAAATTTAAAAATTTAAAAATTTAAAAATTTAAAAATTTAAAAATTTAAAAATTTAAAAATTTAAAAATTTAAAAATTTAAAAATTTAAAAATTTAAAAATTTAAAAATTTAAAAATTTAAAAATTTAAAAATTTAAAAATTTAAAAATTTAAAAATTTAAAAATTTAAAAATTTAAAAATTTAAAAATTTAAAAATTTAAAAATTTAAAAATTTAAAAATTTAAAAATTTAAAAATTTAAAAATTTAAAAATTTAAAAATTTAAAAATATATATATATATAAATAACTATGAATTAAATTATTGTTAGGGAAACTAAATGTATAATTGTATCTGTAAGACAACCATTTCAAAAGGGGGTAGTAGTAGTAGTAGTAGTAGTAGTAGTAGTAGTAGTAGTAGTAGTAGTAGTAGTAGTGTCAACATAGATCAACCCACACATACACACACACAAAATATGACAATCAATCAGTTTAAAGATATATTAAACAAAAACAAAAAAAAACTTTTTAAAAGTATATTTATATCTTATTGTATTCAATAGTAAATTGATTTTTTATCAGAAACTAGATTTTTGTTTTTTTATTAATATTAAATTATTGTTTATTATTATAATAAATTAATATTAATAATTAATAGTTTAATCAGTATCATATCAATATACATATATTTTATAAATTTATAAATACATTTTATTTACAATACTGTATATCTAATTAAAATTAATTTTTTTTTTTGTTTAAAATTATTATTATTAATTTTTATATAGTCAAATCAACAATTAAAATTTGAAAAATTAAAAATTTCAAACAAAAACTAAAATAAAATATATTATTTTATAAGATACAAAAAAAAACAACATCAAAGACAACTAACACCACTTCTTCTTCTTGAGTTGAGTTGAGATAACACACACACACAGACACAGACATTGAGATTGAAGTACAAAGAGTTAGAGACTATATCTGTTTCCCAGTAATTAATAGAAAAGTCGACAGATATGACGGATACAAATATTGATGACATACCAGCCAGAGATCTAATAGATTATGTCAAACGTAATAAACCACGGGTGAAGAAAGCATTGGAACAAAGATTGGTGACACCGATAGACAATACCATCCATTTGGTAGCTCATCCGTACTTCAATCTGATCGGACCAAAGAAACAGAGTCTACAGATTGGCAAAGATTTATATGAGATAAGTCTGAAAAGAAGCTGTAAATCAGAGGATGGCATCAATTTAGGAAACAATTGGATAATTCACGGCCAGCACATCAAATATAACGCCCGGGGAATGGAATTTAAGCGACAAATGGCTTTTACCACATTTGAGGGTACTGTCCATTCGGGAGAATACAGTGCTATGTTCTCGCAGTTGGACACCACCGATAAGGGTAGGATGCAGTGCGGACCTCAGGCACAACTGCTCCAACATGAACAGCAAAACAGGATGTATATCATCGACGTCCAAACGGCTGGAGCATTGCGCTTTCAATGCATCAATTGGTCTGTTCATCGGTCGCTAACCTATAGGCTGGTTAGGGCAGCCGAAAAAGTGCTAACAATAGCCGTTATATTGATTAGATGTTACGATATAATCAATCGGATCAGTCCGGAAGACATGGAACATATGAGAAACTATGTCTACGGTTACGGGACAGCCGTTTCCAAACGATTACGTGATGCCAGACGTTCCGAAGAGATCTACAAAGCAGCCATTGTTCGTCAAGAGAATATGACTGATATTCGACCACTTAGTGAACCAGAAGCCGAACCAATAGAGGTACCGATTCCCAATTATCGACAGGTGCCCCAATTCAATGTCAATATGGATATCGAAACAGCCGTTAGACCATGGCGAATACTTTACTATAGTATAAATCAAAACCGGTTATTTCAGAAATCATGGGATAAGCTGTTTAAAAGGATTGCCAATACAGACACTTCGCTCGAATTTTTGAATGTCCCGATCGGTGAGGTAGGTCAGAGGCGTACTGTTCGCCTAAGAAATCGTCAAAAATTAAAGATAAAAGTTAAACATCTATTAGCTGAGGATGGGGAACGGTATGAGCTACTATCGTCCACATTTATCGATGCGTCTGCCAATAAATATTTGTTGAAACAAGTGCCCGCTGGCGATCAGGCATGGGTTGCATTCAGACACAAACGGACACATCATATACCGTTACACAGTCACGGCCTGAGCGGCAGTGAGAACGGTCTCAACCGAACAACTCGGCGTTACGACGGCAACAATGGCTATCAGGTAATGTCACTGATATTTCCCAACGACGACAACCTAAACCAACAGCGCATCTATTTTGTCAACAGAAAAACGGCCAAAAAGTTGCGCTACTATTTTGAGCTAAATGAGGTGATGAGGGAATATCAGTCCTGGTTTGACCAGTTGTTGCCAATAGCGGCCCGTCTGTGCGATGCCCGCCGTTCGGTCAAAGAGTTGGACAACGATACAGATCCGCAGCGTCTAAGCGATTGTCGCGACTATGAGTTATTGAATGACTTGATCAGGAAATTGGCTGACAATTATAAATGGTTGGTCCAATTGGAACAGATATGGAGGTACAGTATACTGGCGCCCAATACCCGTCCAAAATCCAAACGTGTAAAGGCTGAGGAACCCATCCAATCAATTCAAACAAATATAGCTGTTTATCGTATAGGAAGGGGTGCATATGTAGATGTGTAACCGTGAAACAACCATTTCCAAAGGGGATAGTAGTGCCAATACAACAGCTCAACAACAACCCAAACATATACACAAAATATGCCAATCAATCAATCAATCAGTTTAAAGATATATTAAACAAAAACGAAGAGTAAAAAAACAAAAAAAAATTTAAAACTATATTTATATCTTATTGTATTCAATAGTAAATTGATTTTTTTCAGAAACTAAATTTTTGTTTGTTTATTAATTATAATTATATTATTTTAATTATAACTAGTTTGTCCCGCGCAACATGTATAGCCGTTCAATTCTTTTGCTAATTTTCAAAAACTTATCATAAGTAATTTGAATGACTGCCTAATTTGTTTTATATAACAAACAACTTAACCTAATGTAACAAAACTTTATAATAAATACACATTAATACGTCTAAACTCTTGAGAAATTTTAGATTTTTATGTATATTTAAATAATTTTTAAAAAATTTAAAAGTTTAATAATTTTTGTGAAAAAAATTTGCATTTTTAAAAAATTTACAAAATTTTTCACTTTTAACTAACCTCCCGGTGCCCTGTGATTCATACAATATAGCAAAATGTAATAACACAGCACCTGCCTACCTGTCCCTAAAACCTACCTGAGCTCAATAATCATTTAAAATTTTCCATAGAATTAGCATTACTTTAAATAATAATTGAAAATTTTAACACAAATTGGAAATTTTGGAATTTGAGAAAATTTTACAAAAACTAAGCACAGGTAACTAACCTCCCGGTGCCCTGAGACTCATACAATATATCAATATGTTATTACACAGCACCTGCCTACCTGTCCCTAAAACCTACCTGAGCTCAATAATCATTAAAATTTTCCTTAGAAATAACATTGCTTTAAATAAAAATTGAAAATATAACAATACATTTTTAGATTTGAATTAATATATGGTTGTTGATGAAATGTGCACGCATACAGACAAAACTATTATCTTAAAGTGTTAAATATTGATAAATTAATAATAGTTTAATCAGTATCATACATATATATATATATATATATACATTTTAAATTTATAAATACATTTTAGACATCACATCAGATATCTAATTAAAACTAATTTTTTTTGTTTAAAATTATTATTATTAACTTTTATAGTCAAATCAATAATTAAAATTTGAAAAATTAAAAATTTCAAACAAAAATTAAAATAAAACAAAAAAAAAGATTTATTTTTAAGTACCAAAAAAACAACATCGAAGAGAACTAACACCACTTCTTCTTCTTCTTGAGTTGAGTTGAGATAACACACACACAGACACAGACATTGAGATTGAAGTACAAAGAGTTAGAGACTCCCACTGTTTCGGCAGTAATTAATTGGTCAAAAAAAACAGTAGTCGACAGATATGACGGATACAAATATCGATGACTTTACAGCCAGAGATCTAATAGATTATGTCAAACGTTATAAACCACGGGTGAAGAATGCGTTGGAACAAAGATTAGTGACACCGATAGACAATACCATCCATTTGGTAACCCATCCGTACATCAATATGGCCGGACCAACGGCTCAGGGTCTGCAGATTGGCAATGATATATATGAGATTAGTCTGAAAATAAATAGTTTATCAGAGAATGGCATCAATTTGGGAAACAATTGGATACTTCACGGCGAAACCTTGAAATTTATTGACCGGGAAACGGAATTTCCGCGACAAATGGTTTTTACCACATTTTCCGGTAGTAGCCGTTCGGGAGTGTTCAGCGCTATGTTCTCGCAGTTGGACACCACAGAGCCGATGGGTAGGATGCAGTGCGGACCTCACGCACAACTGATCAGTCATGAAACACAACAACGATTGTATATCATCGACGTCCAAACGGCTCGAGCGTTGCGCGAACAATGCATCAACTGGTCTGTTCATCAGTCGCTAACCTATATACTGGTCAGAGCCGCCGAAAGAGTGTTAATAATAGCCGTTATTTTGATCAGAAGTTACGATCTAAACGAAGTCCATCCAGAATATATGGAACGAATGAGAAACTATGTCTACGGTTTCGGGACAGCTGTTTCCAAACGATTACGGGATGCCAGACGTGCCGAAACCATCTACAAAGCAGCCATTGTTCGACAAGAGAATATGACTGCTATTCAACCACTTAGTGAACCAGAAGCCGAACCAATAGAGTTACCGATTCCCAATTATCGACAGGTGCCCCAATTCAATGTCAATATGGATATCGAAAGAGCCGTTAGGTCTTGGCGAACACTTTACTATAGTATAGATGAACACCAGTTATTTCAGACACCATGGGATCAGTTGTTTCAGCGGATTGCCACAAGAAAAACTTCGATGGAATTTTTGAGTGTCCCGATCGGAAAACTAGGTCAGATACGTACCGTTCGCCTACCAAATCACCAAAAATTAAAGATAAAAGTTAAACATCTATTAGTAGATGATGGGGAACGGTATGAGCTACAATCGTCAACCTTTATCGATGCATCTGATGTTAAATATTTGTTGAAACAAGTGCCCGGTGACGGTCAGGCATGGGTTGCATTCAGACACAAACGAACACATCATATACCGTTACACAGTCACGGCCTGAACGGTAGCGAGAATGGTCTCAACCGAACAACTCGGCGTTACGACGGCAACAATGGCTATCAGGTAATGTCACTGATATTTCCCAACGACGACACCCTAAACCAACAGCGCCTGTATTTTGTCAACAGAGAAACGGCCAAAGAGTTGCGCTACTATTTCGAGTTAACTGATGTGATGAATGTATATCAGTCCTGGTTTGACCAGTTGTTGCCAATAGCGGCCCTTCTGTGCGATGCCCGCCGTGCGGTCAACCATTTGTACAACGATACAGATCCGCGGCTTCTAAGCAATACTCGCGTCTATGACTTATTGTATGGCTTGATCAGGAAATTGGGGAACAATTATAAATGGTTGGTCCGATTGGAACAGATCTGGAGGTACAGTATACTGGCGCCCAATACCCAACCCGAATCCAATGTAGAGGCAGAGGAACCCATCCAATCAATTGAAACAACTATAGCTGTTTATCGTAAGGGAAGGGGTGCGAATGTAAATTTGTAACCGTGAGACAACCATTTCCTAAGGGGATAGTAGTGCCAATACAGCTCAACAACAATCCACACATATATAAACAAAATATGCCAATCAATCAATCAGTTTAGAGATATATTAAATAAAATCAAAAAGTAAAAAAACAATTAACTTAAAAAAAAGTATATGTCTTATTGTATTCAATAGTAAATTATTATTATTTTTTTGGTTATAATAAATTAATAAAAGGTTTAATCAGTTATTAGGGAAGGGGTGGTCAGTTGTATGTTAAGAGCATTTTTCAAAAAAAAATTATTGAATAGAAAATTATTTGATTTATATATTAATTTTTAATTACAACATTGGATGATAAAACAATATGAAATTTAACAATAAATTTAACAAAAAAAATTTAACAAAAAAATAAAAATAATTATAAAAAAACTAATATCACATTTAACAACAACAACAGTAAACCACTTCCTCTTGAGTATACATCACTCACAAGAGACTATTAGCTAAAACAGTCAAGAGATACACACACACACACACACACACACATAGACAGCACAGGTAGACAGATAAATAGACAGGTAGACAGGTTCACCATAAATTGTCAATCATTAAGAATAGGAGTACATATAATATACAACAAAAATTTAAAACATTAGTTTCAAAAAAAATTTATGGCAAACCAACCGACAGAGGAACAGTTAGCTGATATAAATGGCATATTAAATCATATACAACCCATACTGAACACTCCCATAGTGTTTGTTCGGCCAGTTCAAGGTACTCAGCCGTACATCGATTTGGCCGGTCCTCTGGATCAGGTTCAACAGTTAGCCATCGGTGACGACATATTTCCAATAGAGCTGCACAAACAACAACCCCAGGGAAACATTATTAGCATTTCATTTGGCAATCAGTGGCGTCTACGCAGTCAGCCGGTCAACTATGGCGGCCAACAAAATCCGCAACATTTTCGCCGAATGATTGTAACAACGTTTGCCGGTTACGCCACTGCTGGCCAATGCGGAGCAATGTTTGCCCAGATTGTCAACGGTATGAGCGGACCGCAGGCTCAGCTGATGTTAGGTCCGGGACAACACCAATGGCAGAGACTGTTCGTCGTCGACGAGGATACAGCTGCTCAGTTGAACTACCAGAGCATGACATGGGGCGATCATCAGTCATCCACCTATCAGTTAGTTACCGCCGCCTATTTGCTATTATCATTGGCCAATACGTTGAACATGTTTTACGATCAGGACGTTGACCAAGAAATTGCTGAAAACATGCGAACAAATATCCATCTGTTAGCTGCCGTACATCGACCGCAACTGTATAGATCAATGTCAGCTGATTATATCAACAGGATTGCCATTGTTCGTACCCGAAATATGCCGGCACTAATACCGCAACATTGGCCACGAGCACAACCGTTTATGCTTCCGTTGCCAGCTATGCCCGAGGAGGTGCCGCCATTTGAGGCCGACAACATCGATATGGAAGAACTATTTGACGATTGGGAAGCATTTATCCATCCCCTACTGGCTAACCAGGACTATAATACCGATTGGGCCGAACAGTTTGGCCGGTTTGCCACTGTTGAAAATTCCATTGAATTCTTGGACATTGTCGACAACAATCAGCCAGTATTTCGTGCTATTCATCTGCCGAATGGCCAGGACTTTAATATATTGATTACACGCAAACCAAACGACACATATGAGTTGCATTCGCCATTTTTTACCGATTCGACTAACTTTAGGTATCGCTTAAGACAAGCTCATCCGTGGCCAGCCTGGACGGCCGATAGATATCAGGGAAATCTATGGGTACCGTTGCACAGTCACGGACTGGCCGGCAGTTATCAGGGTCCAGTAATTGTCAGAGGCAACAACGGCTGTCAAGTTATGTCAGTATTGTTTGGCGACCAACTCGTCCAACAGCGACTGTATTTTATCAACAGACATATGGCCGTCGAGTTGCGCAACGCTTTCGAGTTTCGTCGGGTATTGACTGGATATCAGCGCTGGTTTAACCATTTGTTGCCACTGTCCCGACGCATATGCGATGCCCGTTGTCTGTCCCGTCAGGAACACGACGACGCCGATCCCGAACTACTTGAAAGTGTACGCAATTTTGCCGATCAATTGCATCAAATAAGCGACAGATTGTATGAAAATTATTGTTGGTTAGTCCGATTGGAACAGATCTGGAAGTACAGTGTACTGGCGCCCCATATGACTGCCGCTGTCGATGAACACCGGGAGGATCCTATTCGATCAGTTAAGATAAATGCAGCGGTTTATGGTCTGGGAAGGGCTGCTAAACTACAATCTCTTTGGCCGGAAGATCAGGTAAAGGAACAACAGGAACAGGAGTGATGATATAGAAATAACAACAACAACAACAAAGTAGTCACTAAACTAATTGGTGTTTTTCTCCTATTAAAAAAAACAATTGAACAAAAAAAATATATTTTAAATAATTAAATGTTAGAATCAGTTAGAAATTTTTAGTCAAACAATTTGTTTGTTTTTTTTTGTATCACATTTGAATTTTAGTAGTAGTAGTAGTAGTAGTAGTAGTAGTAGTAGTAGTAGTAGTAGTAGTAGAAGTAGAGTAGTAGTAGTAGTAGTAGTAGTAGTAGTAGTAGTAGTAGTAGTAGAAGTAGAGTAGTAGTAGTAGTAGTAGTAGTAGTAGTAGTAGTAGTAGTAGTAGTAGTAATAGTAGTAGTCAGTTGTTTTTTAATTGTTAATTTAAAAAAAATAATAAGTATATTAAATTAGCATTAAATTTAAATAAACTTTTTAATTGGAAAAAAGTATATTAATAGGAAAATATTTTCTAAAAATTATAATTTAAAAAAAACATAATTAAAATAAAATTTTTAACAATAAAATTAAGTTGAAAAAATTTTTAGTTTTCAAATAAAATTTTAAATACAAAAAAACATTAGAAGTAAAATATCACTACCTCTTGAGTTAGAAGGAACATCCGATGACACAAACAGATATAATATCCAAAATAGACTAACTGTCCGACATTTACTTACAGTACATACAGATACACCACAAACAGTAGAAGTAGTAGTAGTCCATCAAAAATCATGGCAAACCAACCGACACCTGAACAAGTAGATCTATTAAACACACTATTACAGCAAACAGAACCTATATTACAGACTCAGGTAGTTTGCATTAGAGAGGATGCACAAAATCATCAGTACATCAATTTGGCATCAAATAGGTTACAGCATCTAACCATAGGCCGCGACCGGTTTGCGCTACAACCACGAATTAACAGAGGCTCTAATATTGTAGTATTTAGAAACCATTGGACTTTCAAGGGTCAGGTAGTCAACTATGATGGCCGGGATAGGCAAATGGTTCAGTCACCGTTTGCCGGAGCCGGACATGCGGGAGTAAAATACAGAGCTATGTTTCCAAACATACCAAATGAAATGAGTGGATCACAGGCACAACTGACCAGTAATGGGGGTCAACAGCAACAAAATCTATTCGTTTTAGACGTCGAAACGGCTCATGCGTTGCGCAACCAGTGCGTCTCGTGGGGTGACCATCAGTCTCTAACATACCAGTTAGTTAGGGCCGCCTACGGACTGCTATTATTGGCCAATGCATTGAATAGATTTATCGATCAGGATATCCACCAACAAGTAATTGAAGACTTGAGGTCACAGATCCATCGGTTGGGAAGTATTTATGCTAAACAACTGCAGTCGGCAATTGCTTCCGAATACGTTTTCAAAGTAGCCATTATTAGACATGAAAATATGCCCGCATTAGTACCACAAGTATGGCCAGTAGCGCAACCATTGTTGAAGCCGGTGCCCAATTATCGTCCGGTGCCGCCATTCGCTCCGAACAATATCAATATCGGTCAAATCAATACCGAATGGACTGCATTTCGCAATGCAATAGTCAATCACGACTATTATACTGCAGATTGGGATCAAGTGTTTGGCCAGTACGCCAATATTGGCACTTCAGTTGCTTTTTTGAACACAGTTGTCGGCCAACCAATATTTTCTGACATCACTCTAATGAATGGCCAAATCTTTGCCGTAACAGTTCATAACTTAGGAAATGGAATCTATGATTTGTTTTCACAAAGCTTTACCGATTCAGCCACTTATATATATCGGTTGAGACAAGTGCCAAATTGGCCGGCTTGGGTAGCCGATAGGTTCATTCAGAGTCATGGTGTGTATGTACCGTTGCACAGTCACGGACTGGCCGGCAGTCACCCCGAAGGCGAAATCAATATCAGAGGTAACAACGGCTGTCAAGTAATGTCGTTACAGTTTGGACACCCATTGAACGATCAGCGCATATATTTCGTCAACAGATATATGGCCCTACGATTGCGACAACTTTATGAAACCCATCAGATAATGGTTCTCTATCAGCGCTGGTTTGACCATTTGTTGCCACTGTCCCGACGCATATGCGATGCCCGTCGACTGTCCCGTCAGGTACACAACGACGCCGATCCCGGATTACTTCAGACTGTCCAGAATTGTGCCAATCAATTGCATCAATTTAGCAATCGATTGATAGCAAATTATCATTGGTTGGTCCGATTGGAACAGATCTGGAAGTACAGTGTATTGGCGCCCAATATCAATGCCCCGGTATTGGAGAACAGAGAGGATGGGCCCAATTATATTGCTGTTTATCCCGGTATGTATGGTGTGGGAAATGCTGCAAATCTAAAATCCGTATGGCCTGAAGATCAAGGAAAGGGAAAGGGAGCTCAAGACGAACAATAATAGTGATTATAGACAACAAACAATGGACAACACAGGTATTGGTGTCTCAACAACAACAACAACAACAACAACAACAGGAAAACCATATCAGTAATTCAAAAATCAGTTCAGAAACTGTATAACAATAAAATTTAGTCAAACAAGTTGTCTATAACTATTGATAGATTTTATTAATTTTTTAAACAGTCTAATTGTCCAACATTTAAACGGTACATACGGTTTCGTTACGGTACGTAGTCTCATAAACTACTGCTACTACTATTACTACAATTTGTAGTAGAAGTAGTAGTAGTAGATAAAAAACATGGCAAACCAACCGACACCCGACACAAGTAGATCACTAAAGTAAACACTATATTACATCAAACATCAGCCTATATTACAGAACTCCGTTAGTATTCATAGTATTTGTTGAATATAGACAATGCAAAAAAATAACGATACGTTTTATTAGTTTATAAAAAGTTTTTTTTTATTAAATTAATTAATTATAATTAATTATAAACTAATGATAATATTTTATGTTTTAAATAAAATTAAGTTTTTAGATTTAACAATATCTAACTATTATTTTGTTTTTATTTATTTTTTGTTTAAAATATTTACAGAAAAATATAACTAAAACTAAACAAAAATAATCATTTGATTCAATTTGAAGTTAATATTTTTTGTTAACATTAGTTTTTCATTACCGGTAATGCAAAAGTAGTTTTTGAAAATTTCATAATTTTTTTTCTCATATAAATTAAAAAGTATTAGTAAATTATTTACAAAATTTTTAAATTGTAACAAATATTTTGTGTTGTTGTAGAAAATTTTAATCAAAATTGAAACAATTAAGTTGAAAATAAAAATTTCAAATAAAATTTCAATAAAAATACATTTTTAAATTACAAGAAATACTACATCAAAGATCTACAATAACAACAACAAAACCACTTCCTCTTGAGTTAAGAAAAGAAAGATCACATCAGACACAATACAATTCACAGACAAACAAAAAGAGATATATCATCTAAATTGTGAGATATATCCAAACAAAAACAAGTCTAACTGTCCGGACATTTATACGGTACACACACACACACACACACACACAGGTCACACAAACATTAGTAGTAGTCCATCAAAAATCATGGCAAACCAACCGACACCCGAACAATTAGATCAGGTACGCACTCTATTACAGCAAACAGAACCTATATTACAGACTCAGGTAGTTTGCATTAGAGAGGATGCACAAAATCATCAGTACATCAATTTGGCACAACATAGGGAACAGTATCTATGCTTAGGCCGCGACCGGTTTGGAATACGACCACGAATTAACAGAGGCTCTAATATTGTAACATTTAGACACCATTGGAATATGAAGGGTCAGGTAGTCAACTATGATGGTCTGGATAGGCAAATGGTTCAGTCATCGTTTGCCGGATCCGCACATTCGGGAACACATCACAGAGCTATGTTTCCATACATACCAAATGAAATGAGTGGATCACAGGCACAACTGACCGGTAATGTGGTTCAACAGCAACAAAATCTATTCGTTTTAGACGTCGAAACGGCTCGTGAGTTGCGTAACCAGTGCGTGTCGTGGGGTGACAATCAATCTCTCACATACCAGTTAGTTAGGGCCGCCTACGGACTGCTAGCATTGGCCAATGCATTGAATAGATTTATCGATCAGGACGTCAATCTACAAGTAATTGAAGCCTTGAGAACACAGATCCATCGGTTGGGAAGTATTTATGGTCAACAACTGCTGTCGGCAATCGCTTCCGAATACGTTTTCAAAGTAGCCATTATTCGGCATGAAAATATGCCCGCATTAGTACCACAAGTATGGCCAGTAGCGCAACCATTGCGGAAGCCGGTGCCCAATTATCTTCCGGTGCCGCCATTTGAACCGAACAATATCAATATCGGTCAAATCAATACCGAATGGACTGCATTTCGTAATGCAATAGTCAATCACGACTATTATACAGCAGATTGGGATCAAGTGTTTGGCCAGTACGCCAATGTTGGCAATTCAATTGATTTTTTGAACACAGCCGTCGACAATCCAACATTTCCTAACATAACTCTAATGAATGGCCAAATCTTTGACGTATCAGTTATTAACTTAGGAAATGGATTCTATAATTTGTTTTCACAAAATTTTACCGATTCAGCCATTCATCGATATCTGTTGAGACAAGTGCCCAATTGGCCGGCCTGGGTGGCCGATAGAAAAATTCAGGGTCATCTGTGGTTACCGTTGCACAGTCACGGACTGGCCGGCAGTCACCCCGAAGGCGAAAACAATATCAGAGGTAACAACGGCTGCCAAGTAATGTCGTTACAGTTTGGCCACCCGTTGAACGATCAGCGCATATATTTTGTCAACAGATTTATGGCCCTACGATTGCGTCAACTTTTCGAAACCCATCAGATAATGGTTCTCTATCAGCACTGGTTTGACCATTTGTTGCCACTGTCCCGACGCATATGCGATGCCCGTCTACTGTCCCGTCAGGTACACAACGACGCCGATCCCGAACTTCTACAGACTATTCAGAATTGTGCCAATCAATTGCATCAATTTAGCAATCGATTGATAGCAAATTATCATTGGTTGGTCCGATTGGAACAGATCTGGAAGTACAGTGTATTGGCGCCCAATATCAATGCCCCGGTATTGGAGAACAGAGAGGATGGACCCAATTATATTGCTGTTTATTCCGGTATGTATGGTGTGGGAGCTGGTATAAATGTACCCTCCTTATGGCCTGAAGATCAAGGAAAGGAAAATGTAGCTGAAGATGAACAACAACAACAACAACAACAGGAGGAAGAGGAACAACAACAGTGATTATAGACAATAAACAACAGACAACACTGGTATTAGTGTCTCAACAACAAGAAAAACAAATCAGTGAAACAAAAATCAGTTCAGAAACTGTATATTAAAAAAATGTGAATCAGTAAAATATATTATTTTATTATATATTATTTACCCCAAACCCATCCCCACCCACCCAACCACTTCCTAACCTCACACTCACCTCAAACTAACCTAACTAAACAATTCTATAGTAATAAAACTAGCATTATATATATATGACATTATATGTATAAGTGTATAAAAACAATAGTTTTTTGCTGGCTGTCTATAATATACATTTAAAGTCAAAAAATTTAGTCAAACAAGTTGTGTATAACTATTGTATTCAAAGTATTATATTTACAAAAAAAACGATACATTTTATCGATTTTTTTTAAAAAATAGTCTAATTGTCCGACATTTAAACGGTACATACTGGTCACACAAACTACTACTACTACTACTACTACTACTACAAAAAACATGACAAACCAACCGACACCCGACACAAGTAGATCAAAGTAAACACTGTATTACATCAAACAGAGCCTATATTACAGACTCTGGTAGTATTTATTAGAGACGATGCAAAAAATAACAATACATTTTGTTAGTTTTAAAAAAAAATATATAATTATAAACTAATGATAATAGTTTATGTTTTAAAGCAATTAAGTATTTCAGTAACATAACTTTTTTTTACTATATCCAACTATTAATTAGTTTTATTTTATTTTTTTTTTTTTTAAATATTTACAGAAAAATATAACCAAAACAAAAATAATCATTTGATTTATTATTAGTTTTCATTAATATAAGTAGTTTTTGAAAATTTCATAATTTTTTCCTCATATAAAAAAGTATTAGTAAATCATTAGTAAATAATTAAATTGTACAAAATATAAATTTTTTGTTGAAAGTTTTAATCAAAATTGTATTTAATAAAAAAATATACAATATAATTAAGTTGAAAATAAATATTTCAAATAAAATTTCAATAAAAATACATTTTTAAATTACAAGAAATACAACATCAAAGATCTACAACAACAACAAAACCACTTCCTCTTGAGTTAAGAAAAGAAAACTCACATCAGACTCAATACAATCCACACAAAACTATGATAAATGATAATTAAGTTATAAAACTAACATTTTATATATGTATAGCTGCATAAAAACAATACTTTTTTTGCTGGCTGTCTATAATATAGATTTAAGTCTATAATATATTATTATATTTTCGAAAATAATAATACATTTTATCTGATTTTTTTTAAATAGTCTAATTGTCCGACATTTAAACGGTACATACAGGTCACACAAACTACTAGTAGTAGTATTAGTAATAGTTGACAAAAATCATGGCAAACCAACCGACCATTTTTTTGTTGTTGAAAATAACGATACATTTTATTGTTTTTGTTTTTTTTGTTGTTGAAATTAGTTTGTATTAAAAAAAAGTTTTACAATTAACTTTAATATCTATAATATATACCAATTAATTTATTAATTTATTTAATTATTAACAGAAAACTATATATTTAAAAAAAACATTTGATTGCATTAGTTTTCATTTATGAAAGTCTAGATTATATAAAATTTCATAATTTTTAATCATATAATAAAAAAGTATTAGTAAATTATTACTAAATTTTCAAAATTGTACAAAATATATTATTATTATTTTTTGTTGAAAATTTTAATCAAAATTGTAATTTAAAAATAAAAAAAAAATTGAAACAATATAATTAAGTTGAAAATAAAAAATTTCAAATAAAATTTCAATAAAAAAAACATTTTTAAATTACAAGAAATACTACATCAAAGATCTACAACAACAACAAAACCACTTCCTCTTGAGTTAAGAAAAGAAAGCGCAGATCAGACAGAATACAATCCACACAAAAACAAACAGAGATATATCATCTAAATTGTGAGATATATACACACAAAACAACTGTCCGAACATTTATACGGTACACACACACACACACAGGTCACACAAACAGTAGTAGATGTAGTGGACAAAAAACATGGCAAACCAACCGACACCCGAACAAGTAAATCTAGTAAACACTCTATTACAGCAAACAGAACCTATATTACAGACTCAGGTAGTATTTATTAGAGACGATGCACAAAATCATCAGTACATCAATTTGGAAGTAAATATGCCACAGCATCTAACCATAGGCCACGACCGATTTGAGTTACGGCCAACATTGGCCAATGGAATTCCGATTGTATCATTTAAAAACAATTGGACTATAAGTGGTCACGAAGTCAACTATGATGGCCGGGATAGGCAAATGGTTCTGTCATCGTTTGCCGGATTAAAACACGCGGGTATGCAACACAAAGCTATGTTTCCATACATACCAAATGAAATGAGTGGATCACAGGCACAACTGACCAGTAATGTGGGTCAACAGCAACAAAATCTATTCGTTTTAGACGTCGAAACGGCTCATGCGTTGCGCTACCAGTGTGTCTCATGGGGTGACCATCAATCCACCGGACTATCACATACCGGTTAGTTAGGGCCGCCTACGGACTGCTAGCATTGGCCAATGCATTGAATACATTTATCGATCAGGATATCCACCAACAAGTAATTGAAGACTTGAGATCACAGATCCATCGGTTGGGAAGTATTTATGGTCAACAACTGCAGTCGGCAACAGCTGCCGAATACATATTCAAAGTAGCCATTATTAGGCATGAAAATATGCCCGCATTAGTACCACAAGTATGGCCAGTAGCGCAACCATTGTTGAAGCCGGTGCCCAATTATCGTCCGGTGCCGCCATTCGCTCCGAACAATATCAATATCGGTCAAATCAATATCGAATGGACAGCATTTCGCAATGCAATAGTCAATCTTGACTATTATACTGCAGATTGGGATCAAGTGTTTGGCCAGTACGCCAATATTGGCAATTCAGTTGCTTTTTTGAACACAGTTGACGGCCAACCAACACTGCATAACATCACTCTAATGAATGACCAAATCTTTGCCGTAACAGTTACTAACTTAGGAGATGGATTCTATACTTTGTTTTCACTAAATTTTACCGATACAGTCAATCATCGATATCGGTTGAGACAAGTGCCCAATTGGCCAGCCTGGGTGGCCGAAAGGAGAAGTTATGGTCTGTTTATACCGTTGCACAGTCACGGACTGGCCGGCAGTCAAGCGGAAGGCGCTCTAACTATCAGAGGCAACAACGGCTGCCAAGTAATGTCGTTACAGTTTGGCCACCCGTTGAACGATCAGCGCATATATTTCGTCAACAGACATATGGCCATACGATTGCGCCAACTATTCGAAACCCATCAGATAATGGTTCTCTATCAGCGCTGGTTTGACCATTTGTTGCCACTGTCCCGACGCATATGCGATGCCCGTCTACTGTCCCGTCAGGTACACAACGATGCCGATCCCGGACTTCTACAGACTGTTCAGAATTGTGCCAATCAATTGCATCAATTTAGCAAACGATTGATAGCAAATTATCATTGGTTGGTCCGATTGGAACAGATCTGGAAGTACAGTATACTGGCGCCCAATATAAATGCACCGGTAGAGGAAAACAGAGAGGGAGAGCCCAATTGTATTCCTGTTTATCCCGGTATGTATGGTGTGGGAAAGTCTGCAAGACTACAGTCCGTATGGCCTGAGGATCAAGGAAAGGGAAAGGGAGCTAAAGAGGAACAACAACAGTGATTATAGGACAACAAACAACAGACAATACAGGTGTCTCAACAACAACAATAGGAAAAACAAATCAGTAAACAAAAAATCAGTTCAGAAACTGTTTAAATAATAAAAAAAATTTAGTCAAACAAGTTGTGTACAATTATTGTATTCAATAAAGTATTATATTTTCGAAAATAACGATACATTTTATCTGATTTTTTTAAATAATCAAATTGTCCGACATTTAAACGGTACATACAGGTCATACAAACTACTAGTAGTAGTAGTAGTAATAGTGGACAAAAAACATGGCAAACCAACCGACACCCGACACAAGTAGACACAATATTACATCAAACGGAGCCTATATTATAGACTCCTGTAGTATTTACTAGAGACGATGCAAAAAATAAAGATAAGTTTTATTGATTTTTAAAAAAAAATATTTTTTTTAAATGATAATTATAAACTAATAATAATAATAGTTTATGTTTTAAAGCAATTAAGCTTTTCAGTAACACAACTTTTTTTTAATAATATCTAACTATTAATTATTATTAATTTATTTATTTAAATATTAACACAAAACTATAACCAAAACACATAAAAACAAAAATCATTTGATTATTTGAAGTTAATATTTTATTTTTCATTAGTTTTCATTATTGAAAAAAGTTTTTTAAAAAAATTGATAATTTTTAATCATACAAAACAAGTATTTAGTAAATTATTACTAAATTTTCAAAATTGTATAAAATATTTATTTTATTTTTTTTTTTTGAAAATTTTAATCAAAATTGTATTGAATAAAAAAATTAAAACAATATAATTAATTTGAATAAAAAATTTCAAATAAAATTTAAAAAACTACATCAAAGATACAACAATAACAACAACATCACCATTTCCTCATGAGTTAAGAAAAGAAAGCACACATCGGACACAAAACAAACAGTGATATATCATCTAAATTGTGAGATATACACACAAAAAGTCTAACTGTCCAAACATCTACACACAGGTACATACAGGTCATACAAACCTGTGCTAGTAGTGGACACAAAATAAAAAAAACAATGGCAAACCAACCGACACCCGAACAAGTAAATCAAGTAAACACTATATTACAGCAAACAGAACCTATATTACAGACTCAGGTAGTATTTATTAGAGACGATCCACAAAACCGTCAGTACATCAATTTGGCAGTATTTAGACCACAGTATCTAAGTCTAGGCCACGACCTGTTTAAGGTACAGCCGAGGTTGGATAATCTAAGACAAAATTATGTCACATTTAAAAACAATTGGATTATGAGAAGTCAGTTAATCAACTATGACGGTCGGGACAGGAAAATGGTTCAGTCGGGGTTTGCCGGATGGAAATCTAGTGGACAACACAGGGCTGTATTTCCATACATACCAAATGAAATGAGTGGATCACAGGCACAACTGACCAGTAATGTGGGTCAACAGCAACAAAATCTATTCGTTATAGACGTCGAAACGGCTCAAGCGTTGCGCAACCAGTGCGTCTCGTGGGGTGACCATCAGTCTCTAACATACCGGTTAGTTAGGGCCGCATACGGATTGCTATCATTGGCCACTACATTGAATATATTTATCGATCAGGACATCCATCAGCAAGCAATTGAAGATTTGAGAACACAAATCCATCGGTTGGGTAGTATTTATGGTCAACAACTGCAGTCGGCAACAGCTGCCGAATACATCTTCAAAGTAGCCATTATTAGACATGAAAATATGCCCGCATTAGTACCACAAGTATGGCCAGTAGCGCATCCAGTGATGAAGCCGGTGCCCAATTATCGTCCGGTGCCGCCATTTGATCCGAACAACATCAATATCGGTCAAATCAATGACCAATGGACAGCATTTCGCAATGCAATAGTTAATCACGACTATTATACTGCAGATTGGGATCAAGTATTTGGCCAGTACGCCAATGTTGGCAGTTCAGTTGCTTTTTTGAACACAGCCGTCGGCCATCCCACAATGCATAACATCACTCAACTAAATGGCCAAACATTTCAAGTAGAAGTTACCCATTTGTTAGGTGAAGGACATGAATTTTTTATACTGAATTCAACAAATTTTAGCGATTCAGAAATTTCTCGATATCGTTTGCGACCAGTGGCCAATTGGCCGGCTTGGGTTGGAGATTATTACCGTAATAATCTGTGGCTACCGTTGCACAGTCATGGACTGGCCGGCAGTCACGAGGAAGGCGAAAACAATATCAGAGGTAACAATGGCTGCCAAGTAATGTCGTTACAGTTTGGCCACCCGTTGAACGATCAGCGCATATATTTCATTAACAGATATATTGCTAGACGTTTGCGCCAACTGTTTGAAACCCATCAGATAATGGTTCTCTATCAGCGCTGGTTTTACCATTTGTTGCCACTCTCCCGACGCATATGCGATGCCCGTCGACTGTCCCGTCAGGTACACAACGACGCCGATCCCGGACTTCTGCAAACTGTCCAGAATTGTGCCAATCAATTGCATCAATTTAGCAATCGATTGATAGCAAATTATCATTGGTTGGTCCGATTGGAACAGATCTGGAAGTACAGTGTATTGGCGCCTTATATAAATGCACCGGTATTTGCAAACAGAGAGGTTGGGCCCAGAATTATACCCACTTATCCCGCTATGTATGGTCTGGGAGATGGTGTAAATGTACACTCCTTATGGCCTAAAGATCAAGGAAAGGGAAAGGGAAATGAAGAGCAACAACAACAGTGATGGACAGAGACAACAAACAACAGCTCAAGTATTTTTGTGGTCTAAACAACAACAAAGTAAATCAAACACAAAATCAGTAGAGAATATGTATTAAAAAAATTAAAAATATTTAGTCAAACAAGTTGTTTATATAACTAATTATTTAAATACACTAATGTTTTCTTTAGTAAAGTAAAGTATAAGATATTTAAAAAAAACGATACATTTTATTGTTTATTTTGTTGTTGAAAATAGTCTTACAATTAACTTTTGAAATTTAAAAAAAAATCGATAATATCTACCAATTAATTAATTAATTAAATTATTAACAGAAAACTATATACTAAAATAAACATTTTATTATATAGTTATAATTTATATAAAATTTTTAATCATATAATAAAAAAGTATTAGTAAATTATTACTAAATATTCAAAATTGTAAAAAATATATTATTATTATTTTTTGTTGAAAATTTTAATCAAAATTGTATTTAAAAAAAAATTGAAACAATATAATTAAGTTGAAAATAAAAAATTTCAATAAAATTACAAGAACTACTACATCAAAGATCACCACTTCCTCTTGAGTTAACAAAAAAAGCGCACATCAGACACAATACAATCCACACACAAACAAACAGAGATATATCATCTAAATTGTGAGATATATCCAAACAAAAACAAGTCTAACTGTCCGGACATTTATACGGTACACACACACACAGGTCACACAAACATTAGTAGTAGTCCATCAAAAATCATGGCAAACCAACCGACACCCGAACAACTAGATCTAGTGAACACTATATTACAGCAAACAGAACCTATATTACAGACTCAGGTAGTATCGATTAGAAACGATGCACAAAATCGTCAGTACATCAATTTGGCACTAAATAGGACACAACATCTAACCATAGGCCACGACCGGTTTGAGTTACGGCCAACATTAGCCAGAGGAGTACCTATTGTAACATTTAAAAACAATTGGACTATAAAGGGTCAGGTAGTCAACTATGATGGCCTGGATAGGCAAATGGTTCAGTCACCGTTTGGCGGATTCAAACAAGCAGGACCACAATACAGAGCTTTGTTTCCAAACATACCAAATGAAATGAGTGGATCACAGGCACAACTGACCAGTAATGTGGGTCAACAGCAACAAAATCTATTCGTTATAGACGTTGAAACGGCTCATGCGTTGCGCAACCAGTGCGTCTCGTGGGGTGACCATCAGTCTCTAACATACCGGTTAGTTAGGGCCGCCTACGGACTGCTAGCATTGGCCAATGCATTGAATAGATTTATCGATCAGGACGTCCACCAACAAGCAATTGAAGACTTGAGAACACAGATCCATGAGTTGGGAAGTATTTATGCTCAACAACTGCAGTCGGCAGTCGCTTCCGAATACGTTTTCAAAGTTGCCATTATTCGGCATGAAAATATGCCGGCATTAATACCTCAAGTATGGCCAGTAGCGCAACCATTGTTGAAGCCGGTGCCCAATTATCGTCCGGTGCCGCCATTCGCTCCGAACAATATCAATATCGGTCACATCAATACCGAATGGACTGCATTTCGCAATCCAATAGCCAATCACGACTATTATACTGCAGATTGGGATCAAGTGTTTGGCCAGTACGCCAATGTTGACAACTCAATTGCTTTTTTGAACACAGTTGTCGGCCCACCAATATTGTCAAACATCACTCTAATGAATGACCAAATGTTTGCCGTAGCAGTTACTAACTTAGGAGATGGATTCTATCTTATGTCTTCACAAAGGTTTACCGATTCAGCCAATAGTATATATCGGTTGAGGCAAGTGCCCAATTGGCCGGCCTGGGTGGCCGATAGGCATATTCGTGTTATGTATATACCGTTGCACAGTCACGGACTGGCCGGCAGTCACGAGGAAGGCGCTGACACTATCAGAGGTAACAACGGCTGCCAAGTAATGTCGTTACAGTTTGGCCACCCGTTGAACGATCAGCGCATATATTTCGTCAACAGACATATGGCCCTACGATTGCGCCAACTATTCGAAACCCATCAGATAATGGTTCTCTATCAGCGCTGGTTTGACCACTTGTTGCCACTGTCCCGACGCATATGCGATGCCCGTCTACTGTCCCGTCAGGTACACAACGACGCAAATCCCGGACTTCTACAGACTGTTCAGACTTGTGCCAATCAATTGCATCAATTTAGCAATCGATTGATGCGAAATTATCATTGGTTGGTCCGATTGGAACAGATCTGGAAGTACAGTGTATTGGCGCCCAATATAAATGCTCCGGTATTGGCAAACAGAGAGAATGAGCCCAATTTTATAGCTGTTTATCCCGGTATGTATGGTGTGGGAGGTGGTGGTGGTCTAAAATCCTTATGGCCTGAGGATCAAGGAAAGGGAAAGGGAGCTGAAGAGAAACAACAACAACAGTGATTATAGGACAACAAACAACAGACTACACAGGTATTGGTGTCTCAACAACAACAATAGGAAAATCAAATCAGTTAAATAAAAAACAGTTCAGAAACTGTATATTAAAAAAATTTAGTCAAACAAGTTGTCAAATAACTATTATAAATAAATATATTGTATTCAATAGTAAAAAAAATTATTTTCAAAATAACGATACATTTTACTGATTTTATTAAACTACAAAAAAAACTATTGTTTCAAAACTACAAAATTATTGTACAGTATATATAACTAACTATACGATCATTGAAAAAAACATGTATTATTTTTTTTTTAAATTTTAATCACAAGTAATATTATAGTTGAAACAGTATAACTTTCAAATAAAATTTTTAAAAAATACATTTTTAAATACAAGAACTCAAAGACTCAGACATAATCAAAGATACAACAACATCGGCACCACTTCCTCTTGAGCTAAGAAAAGAAAGAAACATCCGGTCACACAAAACATACACATAAACACAGATCTAAATTGTGAGATATCCACACAACAACAACAACAACAACAAAAAAGTCTAACTGTTCCGACATTTATACGGTACATACAGGTCCAGCAAACAGTAGTAGTAGTAGTAGTAGTAGTGGACAAAAAACATGGCAAACCAACCGACACCCGAACAAGTAGATCTAGTAAACACTATATTACATCAAACAGAACCTATATTACAGACTCAGGTAGTATTTATTAGAGACGATGCACAAAATCATCAGTACATCAATTTGGCTGAACAGAGGCCACAGTTTCTAAGTCTAGGCAACGACCGGTTTAAGATACAACCAAATGTTAACAGAGTAGGCATTAATACTGTCTCATTTAGAAACAATTGGACAATTCAATGGGTCAGGTAGTCAACTACGATGGCCGGGATCGGCAAATGGTTCAGTCAGGGTTTGCCGGATGGAAAGCTAGTGCAAGATTGCCCAGAGCTATGTTTCCAAACATACCAAATGAAATGAGTGGATCACAGGCACAACTGACCGGTAATGTGGGTCAACAGCAACAAAATCTATTCGTTATAGACGTCGAAACGGCTCGTGAGTTGCGTAACCAGTGCGTCTCGTGGGGTGTCCATCAGTCTCTAACATACCGGTTAGTTAGGGCCGCCTACGGACTGCTAGCATTGGCCAATGCATTGAATAGATTTATCGATCAGGACGTCCATCAACAGGTTATTGAAGACTTGAGAACACAGATCTATCGGTTGGGAAGTATTTGTGCTCAACAACTGCAGTCAGCAACAGCTGCCGAATACATATTCAAAATAGCCATTATTCGGCATGAAAATATGCCCGCATTAGTACCACAAGTATGGCCAGTAGCGCAACCAGTGGTGAAGCCGGTGCCCAATTATCGTCCGGTGCCGCCATTTGAACCGAACAATATCAATATCGGTCAAATCAATACCGAATAGACTGCATTTCGCAATCAAATAGTCAATCAAGACTATTATACTGCAGATTGGGATCGAGTGTTTGGCCAGTACGCCAATGTTGACAACTCAGTTGCTTTTTTGAACACAGTTGTCAGCCCACCAATATTGTCAAACATCACTCTAATGAATGACCAAATGTTTGCCGTAGAAGTTAGCCGTTTCTTAGGCCAAGGAAATAACGCAAATGACTACTTTCTACTGTATTCAACAAATTTTAGAGATTCAACAGTATATCGATATTGGTTGCGACGAGTGGCCAATTGGCCGGCATTGGTGACAGATCTAAACAATAATAATCTGTGGACACCGTTACACAGTCATTGACTGGCCGGCAGTTTAAGTTTAAGGCGCTTTAAATATCAGATGCAATAACAGCTGCCATGTAATGTCGTTACAGTTTGGCCACCCGTTGAACGATCAGCGCATATATTTCGTCAACAGACATATGGCCCTACTATTCGAAACCCATCAGATAATGATCTGGAAGTACAGTCTACTGGCGCCCAATATAAATGCCCCGGTAGTGGAAAACAGAAAGGATGGACCCAATTTTATTGCTGTTTATCCCGGTATGTATGGGATAGGAAATGCTGCAAAATTACAATCCGTATGGCCTGAGGATCAAGGAAAGGGAAAGGGAGCTGAAAAGGAACAACAGTGATGGCAGAGACAACAAACAACAGCTCAAGTATTGTTTTAGTCTCAACAACAACAAAGAAAATCAAACAGAAAATCATTAGAGAAAATGTAATGAAAAAAATAAAAATATTTAGTCAAACAAGTTGTTTATAACTAATTATTAAATACATATTGTTTTCTATAGTAAAGTATTATATTTTTTAAAATAACGATACATTTTATTGTTTTTTTTGTTGTTGAAAATAGTTTGTATTAAAAAAAAGTTTTACAATTAACTTTTGACATTTTTTTATATCGATAATATATACCAATTAATTAATTAATTAATTAACAGAAAACTATATATTTAAAAAAAAAACATTTGATTGCATAAGTTTTCATTTATGAAAGTAGTTTATATAAAATTTCATAATTTTTAATCATATAATAAAAAAATATTAGTAAATTATTACTAAATTTTCAAAATTGTACAAAATATATTCTTATTATTTTTTGTTGAAAATTTTAATTAAAATTGTATTTTAAAAAAAAAAATGAAACAATATAATTAAGTTGAAAATAAAAAAATTTGAAATAAATTTTCAATAAAAATACATTTTTAAATTACAAGAACTACTACATCAAAGATCTATAACAACAACAACAACAGCACCACTTCCTCATGAGTCCTCAAGAAAGAACATCCGACATACAAAACAAACACACAAACAAACAGTGATATATCATCTAAATTGTGAGATATACATACAAAAAGACAGTAGTCTAACTGTCCCAACATTTACATACAGGTCACACAAACAGTGCTAGTAGTGGACACCAACAACAACAAAAAACAATGGCAAACCAACCGACACCCGAACAAGTAGATCAACTAAACACTCTATTACAGCAAACAGAAGCTATATTACAGACTCAGGTAGTATTTATTAGAGACGATCCACAAAACCGTCAGTACATCAATTTGGCTGTATTTAGACCACAGTATCTAACTCTAGGCAACGATCGCTTTAAGGTACAGCCGAGGTTAGATAATCTAAGACAAAATTGTGTTACATTTAAAAACAATTGGATTATGAGAAGTCAGTTAGTCAACTATGACGGTCGGGACAGGCAAATGGTTCAGTCGGGGTTTGCCGGATGGAATTCTAGTGGACAACACAGGGCTGTATTTCCATACATACCAAATGAAATGAGTGGATCACAGGCACAACTGACCAGTAATGTGGGTCAACAGCAACAAAATCTATTCGTTATAGACGTAGAAACGGCTCATGCGTTGCGTAACCAGTGTGTCTCGTGGGGTGACCATCAGTCTCTAACATACCAGTTAGTTAGGGCCGCCTACGGACTGCTATTATTGGCCAATGCATTGAATAGATTTATCGATCAGGACATCCATCAGCAAGCAATTGAAGACTTGAGAACACAGATCTATCGGTTGGGTAGTATTTATGGTCAACAACTAAGGTCGGCAACAACTGCCGAATACATATTCAAAGTTGCCATTATTCGGACCGAAAATATGCCTGCATTAGTACCACGAGTATGGCCAGTAGCGCAACCAGTGATGAAGCCGGTGCCCAATTATCGTCAGGTGCCGCCATTTGATCCGAACAACATCAATATCGGTCAAATCAATACCCAGTGGACAGCATTTCGCAATGAAATAGTTAATCAGGACTATTATACAGCCGATTGGCATCAAGTGTTTGGCCAGTACGCCAATGTTGGCAGTTCAGTTGCTTTTTTGAACACAGCCGTCGGCCATCCCACAATGCATAGCATCACTCAACTAAATGGTCAAACATTTGACGTAGAAGTTACCCATATCTTAAACGAAGGAAATGAATTTTTTATACTGAATTCAACAAATTTTATCGATTCAGGAGTTTTTCAATATCGGTTTCGACAAGTGGCCAATTGGCCGGCTTGGGTTGGAGATTATTACCATAATAATCTGTGGCTACCGTTGCACAGTCACGGACTGGCCGGCAGTCACGGAGAAGGCGAAAACAATATCAGAGGTAACAATGGCTGCCAAGTAATGTCGTTACAGTTTGGCCACCCGTTGAACGATCAGCGCATATATTTCATTAACAGATATATTGCTAGACGTTTGCGCCAACTGTTTGAAACCCATCAGATAATGGTTATCTATCAGCGCTGGTTTTACCATTTGTTGCCACTCTCCCGACGCATATGCGATGCCCGTCGACTGACCCGTCAGGTACACAACGACGCCGATCCCGGACTTCTGCAGACTGTCCAGAATTGTGCCAATCAATTGCATCAATTTAGCAATCGATTGATTGCAAATTATCATTGGTTGGTCCGATTGGAACAGATCTGGAAGTACAGTGTATTGGCGCCCAATATAAATGCACCGGCAGTCGAAAACAGAGAGTATGGGCCCAGAATTATACCCACTTATTCCGCTATGTATGGTCTGGGAAACAGTAAATATCTACAATCCTTATGGCCTAAAGATCAAGGAAAGGGAAAGGGAGATGAAGAGCAACAACAGTGATGGCAGACAACAACAAACAACAGCTCAAGTATTGATGTGGTCTAAACAACAACAAAGAAAATCAAACACAAAATCAGTAGAGAATATGTAATGTAAACTATAAAAAAAAATATTTAGTCAAAAAAGTTGTTTATATAACTAATTATTTAAATACTCTAATGTTTTCTATAGTAAAGTAAAGTATTATATATATACAGTATTTTAAAAATAACGATACATTTTATCGTTTTTTTTTTGTTGTTGAAAATAGTCCTACAATTAACTTTTGACATTTTAAAAAAAATCGATAATATATATCAATTATTAACAGAAAACTATATATTAAAAAAACATTTGATTGCATTAGTTTTCATTTATGAAAGTTTAGTTTATATAAAATTTCATAATTTTCAATCATATAATAAAAAAGTATTAGTAAATTAGTAATTTTTTGTTGAAAATTTTAATAAAAATTGTATTTTTTTTTTAAAAATTGAAACAATATAATTAAGTTTCAAATAAAATTTCAATAAAAATACATTTTTAAATTACAAGAACTACTACATCAAAGATCTACAACAACAACAACAACAGCACCACTTCCTCTTGAGTTAACAAAAGAAAGCACACATCGGACACAATACTATCCACACAAACAAACAGTGATACATCATCTAAATTGTGAGATATATATACACACACACACCAAAAAAAAGTCTAACTGTCCCGACATTTATACGGTACACATACGGTAGTAGTTGTAGTGGACAAAACAAAAATCATGGCAAACCAACCGACACCCGAACAAGTAAATGAATTAAACACTATATTACACCTAACAGAACCTATATTACAGACTCAGGTAGTTTGCATTAGAGAGGATGCACAAAATCGTCAGTACATTAATTTGGCACAACATAGGGAACAGTTTCTATGCCTAGGCCACGACCGGTTTCAGTTACGGCCACAATTCATGAAAAACGCTGATATTGTATCATTTGGAAACCATTGGACTATCAAAGGTCAGGTAGTCAACTATGATGGCCGGGATAGGCGAATGGCTCAGTCATCGTTTGCCGGATTCAGACAAGCAGGAGGAGGACAACACAGAGCTTTGTTTCCAAACATACCAAATGAAATGAGTGGATCACAGGCACAACTGACCGGTAATGTGGGTCAACAGCAACAAAATCTATACGTTATAGACGTCGAAACGTCTCATGCATTGCGCAACCAATGCGTCTCGTGGGGTGACCATCAGTCCCTCACATACCGGTTAGTTAGAGCCGCATACGGACTGCTAGCATTGGCCAATACATTGAATAGATTTATCGATCAGGATATACACCAACAAGTAATTGAAGACTTGAGAACACAGATCCATCGGTTGGGAAGTATTTATGCTCAACAACTGCAGTCGGCAATTGCTTCCGAATACGTTTTCAAAGTTGCCATTATTAGGACAGAAAATATGCCGGCATTAGTACCACAAGTATGGCCAGTAGCGCAACCATTGTTGAAGCCGGTGCCTAATTATCGTCCGGTGCCGCCATTCGAACCGAACAATATCAATATCGGTCAAATCAATACCCAGTGGACAGCATTTCGCAATGCAATAGTCAATCACGACTATTATACAGCCGATTGGCATCAAGTGTTTGGCCAGTACGCCAATGTTGGCAATTCAATTGATTTTTTGAACACAGCCGACGATAATGCCACAATGCATAACATCACTCTAATGAATGGCCATATCTTTGCCGTAACAGTTACTAACTTAGGAAATGGATTCTATAATTTGTTTTCACAAAATTTTACCGATTCAACCAATTTTCTATATCGGGTGAGACAAGTGCCCAATTGGCCGGCCTGGGTGGTCGATAGGCATGTTCGTGTTATGTATGTACCGTTGCACAGTCACGGACTGGCCGGCAGTCACGGGGAAGGCGAAGACAATATCAGAGGTAACAACGGCTGCCAAGTAATGTCGTTACAGTTTGGCCACCCTTTGAACGATCAGCGCATATATTTCATCAACAGAAATATGGCTCTACGATTGCGCCAACTTTTCGAAACCCATCAGATAATGGTTTTCTATCAGCGCTGGTTTGACCATTTGTTGCCACTGTCCCGACAGATTTGCGATGCCCGTCTACTGTCCCGTCAGGTACACAACGACGCAGATCCCGAACTTCTACAGACTGTTCAGATTTGTGCCAATCAATTGCATCAATTTAGCAAACGATTGATTGCAAATTATCATTGGTTGGTCCGATTGGAACAGATCTGGAAGTACAGTGCACTGGCGCCTCATATCAATGCCCCGGTATTAGAAAACAGAGAGGTTAAGTCCAATTGTATTGCTGTTTATCCCGGTATGTATGGCGTGGGAGCTGGTGGTGGACTAAAATCCTTATGGCCTGAGGATCAAGGAAAGGGAAAGGGAGCTGAATAGGAACAAAAACAGTGATTATAGGACAACAAACAACAGACAACACAGGTATTGGTGTCTCAACAACAACAGGAAAATCAAATCAGTAAAACAAAAATCAGTTCAGAAACTGTATATTAAAATAATTTGTCAAAAATATTGTTGTCAAATAACTATTATAAGAACATATTATAGTATTTAATAGTAAAAAAATAGGTATAAATGCAGATTATAAGGACTCACTAATTTTGCATTAAATACATTGTATTAATTAATAGTATTTATGCTCAACAACTGTGGTCGGCAACAGCTGCCGAATACATCTACAAAGTAGCCATTATTCGGACAGAAAATATGCCGGCTTTAGTACCACAAGTATGGCCAGTAGCGCAACCATTGTTGAAGCCGGTGCCCAATTATCGTCCGGTGCCGCCATTTGATCCGAACAATATCAATATCGGTCAAATCAATAACCAGTGGACAGCATTTTGCAATGCAATAGTCAATCTCGACTATTATACTGTGTGTGTGTGTATATGTGTGTGTATGTGTATGTGTATGTATGTGCGTGTGTGTGTGTGTATGTGTGTGTGTATACGTGTGTGTGTGTGTGTGTGTGTGTGTGTGTGTGTGTGTGTATGTGTGTGTATGTGTGTGTATGTGTGTGTATGTGTGTGTATGTGTGTGTATGTGTGTGTGTGTGTGTGTGTGTGTGTGTGTGTGTGTGTGTGTGTGTGTGTGTGTGTGTGTGTGTGTGTGTGTGTGTGTGTGTGTGTGTGTGTGTACTAAATTAATAATCAACTTAACATTTAATTTTCTATCAATAAATAAGTAAACAACAAAAAACTAATTAATTGCAAGATATGTGTTAATTATTATTATAGACCACACATAAAAAAGTGTTAAATGTTAAATAAAAAAATAAATGTTAAAATGTATATTAGTGTGTTAAGAGGGTTAGTTAGGTGTGGAGTAATTTTATGATTTATAATGACTTAAAAAACATTAACATTAATATTACATAACAATACAAAAAAAACTAATTAATTACTAGATATGTGTAATTATTATTATAGACCAAATAAACAAAAGTGTTAAATGAAAACTTTTTTTTTTAATTTCTAATCTAGAAATTAGTTTTTTTATAAATCTCAATGAATTTAAATATTTTGATATATTTTTTGGACTAATAGTATCTGATTTAATATCTTGAATATATATCTCGATTACATATTACCAGAAATTTTGCAATCGATTAGATGGTCCCTCACCATAGATTCCCATTTTTGTTATTATTGGACGAACCGGCAGTTCCTGATGGTCGGTATTGGCCACCAGTAGACCGTATTTCCAGATCTGTTCGAGTCGGACCAGGTATTCATATTTGTGAAACAATAGATTACCGATAGTAAACAATTGTTCACTCAGTTCGTTGACTAATTCAAGCAGTTCCAGGTCGTTGTCGTGGTTAACCTCACGTGACATCCGACGCAAATCGCACAGCTGTCGGGTCAATGGCAACAATTCTTGAAACCATTGATAATATTGGACCATCACGTCTTGGACTTCAAATAGGTTAAGCAACTCCTGAGCCATTGCCCGGTTAACAAAATAGAGCCGCTGTTCTGCCAATTGGTGGATACCATCAAAGCGAAGTGTCATTACTTGACAGCCATTGTTACCGCTGTTTCTGTTTTCGTTGTCAATATGACTGCCGGCCACTCCGTGACTGTGCAACGCCATCCAATTGCGCAACAATTGTCTTTCTGCCAACCAGGCCGGCGGACAGTAGTCGTCCACTCGTCTCAATCGATGTATATTGTATGCCGAGTCGGCAAACATCTCCGACTCTATGATAAATATGTGGACAACTTGATCCTGGATAACTGCAATGTCCGGTCTAATTTCTACATCAAACTCGTGGCCATTGGTCAGAGTAATGTGATACTGGGCCGGATTATTGTTCAGTGGTATCGATGTGTTTGCATTGGCCAACCGGCCGAATGTCTGATACCATTGTACGTCAAACAACGGATGATCCAGAAGATTGTCGATGAAGTTGTTGGCTGTGTTCTGAAACTGGACAACATTGATGTTGTGGCCATTGAATGGTTGCGGTTGAACTAAATTGGGAACTACTTGAAACTGGTCGATCGGTTGCGGTGGCTGTGCTCCACCCGGCGGTATCAATGCTTGCATTGATCTTTTGCGAACAATTGCACACTTGTAGATCAAATCTAATTCAATTGAATGCTCCAATCGGTCGACGCAGGCGTTGCCTAACAAATGAATATTAGTTCGCAAATCTTCAATGACTTCCAGCGGGACATCATTCTGGCCGATCCATTCAAACAATATACGGGCCAATACTATACAGCCGTGAGCTGACCGAATCAGTTGGTATGTCAGCGAACGAAACTGACCCCATGTTAGGCACTGTCTCTTCAGTGAGCTGTACAGTGTCTCGTCGATGACATAGAGACACATTTGCTCGTTGTTGGCAATCAGCCGGGCCTGTGCGCCGTTACTTCCGCTAACTCCGTACGAAAACATACACCTAAAACGAGTTGTACTAGTGAATGTTGTCTGGACCATGTATAGTTCACGTCCGTCTACAAAATTGATCGGTATGGCCCGTATGCGCCAATTGTTGCCAAAGTCGACGACACCGATTCCATGGCTATTAGTCAACGGTATTACATATTCATCGACACCGATGGTTAGCAACTGAAATTCATTAGTATTGTCGAGAATCATTTCGACATACGGTCGACCGCCTGCAGCAGTGAATGGCAATACGGCTAACTGACGGCTAATCGTTTGGTAAACCACTTCAATAAGGGCTAGCATATCATCATAATTTTCCGGTTGATTAGCCATATCTGGATGAATGGGGTGCTAACTGACTGGTGCTCTGGATGTCTGTCCTTTTTTTTGGAAGTTCTTTCAAATCTATTCAAACAACTGATTCTTTAGATTGTTGGGTCTAATATCTTGTGTGTGTGCAGTAATCGGTGGTAAAATAATATATCTTTT
Source organism: Oppia nitens (assembly GCF_028296485.1). NCBI lineage: Eukaryota > Metazoa > Arthropoda > Arachnida > Sarcoptiformes > Oppiidae > Oppia > Oppia nitens. Next base: position 1,939,922 of record NW_026533190.1, read on the forward strand.
TTTTGTTTGGTCTTTAATAAAATTATTATTTTTTTTATAAAACTTCAATTGTTGTGTTTTTTAATTGTTGATGAAATTGTTTGTTTGCTTTTTTAAATAATAAAAATTGTTAAGTTGTTTTAAATTATTTTTTACCGATAAATTTTTTTTTAAAAAAAAATAATTACTAATTAACTGAATCTGTTTTTAATTGTTTTAATAGTCTATAATAATTACTTTACTTTTACAAAAATTGAATACAATTATTGATGGCTATAAACAACCCATTGTACGGTCAGCTCATATATTTAACCAACAGTTATATAACTGTCCAGAATTGTGACAATCAATTGTGTTTAGTAATCAACCGATTATTGAAAAATTATCATCGGTTTGGTCTTAAATGTATATTATAGCAGCCAGCAAAAAGTATTGTTTTTTTATACAGTTATACATATATAAATTGTTAGTTTTATTATTTAATTATTCTTTAGTTAGGTTAGTTTGGGGTGTGTGTGAGGTTAGGTAGTGGTTGGGTAGGTGTGGATGGGTTTGGGGCAAATAATTTTCTACTGGCTGTTTATAATCTACATTTGTTCCCAAACATGGAGTCATCACCCAGTTATATACCCATTCATCCTGCTATGTATTGTCTAGAAATTGGTCCAAATGTACACTCATTATGGCCTGAAAATCAATGAAAAGATGAGAAAGATAACAGTGATTGCAGTGATTTATGTGTGTATGTATGTTATGTATGTGTGTGTGTGTGTGTGTGTGTGTGTGTGCGTGTGTGTGTAAAATAACTAAATAATCAACCTAACATTTAGTTTAACTTAAAAAACATTAATATTACGTAACAATACATTAACAAAAAAAACTAATTACCGGTAATTACAAGATATGTGTAATTATTATTATTAGACTACACATAAAAAGAGTGTTAAATGTTAAATAAAAAACTTTTTTTTAATTTCTAATCTAGAAATTAGTTTTTTTAAACCTCAATGAATTTAAATATATTGATTATTTTTGAACTAATAGTATCTGATTTAATATCTCGAATATATATCTCGATTACATATTACCAGTAATTTACTAATCTATTAGACGGTCCCACACCATAGATAGCGACTTTTGTCCTTATTGGACGAACCGGTAGTTCCCCATTGGCCGTATTGGCCACCAGTAGACCGTATTTCCAGATCTGTTCGAGTCGGACCAGGTATTCATATTTCTGAAACAATAGATTATCGATAGTAAACAATTGTTCACTCAGTTCGTTGACTAATTCAAGCAGTTCCGGGTCGTGGTTAACCTGACGTGACATCCGACGCAAATCGCACAGCTGTCGGGTCAATGGCAACAGCTCTTGAAACCATTGATGATATTGGGTCATCACGTCTTGGACTTCAAATAGGTTAAGCAATTCCTGAGCCATTGCCCGGTTAACAAAATAGATCCGCTGTTCGGCCAATTGGTGGATACCATCAAAGCGAAGTGTCATCACTTGACAGCCATTGTTACCGCTGATAATTTCATTGTTGCCGGGATGACTGCCGGCCAATCCGTGACTGTGCAACGGTACCCAAAAGTGATTTGTTAGTCTTTCTGCCAACCAGGCCGGCGGCCAGTCGTCGCCCTTTCGTCTCAATCGATGAACATTATGCACAGTATCGGTAAACGCTTGCGACTCTATCCTAAAAAAGTCGACAAATTGATTCTCATTCTCAAGAAAATGAAGGTCCGAACTGAAGTCTACATCAAACTCATGTCCATTGGACAAAATAATGTGATACAGTGCCGGATCATTGTTCAATGGTATCGATGTGTTTTCATTGGCCAACCGGTCGAATGTCTGATTCCATTGTCGGTCAAACAACGGATGATCCAGAAGATTGTCGATGAAGTTGTTGGCTGTGTTCTGAAACTGGTCGACATCGATGTTGTGGCCATTGAATGGCTGCGGCTGAACTAAATTGGCAATTACTGGAAACTGGTCGATCGGTATCGGTGGCAGTGCCCCACCCGGAGGTATCAATTCTGGCATTGATCTTTTGCGTTCAATTGCACACTTGTAGATCAAATCTAATTCAATTGAATGCTCCAATCGGTCGACACATGCGTTGCCTAACAAATGAATATTGGTTCGCAAATCTTCAATTTCTTCCATCGGGACATCATTCTGGCCGATCCATAGAAACAATATACGGGCCAATACTATACATCCGTGAGCTGACCGAATCAGTTGGTATGTCAGCGAACGAAACTGACCCCATGTTATGCACTGTCTCTTCAGTGAGTTATACAGTGTCTCGTCGATGACATAGAGACACATTTGGTAGCCGTTGGCAATCAGCCGGGACTGTGCGCCGCTACTACCGTGAAGTCCGTACGAAAACATTGCTGAGTAATCTGTACCAAGAGGGAAATTTGTATGGACCATGTATAGTACCTGGCCGTTTGCAAAAGTGATCGGCACGGCCCGTATGCGCCAATTGTTGCCAAAGTCGAACGAAACGGTTCCATGATAGTGATACATAGGTACTACATATTCGTCGACACCGATGGTTAGCAACTGAAATGCATTAGTATTGTCGGGAATCATTTCGACATACGGTCGACCGCCGACAGCAGTGAATGGCAATACGGCTAACTGACGGCTAATCGTTTGAAAAACCATATCGATAAGGGTTAGCATTAGATCATAATCTTGCGGTTGATTAGCCATATCTGATGGTGTGCTAACTGACTCTGTGCTCTGGATGTCTGTCCTTTTTTTGTGGAAGTTCTTTCAAATCTATTCAAACAACTGATCCTTTAGATTGTTGGGTCTAATATCTTGTGTGTGTGCAGTAATCGGTGGTAAAAGTAATATATCTTTGTTTGTTTGGTCTTTAATAAAATAATTATTATTTTTACAAAACTTCAATTGTTGTGTTTTTAATTGTTGGTGAAATTGTTTGGTTTTTTAAATAATAAAAATTAAAGTTGTTTTAAATTATTTTTTACCGACAATTTTTTTTTAAAAAAATTTTAATTACTAATTGTAATAAAATGTATCGTCATTTTTCTAGAAAAATTCAAATTATTGATGGCTATAAACAAACCAATCGTTCGATCAGCTCATATATATATATATAACTGTTTGAAACCCATCAGATAATGGTTGTCTATTAGCGCTGGTTTTTGCACCATTTGTTGCCACTGTCCCGACGTGTATATGCGATACCCGTCGACTGTCCCGTCAGATTCACAACGATGCCGACCGACGGCCGACTTCTGCAAACTGTCCAGAACAATTGTTGAGAAAAATTATCATTGGTTTTGTTCAATTGGAACAGATCTGGTAGTATAGTATACTGGAGCCCAATATATATATATATATATATGCTCCGGTATTAGCAAACAGAGAGGCATCATCCAGTTATATACCCATTCATCCTGCTATGTATTGTCTTGGAATTGGTCCAAATGTACAATCCTTATGGCCTGAAAATCATGGAAAGCATGAGAAAGTTAACAGTGATGGCAGACAACAAACAAAGAATACAGTCTCATAGCATTCATTTCGACAAATGATTCAATAATATCGACGAACGAGTTAATGAATTCAACGGTGAGATAAACAATTCGATGAATGCATTATTGAAATCGACGTATATTTTAAACAAATATTTATTAGCAATGTTTTACAATAATATACAAATAGTAGTTAAATTAATTATAAATAATTTTTTTGTTAAGACATGAAAAATAAACAGATACTGTATTTTTTAGATAAAAACAATACAAAAACATTTGAGTTTAAAATGAAAACAATAAGATTTTTTGTGTACAGTTTGTGACATTCGATATATACGTCGATTTCAATAATGCATTCATCGAATTGTTTATCTCACCGTCGAATTCATTCACTCGTTCGTCGATATTATTGACTCACTCGTCGAAATGAATGCTATGAAGACTGTATCTAACAAAAATCAATTCATAAAATATTTAGTCAAACAAGTTGTGTATAACTAATAACTATTGAATACAAATTGTTTTCAATAGTAAAAGATATTTTCAAAATAACGAAATTGATTTGTGTGTGTGTTTGTGTTTGTGTAAAATAACTACAAATAATCAAATGAATAATCAACTTAACATTTAATTTTCTACCAATAAATAACTAAAACAACAAAAAACTAATTAATTACAAGATATATGTATACTTATTATTATAAATCACACATAAAAAATTGTTAAATGAAAAACATAAATAGCTTTTAAAAATAAATTTATTTATCTATTTTTATAATTTCTAATCTAGAAATTAGTTTTTTTTAAATCTCAATGAATTTAAATATATTGATATTTTTTTGAACTAATAGTATCTGATTTAATATATTGAATATATATCTCGATTACATATTACCAGTAATTTACTAATCTATTAGATGGTCCCACACCATAGATAGCGACTTTTGTCCTTATTGGACGTACCGGCAGTTCCCCATTGGCCGTATTGGCCACCAGTAGACCGTATTTCCAGATCTGTTCGAGTCGGACCAGGTATTCATATTTCTGAAACAATAGATTATCAATAGTAAACAATTGTTCACTCAGTTCGTTGACTAATTCAAGCAGTTCCAGGTCGTTGTCGTGGTTAACCTGACGTGACATCCGACGCAAATCGCACAGCTGTCGGGTCAATGGCAACAGCTCTTGAAACCATTGATGATATTGGGTCATCACGTCTTGGACTTCAAATAGGTTAAGCAACTCCTGAGCCATTGCCCGGTTAACAAAATAGATCCGCTGTTCGGCCAATTGGTGGATACCATCAAAGCGAAGTGTCATCACTTGACAGCCATTGTTACCGCTGATAATTTCATTGTTGCCGGGAATACTGCCGGCCACTCCGTGACTGTGCAACGGTATCCAAAACGTTTGCGTTAATCTTTCTGCCAACCAGGCCGGCGGCCAGTCGTCGCCCACTCGTCTCAATCGATATAAATTGTGCACCGAATCGGTAAACACTTCCGACTCTACCCTAAATATGTTGACATTTTGTTGACCATTAATGTTGACATTGTCCGATCTGATATCTACATCAAACTCATGGCCATTGGACAGAATAATGTGATACTGGGCCTGATTATTACTAAGAGGCATCGATGTGTTTGCATTGGCCAACCGGCCGAATGTCTGATTCCATTGTACGTCAAACAACGGATGATCCAGAAGATTGTCGATGAAGTTGTTGGCTGTGTTCTGAAACTGGACGACATCGATGTTGTGGCCATTGAATGGTTGCGGTTGAACTAAATTGGGAATTACTGGAAACTGGTCCAACGGTAGCGGTGGCAGTGCCCCACCCGGCGGTATCAATGCTTGCATTGTTCTATTGCGAACAATTGCACACTTGTAGATCAAATCTAATTCAATTGAATGCTCCAATCGGTCGACACAGGCGTTGCCTAACAAATGAATATTGGTTCGCAAATCTTCAATGTCTTCCAGCGGGACATCATTCTGGCCGATCCACAGAAACAATATACGGGCCAATACTATACATCCGTGAGCTGACCGAATCAGTTGGTATGTCAGCGAATGTAACTGACCCCATGTTACGCACTGTCTCTTCAGTGAGCTGTACAGTGTTTCGTCGATGACATAGAGACACATTTGATCGTTGTTGGCAATCAGCCGGGCCTGTGCGCCGTTACTTCCGTGAAGTCCGTACGAAAACATAGCTAAATAATGTGCTCCGACAGGGAAACTTGTCTCGACCATGTCTAGTACCTGACCGTCTGGAAAATTAACCGGTAAGCCCCGTATGCGCCAACGGTTGCCAAAGTCCACATAAACGGCTCCATGGTATTGAGTCAACGGTATTACATATTCGTCGACACCGATAATTACCAACTGAAATGCATTAGCATTGTCGTTGTCGGGAATCATTTCGACATACGGTCGACCGCCTGCAGCAGTGAATGGCAATACGGCTAACTGACGGCTAATCGTTTGGAAAACCAGTTCGATAAGGGCTAGCATATCATCATAATTTTCCGGTTGATTAGCCATATCTGGATGGATGGAGTGCTAACTGATGGTGCTCTGGATGTCTGACCTTTTTTGGAAGTTCTTTCAATCTATTCAAACAACTGATCCTTAAGATTATTGGGTCTAATATCTTGTGTGTGCAGTAATCGGTGGTAAAAGTAATATATCTTTGTTTGTGTGTTTGTTTGGTCTTTAATAAAATTATTATTATTTTTACAAAACTTCAATTGTTGTGTTTTTAATTGTTGGTGAAATTGTTTTGTTTTTTTTAATAATAAAAATTAAAGTTGTTATAAATTATTTTTTACCGATAAATTTTTTAAAAAATAATTTAATTACTAATGGTAATAAAATGTATCGTCATTTTTCTAGAAATACTTTACTTTTTCAAATTGAAATTGAAATTATTGATGGCTTTAAACAAACCATTGAACGATCAGCTCATATATATTTCACCAACAGATATATATATATATATACTGTTTGAAACCCATCAACGACATTGATTTGTATATATATATATATATATATATATATATGTGTGTGTGTGTGTGTGTGTTTGTGTGCAAAATAACTACAAATAATCAACTTAACATTTAGTTTAACTTAAAAAAAATTAACATTAATATTACATAACAATACATTAACAAAAAAAAACTAATTAATTACTAGATATGTGTAACTATTATTATAGACCAAACATAAACAAAAGTGTTAAATGTTAAATGAAAACTTTTTTTTTTAAATTTCTAATCTAGTAATTAGTTTTTTTTTAAATCTCAATGAATTTAAATATATTGATATTTTTTTGAACTAATAGTATCTGATTTAATATATATATATATATATATATACTGTATATTCTTGTATGGTATGGTTTATACGATTACATATTACCAGAAATTTTGCAATCGATCAGACTTTCCCTCACCATAGAGAGCGAGTTGTGTCCTTATTGGACAAAGCGGCAGTTCCTGATGGTCAGTATTGGCCACCAGTAGACCGTATTTCCAGATCTGTTCGAGTCGGACCAGGTATTCATATTTGTGAAACAGTAGATTATCGACAGTAAACAATTGTTCACTCAATTCGTTGATTAAGTCAAGCAGTTCCAGGTCGTTGTCGTGGTTAACCTCACGTGACATCCGACGCAAATCGCACAGCTGTCTGGTCAATGGCAACAGCTCTTGAAACCATTGATGATATTGGGTCATCACGTCTTGGACTTCAAATAGGTTAAGCAACTCCTGAGCCATTGCCCGGTTGACAAAATAGAGCCGCTGTTCTGCCAATTGGTGGAAACCATCAAAGCGAAGTGTCATCACTTGACAGCCATTGTTACCGCTGAATCTGTTATTGTTGTCGGGATGACTGCCGGCCACTCCGTGACTGTGCAACGGTATCCAATTAAGCATCGTTAGTCTTTCTGCCAACCAGGCCGGCGGCCAGTCGTCGCCCACTCGTCTCAATCGATGAACATTATGCATTGAGTCGGTAAACACTTCCGACTCTATCCTAAATACTTGTACAATTTGATCCTGGATAATTGCATTGTCGGGTCTGATTTCTAAATCAAACTCATGGTCATTGGACAGAATAATGTGATACTCGGCCGGATTATTGTTCAGTGGTATCGATGTGTTTGCATTGGCCAACCGGCCGAATGTCTGATTCCATAGTTCATCGAACAGCGGATGTACCATAAGATTGTCGATGAAGTTGTTGGCTGTGTTCTGAAACTGGACGACATCGATGTTGTGGCCATTAAATGGTTGCGGTTGAACTAAATTGGCAATTACTGGAAACTGGTCGAACGGTAGCGGTGGCAGTGCCCCACCCGGCGGTATCAATGCTTGCATTGATCTTTTGCGAACAATTGCACACTTGTAGATGAAATCTAATTCAATTGAATGCTCCAATCGGTCGACACATGCGTTGCCTAACAAATGAATATTGGTTCGCAAATCTTCAATGTCTTCCAGCGGGACATCATTCTGGCCGATCCATTGAAACAAAATACGGGCCAATACTATACAGCCGTGAGCTGACCGAATCAGTTGGTAAGTCAGTGAATGAAACTGACCCCATGTTACGCACTGTCTCTTCAGTGAGCCGTACAGTGTTTCGTCGATGACATAGAGACACATTTGGTCGCCGTTGGCAATCAGCCGGGCCTGTGCGCCGCCATTTCCGTGAAGTCCGTACGAAAACATAGCTGTAAAACGTGTTCCCTGTGCGAAACATGTATGTACCATATATAGTTCCTGGCCGCCTTGAAAAGTGATCGGTACGGCCCGTATGCGCCAATTGTTTCCAAAGTCTACGTAAATGATTCCATGGTAGTTACTCAACCCTACTACAAATTCGTCGACACCGATGGTTAGCAACTGAAATGCATTAGTATTGTCGTTGTCGGCAATCATTTCGACATACGGTCGACCGCCTGCAGCAGTGAATGGCAATACGGCTAACTGACGGCTAATCGTTTGGAAAACCAGATCGATAATGGTTAGCATAACATCATAATCTTGCGGTTGATTAGCCATATCTGGATAGATAAGGTGCTCTGGATGTATGTCCTTTTTGGAAGTTCTGTCAATCTATTTAAACAACTGATCCTTTAAATTATTGAGTCTAATGTCTTGTGTGTGTGCAGTAATCGGTGGTAAAAGTAATATATCTTTTTTTTTGTTTGTTCTTTAATAAAATTATTATTATTTTTACAAAACTTCAATTGTTGTGTTTTTAATTGTTGGTTAAATTGTTTTGTTTTTTTTAATAATACAAATTTTTATTTAAATTATTTTTTACCGATAAAATTTATTTTTCTTTTACTAAAATTAACTGAATAATATGACACTAATTATAAAATTGATTTATTATGTAATTAACAATTGTTTGTAATGTTTTGTATATACATACCATAGTACACATAATAATTAGTGTAATTATATTTTATTTATTGTAAAAAACAGATTTTAATAATAAAATGATAATTTTTTAAAAACAAAAAAAAATAGTTTTCAAAAAAAACCTAATAAAATGTTTTGTCATTTTGAAAGATACTTTTCTTTTATTTTTATTGATGTATTAAACAACTTGTTTGACTAAATATTTTATTTTTTACAAATATCTCAATTGATTTTTGTTTTTCTTGTTGTTGTTTAGACACCTAAATACTTGTGTTGTTTGTTGTTGTTGTCGACCATCACTGTTGTTGTTGCTCTTCCTGTTGTTGTTGTTCCTCTTCCTCTTGGTCTTCATTTTCATTTCCTTGATTCTTAGGCCAAAAAGATGGTACATTGACTCCTTTGCCTAAACCATATATAGCAGGATAAGTGGCTATAAAAGTGGGCCCTGCCTCTATGTGTTCCTGTGCCGGAGCATGTATATTGGGCGCCAGTATACTGTACTTCCAGATCTGTTCCAATTTAACCAACCAACGATAATTATCCATCAGTCGGTCGCTTACTAAACGCAATTGATTGGCCCAATTATGGACAGTCTGCAGAAGTTCGGGGTCGGCATCGTTGTGTACCTGACGGGACAGACGACGGGCATCGCATATCCTCCGGGACAGTGGCAACAAGTGGTCAAACCAGCGCTGATAGAGTACGGTCACCTGTTGGGTTTCGAAAAGTTCGCGCAACTGTCTGGCCATAAATCTGTTGATGAAATATATGCGCTGATCGTTCAGCGGGTCGGGTAACAGTAGCGACATTGCTTGGTAGCCATTGTTGCCTCTGATAAGATCCAGGTCTTCGTTGTGACTGCCGGCCAGTCCGTGACTGTGCAACGGTGTCCATAGAACGTGAGTGTTTCTCTCTGCCAACCAGGCCGGCCAATTGGGCACTTGTCTCAACCGATATGTATGATTGGATGAATCGGTAAAATTTGCTGAAAACAGTATATAGATTCCAACTTCAATTATGGTAACTGTTACGTCAAAGTGTTGGTCATTTACTAGATTGATGTTAACAAAACGTGGTTCGCCAACGTTTGTATTCAAAAAATCAATTGAATTGCCAACATTGGCGTACTGGCCAAACACTTGTTCCCAATCTGCAGTATAATAATCGTGTTGGCCTAGTGTACCGAGAAATTCTGTCCAATCGGTATCGATTTGACCGATATTGATATTGTCGGGATCAAATGGCGGCACTGGACCATAATCGGGCACCTGCATCAACAATGGTTGCGCTACTGGCCATACTTGTGGTATTAATGCGGGCATATTTTCTGTCCTCACAACGGCAACTTTGAAGATATATTCGGCAGCTGTTGCCCACTGCAGTTGTTGACCATAAATACTTCCCAACTGATGGATCTGATCTCTCAAGTCTTCAAGTACTTGTTGGTTGATGTCCTGATCGATAAATATATTCAACGCAGTGACCAATGTTACCAGTCCGTAGGCGGCCCTAACTAACTGGTATATTAGCGACTGATGGCCACCCCACGAGACGCACTGGTAGCGCAACTCTAGAGCCGTTTCTGCGTCTATGACGTATAGATTTTGTTGCTGTTGAGCCGCATTAGCGCCGGGAATTATCTGCGCCTGCGGTCCGCTCATACCTTTGGATATTTGCGGAAACATAACTCTGTATTTTCCAGCGCCTACGTAACCGGCAAACGATGTCTGAACCATTGTCCGATCCAGACCATCGTAGTTGATCCGCTGTCCCCGCAGAACCCAATGGTTTCCGAACGAGACAAATGTCGGTCCGCCTTTGACACTCTTTGGATGTACCGGAAACCGGTCGTGGCCTAGACGTAGCAACTGTGGCCTCTGTACTGCCATATTGATGTACTGATGATTTTGTGCATCGTTTCTAACGAATACTACCTGAGTCTGTAATATATGTTCGGTTTCTCCTAAGATTTTGTTTATATCTTCTAGTTGTTCGGCTGTCAGTTGGTTTGCCATGTTTTTTGTCCACTACTACTACTAATACTGTATGTATCGTATGGACAGTTAGTCTTTTTTTGTGTATGGATATTATACACAATTTCTGTGTCTAACTGTTTTTGTTGTTTTGTTTGATTTTAACCTCTAAGTGGAAGTGATGGGTGATTTGGTTGTATCTGTGACTACAAAATGTTTTAGTTTTTTTAAATTTATTTAAAAACTATTTTTTTATATATATAAAACTTCAATTGTTGTTTTTAATTGTTGGTTCATTTATTTGTTAAAAACTATTTTTTTTTTAAATACAAATTAAATTTATTTTAAACTATTTTTTTCAAATAAAAAGAAAAATAATAGTCAAATAAATACAGGTATCAAACATACATAAATACTACACACACACACATACTGTAGTATCGGTATACAATTTCAGTCCCTCAACATTATACTGGGCACCCACCTAATTACAAGCAGACAGACACACACACATACAAAGTACATGGCTGATCCCAATATGTTGCAACATATGAGACAAAATATCTTATTATGGAGACAATCGGTTGACAATCCGGACATTTCAAATGGACTATTGGCTCATATAGATTATCAATTACGACAAATACTAGATAATCGGCACCTGTATGCCAACGCTAGAGGATGGGAGGGCCGATGGATTATCCATGAGGCTGAACAACTTCAACGTGATATTGATCATCGATCGAAAGACTACGGCGATGAGGAAGTGTTTTTGTCGACTGTCAATCAGGCCAACCATTTGGCCGTAACGTGTGAGGCATCGCTAAATCAAATGATTGAAATGGAACCGCCCGACGATATCATTGATATATCATTGTTTAATTTCGATCAGCCGATACATTTGCCGTGGTGGGGCGGCCGAGAGCATACTATACCGATAGAAATGCATCATTGTATGCCATTCGATACGGCTATAGCCGAATCGTTGGACACTTGGTACGGCTATTGTCGCTTTCCGATGCCACGCAACAGTCCGCTACCGTTGACCATATTTGTGGCCTGGTTTAAGCGTCACCATCAACCCTCAGATAATGATAATCTGGAAAACGTCCGGTTTTCTGTCTATCTGAACCTGGATCATATCTGGAAGAGGCCGTCCGGCACCCGTATGAGCCCATTCAACAACTACATATCAGCTAAACGTCAAGCTATATGGTTTTACGGACCACGATTACATGTGCTCAGTGCCAAATGGTATTTCGAGTTACGGGATATAGTAGACAATTATCGTCGATTGTTACCATTTGCCGATCGTCTACAACAAAAGTTGGTCGACATTGATCTACTATATCGGCAACAGTTTCACCAATGGACGCCACAGGACAGGGCAATACTTGAACCCCACTATCGGCAAATGTTTGCCAATATTTTGCGTATACGGGACCGACTGCGCGACAATTATCAGCATTTTGTCGATCGTCTGAATATGTTTTCAGTCGATGATGAGACAGGAGGTGGCGGTGGTCTACTTATACCGTAAATTGTACTAAATTACCAGTTGATGGGGTTGACCAGTAAAACATGTGTATGGCTTATGATTAATATTTCCGAAATAGTAATTAGTAGTAGTAATAGTTATTGTTGTTGTAGTAAACAATAAAATATAGTAGTATTAGATAACTGAGGGTTTTTTTCTGTATATATGATTGATTAGACAATACATGGTTAAGCTTGCAAATGGTCGACCAGATGTTTCAATACGAAACAGTCGATATCGGACTTACCGGTTATACGATCAACCAATGAATTATTGATTAGACTAGTATTTAAGATTTTTTTAAAAAAATAAATCAATTATGTATATAAAATAGCTATTTTTCTTGTTAGTTTAATTATAGCATATTCATACATCAGTTCACTTGATCAGGTATGTTATAGACCATATCTACGATGACGGGTAGCGTATGGATACAGTATATCAATAAAATGTCTGCCCCTATAAAACTCTAGTTCCGGTGAAGCCATATACTGACTAAACAGCTGTTGTATTGTTTGATTAGTCTCCAAGTATGGCATAAGATTCAGACAGTCGGGTATGGAATCTATAGGTGACGCTTTCAAATGGTCGACCAGATGTTTCAATATGAAACAGTCGATACCGGACTTACCTTTGATGCTACCGATCAACCAATGAATCATTTGGCACATATTGGCAACGTCTTCGCCAAATTGATTTTTCATAAGCAAATGGTCGTCACTGGTAGTGTATTGTCGGGAAACACCAAAATCGGCCCATTTGGCCACTATGTTATACCCGTCCAACTGCTGCTGTTGTTGTTGTTGTCCATCCTGTTCGGCTATCGGATCTTCCGAGACGTTGTCGGTATCTGAAAATATCAAAACATTTTGTAGACCAATATCGTAGTGAACAATATGATTGTAGTGCAGATACTTGAGTCCAGCACAGAGATCCCAGAATATTTTGTGTACAGTATAACAGGTCAACAATCCATTATTAACATATTGATCCAGTGATCCGTAATCAGCCAAATCCATGATAATATAACTACGATCGTAACTGTCGACCATATCCCGGCGGTCATACCTAAACTCCAGCGACGATCCTATATTGATAACCAAACGATAGGTTAAGACGTTTTTATGATTAAGAAAACGCATAATACGTTTCTCCCGTTCCTGTGCTTGCCTGCACTCGTCGGCCAATCTGTTTTTCGGATTTATATGGCAACACTTGACAGCAAATGTCTGGCCTAACTGTACATTGCACTATATAAAATTTTTGCGCACATTTGCTTCACATTTAGGAGAGTTCTGGGGACTTTCAGTTTGAGTAGAGCTGAACACCATAATTCGTGACCCTCAATGAGCACACCAAGTAGCTATGACAACAAATACAAGTAATAATGTTTCTCGATCAGTAGATCAGTTCAAGAAACAGTAACAATGTTACTAGTCTGTATTACCAGAGCAACAATGAAACTTTTTCTAAAATTACAAACCTACTAAACTTTAGTAATAATCAGAAACAATGATTGTTGAAAAACAAAGAAACAATAGTTCTCAAAAATTGAAAATCCAAATGAAAGCACCAATGATTCTTGTAGTCAAACTGATCGCGAGCATAGAAACAATAATACTTACGGTTATGAAAATAGTTCGACCAGAAACAATGAAACTTAAATTCCAAAGTAATAATGTTTCTCAAAATCCATCTCAGCTTTGGATCGAGCAACAATATTACTTCTATTAATTGTGATACTTTGTCAAGTAACACTGTTTCTTTCAACAATAGTTCAGTACTATTGTATCTTAAGTGTTGATTTTATACAGTCGTTATTCATGAATATGATTTAAATCGTAATTTATTTAATAATATTAATGAAAATCAAATTAAGTAACATTAGTTCTTAACAATATTTTATATAATTACTTAAGAATATTGACGAAATAAAGTAATACAAATATATATATATATTAAATATAATACTTATGATCTGAATTAAATTGTTAATTTTAGTGTAGTAATAGTTAATTAATGTTTAACAAAAAAAATTATTTACAAAAATGAATATCAACTAATAAGACTATTTAACTAATTAATGAAAATAATTTTAAACCAATTATTTTGAATATAGTGTTGATTACTTACTAAAACAATTAATGAGATTCTTCAGACTTTCAGTGGGAATATTACCGTCGACTTTATCCAAATAGTAGTCAAATCCGAGAACTAATTTCTCAAAACCCATCCAAAAACAAGCTGTTTCAGGCGTATAGACAATTTCAGAATAAAGATTTTTCAGCATAATAGCTGAAAATATGCTTTCAAAGATTGTATCAGATTTTGCAAACAATTCGTCCAACTGATACACTGATAAATATGTTACGCCATTTCCGCTTATTTTAGTCAATATTTCTTCCGTAATGTCTTCAGTATTCAAATCCAATGTATCAGCATTTGTGACAATAATGTGCATATGAGGCGACGAATCGGGTCCTATTGTCAAATCTTTTTCAGCGGAAATCATTTCCTTGTGGCCGTAAATTACACGACGTTTGCATGTAATCTCTTCCAAAACCAATAAGGCGGCCACAGCTCTAGAGGCATCTAATAAATATTGAAACAAATAGTTTATTAAACTAAACTAAATTAATGATTTTATTACCGTTTTGAAATTTAGACGAAATTTGCAATAAATGTTTAGATTTTGGTAGTTTGTCGTCAGCAAAGTTTGATTGGTATTCATAGAGTGAATGCCATAAATTCAATGTTTTGTCAATCAACGTATTAGTATTCATCGAACGCATCAAATCTAAATTTTTGCCGCCAAAGTGAGTGCAAAGCTCATGAAATTGGTCGTAAAGCTAATAAAATATAAATATTAGTAACAATATTACTTTTAATTAGAAAATAATTAGATTATACAATATTTTAATTACTTACACATTTTGTTGATTTTTCCAATTGCGAGTCATCGGTTTTGAAACGAATGTTTCTGTCGTTTTCATCAATTAATGGTTTGCAAATCAACTTAAATAATGCTAATGATTGTAGTTTTGGATAATGAGAAATACGTTAAAATATTTAGTTAAATGTTATTCAATGTTTCTTATTGTAATTAAAATTATTTTATTTATTTACCCAATTTATTAGATTTCTCATTTGATTTCTCTTCAGTACTCTCAACAATCACAGTTGCTGACATACTTGTGCTATCATTCGAGGACTTCCTATCAATTTTAGTTTTTTTTGAAGTCTGTTGATAGCTAATTTGGCTACCACTGACATTGAGTACAAAATCTTCTGCAGAATTGTCATTTTCTTTATTATTGTGAGAATAAGCAACCAATGGATTTGGTTCTTCAGCTATAGGCTGTAAATTGTAAAATTTAAATAAAAAAAATTAAAAACAAAGTTATTAAATATACATAAAACAAATTAGGAATAGTTTATTAAATTATCATCAAATACTTGTCGATTTTCTTCATCTGATTTATCGCTTTCGTTTAATTGAAGCCCTGAAGAAACATTGTTTCCATCCTCTACTTCCATGTCGACTTCTTCTTCAGATAATCTATGAACACCTAACATAGCCGATGTAGTTTGCATTTGTTCGTCATCTGAAGATTGATTCATCCAATTTTCAGTGTCTTCAGTTTTTCGTTTGCGTTTCATTATTTTTGCGATTAGTTTACTACTAACATTTTCTTTAGTGGCCTCGGGTTGACTATAAAAATAATTAATTTAACTAAATATTTATATATTATTGATTAAAAAAATATATAATAACTTTGTTGTTTGTTGACTAGTTATTGAATCCATTAACTCAGTGTCATCTAATGACGGTTCGCTTGGATTACTTACTAAAAATAAAAATTTTTTAATAGTTACAATGTTTTAATATCTAAATTAATTTTTTTTGTTTTACTTTCAGGTAAATCGATTTCATTTGAAACCACTGCTGATGGTGTGGTCTGTTTAGTCGGTCCTTTTTTCGATTTACGTTGTTTGGTGGTCTTAGTAACAACTTTTTTGCGCTTTTGTTGGCCTAAAATATTTACAATTTTCTGATTACTATAATCTATTTAATAATAAATAAAATAAGTTAATCACTTAGTTGTTTTGGTTTCTTATGATATCTTTTGTTGTATTCTGTTTTGCGGCCTTTTACCAAAAGTTGTTCCTATAAGTAACATTGTTTCATAAAAATATATTTTAAACTAATTGGGTTAGATATATATTTATATTCATTTTATTTAATTAAATAATAGACTTACAAAAGTCAGTCCTTTGCTACCAAACAGATTCGGATACCTAGCGGTGAAACTGTAGGCAAGTATACCGAACAGTTTTGGCAATTGAAGTTCACTCTTATGTGGAGACATTGTTTTCATTGCTCTACATAAACAATTATTTTACAATTTATTAATTATAATAAATTATTAAAACATTTAATTAACTTAACTGTGAATAAGCATCAATGTGTCTATTGAACACATTAATCATTGTTTTTGCTAACAGTGGCCTACTATCGAGATTGATATTGTTGTCGGCAATTAGTAAGTTAAACAACTCTTCCTCTTCAGCATTATCGTTATCAAAAAATGGTAACATAGGACTACTTTTGATAAACAAATCTGAAAGTTCTTGAATTGTAAGAGGCAATGATTCCAATTTAATGTCATCACAAGTTGTCGGCAACAGATCCATCAATATTCGAGTATTATCTCTGGCCATCTGATATCTCGGTGTGACTAATGATTTCTTCTGTTTTCTTGTAGGACAATCAGTGTCTTCATAATCAGTGTCTTCTGTCATTGACTCATGAGTTTGTAAACTCTTTGATTATTTTAATTGAAATTTAATACATAACAATAAATAATGAGTATATATTATAAAAATAATTTAAATTAAAAAAAAATTAAAAACATACTTACCTCACGTTTGTCTTCAGGTGTCCTCTTAATGACGGAACTATCGTAAAACATACGTTTCGTATGTTTACGTGTCGACCGACGATTAACTGATTTTTCTATTAAATCACTTTGTTCACTCATTTTGTTCAAATATAAATTAGTAAACAATACTAATTCAATTTAATAAATCACCAATTGATAATCCAATTGTTGTTAAATAAGTTTAACAGTAATTAAAATTAAACACTGAATATGTTTTTGACTGTAATAGTCATACGTTTAAAACCACATTTATTTTGAACTTTTATTGTATAAACATAAAAAATACTGTAATATTATTGGCTAATTTTAGGTATCTCTATGCACAACTATAACACTTGTATCATATACACTAAACTTATATAAGTATTGCATATAGTCATTTAATAAACTTATATATAATTATTATTCAATAATACAATAAAATAAGGTTAAATTATTTAATAACTTAATTAATATTTTCAATTGTTTAGTTTTTTTTTGAAAAGTTAATTTTAATACATTTATTGTTTAATTTAATTTAGATGCTAAAATGTCAGTGTTTAACTGTCAATCGCCTAACTGTTCTGAAACTTTTATCGAACACTTTATGTATAGTAAACATTGTTTCAAAAAGCATTATGTTTTAGGAGAAAGTTTCAAATGCTATGCATGTGATTACAAAAGAATTCCCACAATTGTCATTAACTATAATTCCAATTCTGATGATAAGAATAATCAATCTAAATTATTGAAAGAGGAATTCCATAATACCTGTGCTTGTCATATCAGATATCACGTCAAAAAGAAGAAAGATAAAGTCAGAAACTATGTTTCTAAATCTAAAGACAATAACCAATTGAATCCTCCAACAATTATTGACAATATTTCATCGACAGTTGGCTCACATAAAAAACTAACAACAACAGTAACGGCTTTTTTATGTGATGATGATGGTAATGAAATATTAAACAATGAAATAAGTGAAAACGATTATAGTTACGATAATAGTTTTACAATTAGTGATGCCGAAAATGTGAATCAAGAAATTACTATTAACGAAAATGAATCTGAAATTGATTACAATTTGATTGATGAATTAGATTTGACAAATACGATATTTGAAACTGTTGATTACGAACCATTAGAAACAATGGAACTTCACAACAATAGTGATTCTGCTGATGATATTTCAAGTAACTTTTCATCAGATGGCTTAGAAATAAATAATAAGACTATTGAAGATCACAACTATTATGGTATGAATACTAACGATAATAACGAAATCAATGACATTGATATTGATCCTAAAGTTATTCGCGAAAACTTATTTAATGTAATGAATAAACTGAAAAACAATGTTTCTGAAAGAAAAGTTATTCAAATGGCATTAGAATTTTTGGATGTTTTTAAACCATTCTTTACTAGCTATCACGAAGACTTGTACTATTATATGAGAAAATCAGTTAAATCAATATATCATCAACACAATGAAATAAAACAACTATCATCATATGTCAAATTTACCGAATATAAATCTGATTGGAATAATAGTAATAGTAGTAGCTGCCAGTTAACAGATAATGATACTCAAAGTGCTAGTAGCAGACAAAGCAATTTGAGCGGTCCTTCATCTAAACGTAGAAAGAAAAAACATCACTCAAATAAAAAAAAGACCTCAACGACAACCGTATATTTCATTATGTTCATATAACAGAAACATTGAAACGTAAACTAAGTGATCCTGAAACCTACAAATTGCTAATGAAAGACAAAGGTAAGACACATTGATTCTAAACATTAATTAAAATTATATATATATTAATTTTAATTAATGTTTAGAACGAAAGAAAAATGATGACTATTATACATCATATAAAGATGGCAAACAATATGAAACACAAATTGAACCGTTCGACATAAATACAGACAAACCATATTTAAGAATACAGTTATATGCCGACGACTTTACTATTAATCCAAAGAAAAGCGGACCAAACGAACAAAAGCTTATAGCCATCTACTTTACAGTAGATAACTTAGGCTATGAGAATCAATCGACTAGAGAATCAATATTAATGACATGCTAAAGTAACATTGACTCTGATTCAACAAACTACTCATTTTTCTGAGAGTTTCAATGTTTCTTACTAATAGCGTCTCGGTTGTCAGTGGTTTGTTAGTGTGACTATCGGTCGACTGTATTGACTGAGCCGAGATTTGGCTTAAGTGTCTTGAACTAGTATTACTACTGACAAGTTCGTCTTGGATTTGATTGGCCGACGATTGTGTACTAACTGATGGTACATTATCCGTCAGTTGTTTGTCCATCTCATTCGAATACGAACTCAAAATACTTTCATCAGAACCAATGTTTTTCGGTATTTCCATGTCTTTGTCAGTCACTGGTTCTCTATCATTATTTATTGAAAAAGCACTCAAGTTTTCGAACGAAATCTTTTCCATAGTTGTTGAAATATCAACAACAGTATCATTGTTACTTTTTATTTGTTTAACAATCGGCGGCAGGTCTTCTGAATCAGTATTATCCATACTATCTGACATATTCTCTTCTATGGTTTCGAAAGTTCGTTTCTTTGTTTGCGATGTTTCACTATCACCAGTGATTTTGTTCTCCGATTTTTGTGTCCTATCGTCTGTGATTTGTGAGCCAATGTTTATCAGCGAATAGTCTTTGCTTTGTTGACCAACACTTTGGTTGATCACTATCAGGTCACCCCATTCTTCTTTTGGATATTCGGTTACAAAATGTGTGGACAACATGTGATCAACTCTTAGTTGAGGTCCATCAAGTGTGGCCGCAGCCTCACGCGATAGTTGTGATAGCGGATCGAAACGTCTCTCCGCAATAGCGATCATTAGATCGTAACCAAACAATTCTTTATCATCTTCTACTTCCATCTCTGGAGTATGACTTGAAGACGGCGGTCGTTGTTGTCCACTCGACATAATCACACAAATGAGTTTTAATTTTCGATTAATCTAAATAATATTTAATTATTTAAAAACATATATATTTATTTGTATAATTATTAGTTTAGTTTAAATAAAACTTACCAATTATTTGATTTAATAACTGTTAAAAAAAACTTTTATTGCGTCAAAAAAAACTTTATGTCTAATGCTTACAACTATAGTGCGCCACTCTTTGTTTGAATTCAACTCTTACTGTTTGTAATATAGTGGCGCTATATGTATGCATATGAATATTTTATTGGCTAGTACTAGCTTTGTTGCTTATAACTATCTATTAATACGCCATCTAGAATATTGTAAACAATATTCAAATAATATTTTATTTCAATATTAAGTAACAATATTTCTATAGTGAGTATTTTATAAGAAACTTTATTTTTGATAAAAATTTATATTAACTTTATAGTTAACTCTGATACAATCTTTTTTTAGTAAATATTATTTTTAAGAAACTATGTTACTTACAAACAATTTTTGTCATCATTTTCTAGTCAACTCTGATACAATCTTTCTTTAGTAATTATTTTTTAAGAAACTATGTTACTTATAATCAATTTTATCAACATTTTCTAGTCAACTCAGTTACAATGTTTATGAATTTTTCATATATCTAAGAACTATTGTTACTTTTTTAACAAACATGTCATGTGGTACAAACAAATCTCTAAACTGGCGCTAGAATACTGTGCTCTGATTGGCTGACGACTTTTAACTAAAAAAAATCCACAAAAACATAACGATATGCTGTTACTTTTGCAGCGCCTCTGACGGGGGAGTAACCAACTATTAGATGTGAAGCAAATGTGCGCAATTATTTTATATAGTGTTGCGTAGCCGTTCCCCGTTAGCGGTTGTCCTAACAGTTTCAATCTGATTGATTGATTGATTAGATTTTAAAACAAACCAAACAAACAAAATTATGATTAGTTAGTTTAGCAAACATGTAGCTAATAATAATAATACCTGTAGTACTGTATATCATTGATGTTTGATACATACCCCAATGCCATATTTACCTTTAAATACATAACCAAATGCTCCACTACCTAAATAACTGGTCGACTTAGTGGACGTACAGTCATCGATAATAAAACCCATTTGTCTCAACGTTTTGAAATCCGATTTTAGGACATCCCAATCGCACATACTTTTTGGACTCATTTTCAATGTATTGCTAATGTTTAGCTCTGATCTTCTAGCAATGTCATCGTCCATATGTTGTCCAGTCGCCTGCTCTGGACTATCATCAGGTGCTCCGGATGCCTGTGCCATTATCTGTATAATTAATACTTATGTTTAAAATTATTTTAAAAAACAATTTTTAAATTTAAATTAATAACCAAAAAAAATTCACAACAAAATATATGAATATTAAAATTATTTAGAAAAATTACTATTTTAAAAACAGTGGGCACCGGGAAATTATTATTATTATTACTTCTACTACTACTACTACTACTACTACTACTACTACTACTACTACTACTACTACTACTACTACTACTACTACTACTACTACTACTACTACTACCACACACACACACACATTATTTTAAATTATTTATTTTATAATTTTAAATGTTTAAATAAGATTTTTTTAAAAATCAATATTTTATTTTCACTGTATATACACTGGTTTTTTTAAAAAAATAAATAAATAATTTTCAGTAAATTAATTCATTCAAATAAAACTTGAAAACACATAACTGTCGTAGAGATGATTGGCGACCAATGCTATCGGTAGTAAATTTAATGCGACAAAACTGACGCCAATTGAACAGTCCGATCGGCGCTAAACATTGCGGACACTGGACACTGCCCGACACTTGGCTATACACGTTTGCGGACAACCATGCGGTCGGTTCGGTAAACACAAAGCACTTGTTATAGCGCAGCACTTGGATGTCGCTAAACAGTACTGACCGACACCGGGCGCACTGGTATTGGCAGCCGAACTGGTCGTCATCAATGGCCGTCGACTGGAGTATCGCGAAGAACTTGTGCTGAATAGTCTGGTCGGTGTCGACGATACCGTAGACAATCCGTTTTTGACAAACATAGAGAAACCGATTCAATAGGTATTCCCGAAACTGATGGTTCAGCGGATCAAATGAATAGTTCATCGCTTCGAACAGTTTGAGCTGAAATCGGAAACCGCTGTTTGGTCTGGCAATTGGCCGCCGTTGGCGTACCCGACGCATGGCTTCGCGATACCCGATACGGTCTCTCCACATGATATACGAGACAACTATTGTAACACTACGCGATCGACCCATACGGCAGTGGACATACACTGGCTGCGATTGGCTCAGGCCGTTGTCAATAAATCGGTGCGCTCGGGGAAAGTGTGTCAATAGGTCGTCGTTGTGGGTGTCGTTCAACTGGATGTGCCCGTACTGGACGTCCGGTAGACGACAGCTGTCATCTATGCCGACATTTCTCACAGTCAGCACACGTCGGGTACCAATCAGGCGCATGACATCCAAGTCATGGGCGGCCATAACGTTACCGAGGAATAGGTTGTCTTCGATCATCGAATAGTCAACCGGTAAATGCATGTCCTCTTGTTTTATGACCATTTTTTTTTAATTTGCATATATAATACAGTATACTGTATGCTTCTGTATGTTCACTGTCCGCGGGTATATGAGATAAATGTGTGTTTTACCTACTGTTCCCTCAGTACTAGGGGTTTAAGACACAACACTTAATCAATCAATGGATTGCCTGAAGTTGTGTCTAACAAATCAAACAAACAAACAAAAACTAACAATTATTTTCAAAAAATAATTTTTTTGTTGTTGAAAATTCTTTTCAAATCAATTGTTTAGAAAAATTTAAAAAACGCGTGAAATATTACCATAAAAATAATAATTCATAATAAAAATAAAATTTTTTTCAACAATTAAAAAAACAATTACCGGTAAATTTAAAAAAATAAATAAATAAGTGCATAACAAATTTAGTATCAATCAAATAGTAGTAAAATAAATTAATTGTTAACAATATATCAACAAGGCAAATCTTTTATCTTTAGTTATTTATTATATTTAGCTAGTTTATTTTACTAAAAAATAAAAATGTTTACCAAAAAAATTAATTTATAAAATAAATTGAATTATAATTTTTTGCCATTTAATAAATTTCTACTAATAATAATAATCTAAATAATTTTTTTGTTTATTTACTGAAACTTTTGTTATTGTTGAGATATATATAACTTTAAATTTATTTTAACCTATAATCTAATATATATATATATATATATATATATATAATAAAACTTGTATATTTTATTGTTTTTTTATAAAATTTTTAAATAATATTTTGTATATATATAGTTTTAATATAAAAAAAAATTTAAGTAAAATTATTATTTAAAAAAAAATTAAATTCAAATAACATAATACAGTACACAATATACAGTACAGTATAATATCATATATTTATTTTACGACATTATTGATGGATTATAACCGTTACGTCAATATTTAATACAATATTATTATTACATACACTTTAATACTGTATATTACAGTATATAATAATAATAAGTAAAATTCAATTTCAAAAAATTTTAACCAATAGTTATGTATATATGTTATGTTTGATTGAAGTTATTATTATGTGTTTTATTATAAATCACTAACAGATTAATAGTTAATGTAATATTAAAATAGCAAAACAAACAAAAAATTTTGTTTTGAAAAGTATTTAAAAAACTTTTTTTTGATAACAAAACAAAAAAAAGTTTTGTTTGTTTTTTGTATTGTTTTTTTAATTACAAGTGATTTTTAACTTATCATAACTTTGAAGAAGAAGAAGACGACGAAGACATTGAAAGATAATAATAATAATAATGGCCTCAACATTGGCGGCGGCTATGAATACATCGGAGACGGAGGCTATGACCACATCGGAGGCGGCGGCTATGGACACATCGGCGGCGGCTATAATAACATCGGAGGCTATGACCACATCGGAGGCGTCGGAGGCTATGACCACATCGGAGTCGACATCGGTAGCGATGACCAAAACAACAACAATGCGCCACTCGTTTGACCGTTTCGGCGACGATCTAACTCAACTGGTACTATCGTATATGACGATCAGTCCCGAAGACAAATGGAAACTACAGTTTGTGTCCAAACAGTGGCAACGGTTGATGTTTAACACTGTAACCGATATCGAGATAGACATCCGATTCTGGAATGATATGCGAAGAGCGGAATGGTTTCTATCGATTGTCCGAAAGTGTCGTAACATTCGCCGTCTAGTCATCCGCGACCACACCAAAGACACTGCCCGATCTGTTGTCGACATTCTGTGCGACCATTTGATGGCCAATTGTCCGCACATCAGACATCTGTCGCTGGAAACCGATGACACCAGCAGTGCGTACACCGGTTTCAATCGGCTGTTGACATCAGTTAGCCAACAGTTGTCGAGTCTTGAATGGATTACCTACTGGAAGAATCATCGGAAAGTTGTCCGCATTGTCAGCGAATATTTGCCGCAAATCCCGAAGCTGGTCATCACCGACAGAAGCTTACCGTTTGCTGAGCTAAGAGAGTTTTACATTGAAAAAGATCTCTGTATACTACCCGCTAGTATAAAGTCGGTGGCAATCGGACTGAGAGCTAACGATTGGCAGTCACTGATCGATCAGTTCGCCACCAACTATGGCCGCCAATTGACCGAACTGGACATTGCTGTCAAATTGAACAACGAAACTGATATCGTATTGTTGGTAACAGCGCTGACACAGATGTCTCAACTAAGACGACTTCGGCTAAACTTTTATCAAACACCACTAATGGATCAGTTTGTTTGCCAACTGTTGAGTCTAGAGTTTAGCCGTAACTGTCCTAATCTTAATCATTTAACCATTATTTGTGCTCAATATGCTTCTTATATTGGTATTAAAAAGAAGACATTTGAAGAATTAATCAAAACATTGTCAACAGATCTCAAACAACTGAAACGATTGACCATTTCATGTCATATTGGCTATCGTTTTGACGAAAAGTATTTGCTGACCAGTGGCCAACTGAAACAAATGAAACGGTTGACACATTTGTCTCTGAATTTGTCGGGATTCAACATCAGTGACAAGTTTTTCGTCAACATTGACGACAATTTACCGCGACTTCAGTTGATTGACATTACCGGTGTGGTCATTACGCGCACCGCTATCCAGTCGTTGGCCAAATTGCGTCACTTGAATACCGTACGATTGGCCTCCTGTTCTAACGATCTAATTGATGACCAATATATTGTCGGCGATCTACTCGATGGCCAACCAAAAGTGACCAATGTTTACGTGGCTCATAGTTCACGAGATTTTAGACACAAGTTTACCCGCGGGTATATTGAAACTGAAAATCTAGTTATTACCGGTAAAACTATTTATTAAATGATATTTTTTTTAAAAATACAGAAATATATATTTAAAAAATATTTTTTTAAAAAATATATTTAATATAACAGTAAAATATTTATAAAGTATTTATTTATCTATTAAACACACACACACTTACACCAGATATTATTATTATTATTGCACTTATTATAATCACTATTTTTTGTTTTGCTAATTACGGTAAACCATAATTACCGGTAATACACTTTATATACGTAATATAATAATTTCAATTAATTCAAATTTAACTTTAAATTTTTAATATATAGTATTATAGTATTTATAAATAATATATTTGTATTTTTTTGTTATTATTTTTTGTTGGTTGGCAATTATTTTGACGTTTATTAAATTATCTAATCAATTATGTATTTATTATTATTATGATAAAGTACTTAAATAAAAATTATCAATAAACTTTCATTATTTAAACTATTGTTAATTTTTATTTTTTTTTGTAACTAATTAATGGAATATTAATTTTTTTTGAGTATGGTAAGTTAATTAATTACAGGTAATTTTAACTCTAAAATTTACTCTAATATTTTTTTTTTCTAATAGTTAAATTTATAAAAATATTTGGATAATAATGTATTACTCCTAAAAATACTTAAACTATTTGCTATAAATTAAATAGTTATTTAAAAAATAATAATACTGTTTTACTACTGTATAAGAAAAAATTATTATTATTTATTTAATTACTAATCTGGTAAAAATTAGACCTTGATGACAAATCTTTTTATTTATTGCTACTATTATTATAATACAGGTATTTAAATAATATTTTCATACCTGTATATCCTATATTATACATAAAATAATACTATTGTAAATTACAATTACAATTTGTAATACAGTATTAAATATTGTTACAACAATTTATTGTAATATTAATTATAATACAATTGTAATTACCCCTATAAATTACGGTTAATGCTATCAGTTTGCTAGTTATATTGAATATACATTTAAAGGGTAGCAAAATTAACCAAAAATTTTTAGACGTAATTGATATCCTTAATAATATACACACACACATTGATTGTTATATTCGAAACCAAAACAACAGTACATAGCACCACAAGTACATAGAGATATATCATAGATTACACTTAATATATATACATACAAATAAAATCGTGAATATAATAACTATGTCTAACATTGTCTATGCTCCGCCCCTAAACATTAAACAATTATATTGCGCGCATAGATATTTTATACACTATTGTGCTTATGTGGGCGTTAATTATTGTTTTGGTTTTGAATATAATCTAATAGTTTATAATACTATTATTAGATGACATCATTGACTGTAAAAATACAAATAACAACTAAAACATAGAAATATAATAATAATAATAAAAATCAATAAAACAGTTGAATGAATGTCATCGCCATTGATGTAACAAAACAGTCAATAGATATCATATCATATCAAACATATTGTCTATATATTGAAGATCTGATCCGAGCGACAACAACAACAAAATGGTTGAACATATGATGCGCTCGGATCTGATGTCACTCTGCCAGCTGTTCCTGCAGTCGGAGGCCGCCTATAACTGTGTGGCCGAGTTGGGAGAGTTAGGACTGACACAGTTCAGAGATGTATGGATTTTATCACCCGAATTGATCCCATCATCGATGTACTAATGTCTTGTTATTTGTCTCTTTTAATAATAGTTGAATCCCGATGTCAACGCTTTTCAGCGCAAGTTTGTCAACGAAGTCCGCCGTTGCGATGAAATGGAGAGAAAACTTAGTAAAAGAAATCATTTGTTTTGTTTGTTTTGATTGAACCAATGTCTTCATCAGACATCCACCAGATAGTTGTCCACCAAACTAATCACTACTATTACTACTTTGGTTTAATCTATTTTAATAGGATATCTGGAGAAAGAGATCAGACGCGACGGTATACCTATGCTGGACATTGGCGACAATCCCGAAGCGCCGCAACCGCGTGAGATGATCGATCTTGAGGTGTGTGTGTGTTGTTGTCTCAATTGGTGACACCATTTGTGATATACTAACTATAAATATCAACTAATTGTGAATTATCTTATTTTTGATGACCACTCTATCCATTTGTAGGCCACATACGAAAAGCTGGAAAATGAGCTCAAAGAGGTCAACACCAATGCCGAAGCGCTTAAGAAGACATACCTCGAGTTATCTGAATTGAGACACATATTGAAAAAGACTCAACAGTTCTTCGACGAGGTATGAGTTTGTTTTTAACTACTTTTTTTCCCCCCCAACTATTTTATGAATGAACTCTGGATCAGATCCCTATCTCCCCCCCCCGCCCTCTATATATATTTACTCTGTTGTGATGTCGTCTGACTCTTTACTACCCCTTTTCCATCAACCATACCTTAAATCTTTGATCCCATAAAAACTGATTGATTGATTGATTTGTGATGAGTTGATTATTAAATGTTGTGATTGTCCTCAAAAAAAAAATTTAATTAAAAATAAAAGTTATATAATTTTAATTTAATAACTCTTTTAATAATCTAATTAATAACAACTAATAACTATTACCAGAGATATTATTATTATTATTATTATTACTAGAATTTTGATTACCTTAAAATAATAATAATAAAAATTTAATTACTATGCATAATATTATCATCTCATTATTATTATATTAATATATGAAAATGTTAAATCATTGATGAGACCAGTAGTACTCTATTAAAGTATTATCTAATTTAGATCATTGATAAATTTATTAATTTTAATTAATGTTTTTTTTATTAAAAAAATTGTTTTTAATTGACACCAATTCATAAATAATGAGACTGTTAATGATATTAACATTGTTTATTAGTTATTATTATAATTTATAATGATGATGATAAAACATTTAAACAATATATTATTGCATTTTGTTAGCATATTTAATTTTATCTAGTGTATTTTTTTTGGGGGGGAGGGTGCACTAATTATTTATTTGCATGCTAATTTTTTTTAAATATTTTTTTAAATGCTTAAATTATTAATTAATAGATTATTTATTTTAATTATTTATTTTTATAATTTTGTTTCCTATCATTTTTTTTCTCTCTCACTCTCTCTCTCTCCACTGTTTTCCCCCAATTGTCTAACAAACAAACAATTGATTATCACTGAAAATAACTGTTACACCTGTTTATTATTGACACACACACACATACATACCTAATTGTCACCTGTATTAACCACTTTAAAAAAACAATACATACATATCTTTTACATAACATACACATATAATTTGTTTGTTTAATTTATGTTGTTTTTATTGTCCAATTTATTATATATATATACTGTATGTATATCTGTATGTCATCCCCCATGTCTTGTATTGGTTTTCGATGTTGTTGTCTGTGCTTTATCTGTGTGTGTGTGTGTGTGTGTGTGTGTGTGCTGTGTATGTGTCCATCCGTGTGCCAAATGATATGTCATAAAAAAAGGTGTCGGACATACCAATACAGATGCAAGACTCTGGCTATCAGGACGAGAACATACAGTTGTTGGGCGAGGAAGGTCTACGAGCCGGCGGTCAACCGGCCTTGAAGTTGGGGTAATGCTAAAAATCAATTGATTAGTTTACTGACTTTGTTTCAAATCACTAATAAATTTTGTCTGTTTTTTTCGGACTGATTAGATTTGTGGCCGGAGTTATACTACGCGAACGATTACCATCGTTTGAGCGTATGCTGTGGCGGGTGTGTCGCGGCAATGTATTTCTACGACAGGCCGAAATCGATACGCCACTGGAAGATCCGCATACCGGCGACAATGTCTATAAGTCGGTCTTTATTATCTTCTTTCAAGGAGAACAACTCAAGTCTAGAGTTAAAAAGATATGCGAAGGGTATGTATATGATAACCACAACTATCTGGTTTATACACACACATACAGGTGCTCTCTCTCAACAAAATGTTTTTTTTTCTACTACCGTATAGTTTTCGGGCCACTCTATATCCCTGTCCGGAGACACCATCGGACAGACGCGAAATGATTAGCGGTGTTGTCTCGCGAATCGAAGACTTGAATACCGTTTTGTCGCAGACAACCGAACACCGACATCGAGTACTGGTCGCTGCGGCCAAGAATATTAAGAACTGGTTCGTTAAAGTACGCAAAATTAAGGCCGTTTATCATACACTGAATATGTTTAATTTGGATGTCACACAAAAATGTCTGATTGCCGAATGCTGGGCGGCCAACGATGACTTGGAACGCATTCAGATGGCACTGAAACGCGGTACCGAACGCAGCGGTTCAACGGTACCGTCCATATTGAATAAGATGGACACCCAGGAGGTGCCGCCGACTTTCAATCGTACCAACAAAGGTTGATTGATTTATTATTTTTTATAACTTTAAATAAATTGACTTTTTTTATTATCAATTGTTTTCAGTTACGCGCGGCTTTCAGGCTATTGTCGATGCCTACGGTGTGGCCACCTATCGCGAGATGAATCCGGCACCGTTCACAATGATAACCTTCCCGTTTCTGTTTGCCGTAATGTTTGGCGACGCCGGTCACGGACTAATTATGACACTGTTTGGCCTATGGATGGTACTCAAGGAGCGCAATCTCATACAGCAAAAGTCGACTAACGAAATATGGCTAACATTTTTCAATGGTCGCTACATTATACTAATGATGGGCTGCTTCTCCATCTATACCGGGTTTATCTATAACGACATATTTTCTAAATCGTTGAACATATTTGGCAGCTCGTGGTCGGCCGTATCGCTAAACAAATCGAAAAGCTATCCACACGAACATTATATACTGGATCCTCAAGTTAATTACGATGGAGGACCATATTTTTTCGGTTTAGATCCGGTATGTATGTGTGTGTGTGTGTGTGACGGACGGTAGTAAACAGTAATACCGTGTAGTTATATATATTTTGGTGATTACGGTATTTATTATTTTATTTTTGATGTTCCCCGTCGACCAGGTTTGGCAACTGTCGGAAAATAAGATACTGTTTCTCAATTCGTATAAAATGAAACTATCGGTTATACTCGGTGTCGGCCAAATGTTTTTCGGTGTTATGCTTAGCCTATGGAATCATAAGTGAGTAGTTGTTTTTATCATACTATCCATTTTATCGTTTAACCTAACTAACTGTCCACACATTTGATTTTTTTTTGTTTTAAAAATCAGATATTTTCAAAATCGACTGAATATTATCTGCGAATTTATACCGCAAGTAATCTTTTTGTTGTCGATCTTCGGTTACATGAATCTGATGATTGTTGTCAAATGGCTTAAATATGATTCGCGTGAATCTGGTTGCGCGCCATCCATACTAATCAATTTGATTAATATGTTTCTATATAAATATGTCGACGACGACGATAAGACATCCGCCTGTTATCTGAAGGACTGGTACGCGGGACAGAAATTTTTTCAAACAGTACTACTGTTGGCGTCGTTGGGTTGTATACCGTGGATGTTGTTCGTCAAACCCTATATACTGATGAAACAACACGAACTTCGTATGCGTTTTCATTCGACTAATGAAGTACTGGTCGATGGCGATACTAGTATTCAGATTGAACAGCCGCCGCCACCATCGGCTCACGGAGATCACGGTGACGGCCAGTTCGATGTTCAAGAGGTGTTCATACATCAGGCAATACATACTATTGAATACTGTTTGGGATCCATATCGCATACGGCCAGCTATCTGCGTCTGTGGGCACTGAGTCTGGCCCACGCCCAACTGTCGGAGGTGTTATGGTCGATGGTCATGCGTATCGGACTCAATGGTAACGGTATTTTTGGCGGTATTGTCATGTTTTTCATATTCGGTTTCTGGGCGTTCCTGACGGTCAGCGTTCTGTTGCTGATGGAAGGTCTGAGCGCTTTTCTTCACGCCCTACGTCTGCACTGGTATGCAATAAACTGATTGATTCATTGTTTGTTTGTTGTAATCGTAATTAATGTTTTTGTTTAATTGTTTTTAGGGTTGAATTTCAATCCAAGTTTTACTCGGGAATGGGCTATTCATTTCAACCGTTTTCGTTTGAGGTAATACTCGAATTGGCGGCTCAAGAGTCGACCACCGAAACCAATTGATTGATTGATGTTTTTGTTTTAAAAATTATCATAATTTATATAAAAAAAAATTTACCCTTAAATTAATCGATAAAAATTAATATTTAGGAATTAATGTTTTATTAGTCTAATTTAGGTAATAATAACTGTTAACTCGATTTTATTTTATAAACTACAAATTTATTAATTATAAAAATATTTTTATTTATTAACTCTATTAATTAACTCGAAATATTTTATTTTACTTTGAAACTCAATTGAATTATATACAGTATATATATATAAAAAATGTTTAGTCGAAAAATATTGTAACTCGAATCTAAAATAATTTATTGTTCATTATTATTATATATATTAATATATATCTATTTAATTGTTAATTTTCTATATTTGTTTTTAATGTTTATCTCATAATGTGTTATATTTTTTTTAACTATTTATTTGTCTGGTATTGGAAAATATTAACGTAATAACTGCTAAATGATTGAATTGGAGACTGAATTATATATTATTTTTCTAAATTTTATTTTATTTCTATATAATTTATACATAAATTGTTTTTAATATAATTATTATTATTAATTTTTGATGTGTTCAAAGTATTTTTTTTTTTAATTATTATTATTTATCTAAAATGTATTCAATTAATTAATTAATTTTTTTCTGAAAAAAATATAAAATAAATGTTGTGGTTGTCGTTGAAAACAAAAAATTAAATTATTTTACAATTCAGATTTAATTAGTGTATTAAATATTTATAAAACATTAACTAATTTAATAAAAGGTAAGACTCTTTTAACTAAATTATTAGAAAACGGTTTAGAAATGGGAAAATAAAACATTTTCATTAATTAATTATACACCAAACAAAAATCTAACATTATTAACTAAATAATTATTTTTTATGAATGATTTTAATATAATAACTATTTATTGTTAGATTTATTTTTGTTGTTGTTGTTGAATAATATCATAAATTTATAGTTAAAAAAAATTAATTAATAAAATGGTAAAGCTGTAATAGTTATTATAAAATCTATATATATATATAGTATTATCATTGTTAACAACTTAAGAGATAATGGTATAAAAGGGTTTATATATACTGTAGTTATAATTCAAAGATTAATACAATTTATTTAAAATTATTATTACTATTACTATTACTACTAAAATCATACTGTAGTTATAATCAAATAATAAAATGCTAAATTTAAGTGTTTATTTCATTTGATTTAATAGTATAATCTAACTTAATTAATCTAATTAATTTATGATAATTAAAAAATTATTGCGTATTTAATGTCTATATACCTGTATATATACTGTCTATAAGTATTAGTTATCAAAAAACAAAATTATGTAAAAACATTAATTAGTATTGTATTAATTAGTTTTAAATATTTAATTATAAATAACATATAATTTTTTTTTAAACAAAATGCCCGGTTATGATTGCGACCGATTTGTTAATCTGAGTCCATCGGATAGGTCGGAGCTATCGTGTAGTATATGTCAGGATATATTTTGCTGTCCGGTTATCGTCCAGTGCTGTCGCCAAACATTTTGCGAAGACTGTATCAACAATTGGCTGTCCGCTAACAATACCTGTCCGTATGATAGAAAAACACTTACTAAGGATGCATTAGCACAACCACCCAGGTATGTCCAAAATTTTTTTTTAAAAAGTAATATTTTTTGCTATTTAAATTTTAAATAGATATATAATTTATTTAAAATCCAAACTTGGCTCAGGTTCATTTTATGGTAACATTGAAAATATAAATTTAGTTTAAGTTTTAAAAAATATATAGTATTTATTTAATTTTACTATTTATCACATTTTTATTGCCCGACTGTTTAATACACAAAATATTTATAAAAAAAAACAATTTCTTAAAAAAATTTAAGTAAAAACTTTTTGTGTATTTATTTTGTTTTTTTTGTTGGTTAGAGTTATGATTAATATATTAGGAAAACTACAAATCAAATGTGATTTTCAGGATAAGGGTTGCAATGAAGTGATATCGTTAGAGGATCTGTCAAATCATGTTAACAATAATTGTCGATATAATTCATCCAAAAGTTTAATTACGGAAACAATTAGCGTATTGACAGCTAATTTAAGTGTAGAGTCTTTGTTAAGAGAAATACATGAATTAAAGGCCGAAAAGAAAAACTTTTTGAAAACAATTCAAGAGTTAACCGATAGTCAAGAAGACTTGACTACAAGTATGAGTAATCTTCAGGTAATTGTAATTTAATTTTAAATAATTTTTTTCAAAAAAATATTTAAAAATATAGTTTCAATATATTACTAATTAAATTAATTTCTCAATTTATAGCTAATTAACAACCAAAGTGTGGCCACAAATACAGGTATTAGCTCACAATCAGTATCACAACCGGAAGTAATACATTAAATATATATATATTTTTAATTTATGAGTATTTATTGAAGATATCTATTGTTTGTTTGTTTTTTAATTTTTTTCTGAACAGTTGTCTGAACTGGAGATTATCATTGAGTGTCGCAAACATTTGTGGTCACCTCAAGTGATCCACAATATGATGAACAGAGAGATTACAGAAAAAGTTTTATCAATTGTTAGGTCAGAAATCAATGGAAATAATAGTTTATTTATGATTTGCCAAAACATTTTCAATGAACTCAATGATGAGTTTGGATATCTATGGCACTGTAGGGCTGACTATAGAAATGGTTCAGAAAATTGTTTTAGCTATGAATTGGGTTATTATTTGAGAGTCAAATTTAGTTCACTAGTATTTGATATCTATAAAACACAATATGTAAGCATTGAATTTTGTTATTTTTAAATTATATGTTAACTTAATTTATTTTTATATATATATATATATAATAATTTTTACTAAAAAAAAAATTAAGCTAAACGTCGACCAATTGAGAAAACGGTTAAGAAATGGCAAATTAAAACGCGAAATACAAATAGTTAAGACAAATATGACACACAGTATGATATCGATGGTCAATGAGATTATATTTGCAGCCATTGATAAATCTGTTGAGACAATTGCAGGACTGGCATCGGAAATGAAATATCGGATGGACAGGCAATACCCGGCCGGCAAATGGCATTGTTTTATGTATGAAAAAAGCTTCGGCGGTTATAACATACATCCCAAACACGATTCGTTAATTACCTTCGAAGTCGCAGATCTTAAGGTTACACTATTTCAAGCCATCAATGATTGATCAGAAAAAAGTTATCAAAAAGAGTACAA
This sequence comes from Oppia nitens, assembly GCF_028296485.1. Taxonomy (NCBI): domain Eukaryota; kingdom Metazoa; phylum Arthropoda; class Arachnida; order Sarcoptiformes; family Oppiidae; genus Oppia; species Oppia nitens. Next base: position 1,975,056 of record NW_026533190.1, read on the forward strand.
ACTATTTATTTAAAAAAAAAATTCAATGTAAAGTATATATATATTTTTTGTTGATATTATTAATGTTAATAAGTATTTACTTGGAATTTAATTAATAGATTTTTAAATAATAGTCTCCGACAATATCTTTTAAAGTTTTTAATAACTATTATATAACAATAGATACTATTAATAATTTGTTTGTTTGTTTATGAGTTGCTTTTTTCCTATCTTTCAATATGATTGTATATTTTCATAATTGTATACTAAAAAAAATAGTTGACTCTATTTAATGGATAATCAATAAAAAAAAAAGATAAAAATCATAGAAATATAATTTTTTGATATATTATATTTATTATTTAGTATATATTTTGTTTATTACATACTGTAATAATATAATATAAACTGTGTGAATAAATTTAATTATTATTATTATTACTATTATTATTAATAATTCAACACACATGTAGTATTTGTATATTATATTTAGTAAATTATGAAAAAAATAATGAGAGATAATATTTATTATATTAATAAAAATAAATATTTCTGTTATACATAAAAATAATTAATCAAAAGTTTACGCCAAAAATACCAACTATAATATTAATTTTTATTAAAACTATTCAAGATAATTAATAAAAGTATAAGTAATTAAATACAAAATAATAATATGATTTATTATAGTTTTTTATCTAAAATTATTTTATGAATATTCATTACTAATAACTAAATAGACTATATTTTTAATAACATTTTTTTAGTTAGTAAATATATATTTAACTTTTTTACATTAGTCTAGTCCATGACATTCAAATATATTGAAATATTATTACAAATAATAATAAAATACTATTACATAAAATAAAACATTTCATTAATTACATACACAAAAAAAACACTATTAACTAAATATAATTATTTTGTGATAGATTTTGATATTACGTGTTTATTAAGTATTTATTATTCACGTTTTTTTCGATATAATAAAATAACATATAATATAATTAATAACAAAATTTAGTTGAATGTTAACTATACAATATTATAGTAATAGATTATTAGATATTTGTATCACAAATTTTTTTTACTTATTTATTATTAAAAAAATCAATATTAATTTATCATTGTTTTATATTTGTATATACTTTATTATGTTAGTTATCAGTTAAGTTAACTTCAATTCAAAGTAAATGCAAATATTAAATGACACTGTTTTTTATGAAATCAAAATTTTGTTCACCAAAAATAATTATGAACTTATTTTTAATATATTTTTAATTGACTAAAACTTATATAACAAACATAAATAAAACTTTTTTTTTGTTGGTGTCAAATGAGTTTATATTCAATAAGGTTTGTTAATTATTTAACTTTATTTGATTACAGTATATAACTTATTATATATTTTTTATATACTATAAAAATATAACTTAAGTTTGAATAATATATATTTTTTTGAAAATGTTATATATATATATATATACATAAAATTAATTAGTTTTAAAATATCAAAATAATTAGTATGTCTATAGTGGTCATCAATAGCAACAATAAAAACAAAAGTGAAACCGCAAACCGTAAACCGCAAAACATTAAAGACAAATACCGAAACTTTTTGAACCGAAACCATGAAATACGTAATGGTTTACAACAATTTGAAACCTTTCTATGGAAATATCATATACTGGTATCCAATAGTATTGACGACCATCGAAACGGCTGTCAAGGCTGGCGTCGCATACGTAATGTGTCGGCACTACGCGTAGCGGCACTGGTCATGGCTTTCCGCTATACGATGTCCATACTTTTTACCAGCAAACGTGTCGATGACCTGATGTGCAACGCTCTGTATCTGTTGTCCAATCAGAAAGTTTTGTCCGCTATCTATCTGTATGTCTCGGTGTTGTTGAACTTTGGTTTGGGTGCACTGATCCAGTACTACGACCTGAGCCGCAAATTTTATGTATTGAATTTCATCGACGACATCAAACACCAGCGGATCCGATATCCGTTGTCGTTGATATTCAATCGGAAATTCGGACTCAAAGTCAACTTTATTGTCAAATATTTGTTGAATAAGTCGCTGATGATATCGGTAGTATTGGGTACAGTGGTCATCATAGCACCGATGCTGATGCTCAGTGTCCGATCGGATAACGGTTTTCCAATGGTTTTAGTAGTATTCTGGAGTTTTATGACATTTCTCTTTTATTATACATTTTTTGCATTGATTTCCGGTTCAATTTGTTTACTATATTTGACGTCCGTTTACGTTAAGTATCAGTTTATGGACACCAATGAAATTATTGAACGCTGGAAAAGTTTGGACAACAAAAAACTAGTCGAAGCCCTGGAACGGCACCAATCGATTACGGCATCGGTAGATCAGCTGAACAAACAGCTGAAGACAATTATTTGTGTTATTTACTACTTTTTGCCGATTGTTACGGATATAGCTTTCTGGTTGAGCTATGCGCCGGAAAGTATTGTATTTATTAAGATATTTGGCGCCTGTTTTACTGGGTTTTCGGTTATCTCGTTGTTCGGTATGGTCGGTATGGTTGCATCGGTAACCCGAGCCGCTCATCGGACACTACCGCTGGTCTATTCGGTATTGTTGAAGAAAAAACAGTTGGCACTCAATCATCGATTCAAATTGATCCAGTTTATGGAGAAGCTATCGGGACCGGCCATCGGGTTTCGGTGCGCCGATTTTTTTGCCCTCAGTCACTACCAATTGTATCGATTGATTGCCAATTGGGTAATATTTTATCTGTTTCTCATGGATCTCATTGATAAAAGTTAATTTTATTATTATTATTATTAAAAAATATATTTATTTATTGTTATTTGTTATAATCAGTCAATAAAATACTTGTCTACAAAAAAAAATAATATATATGTATCAGTAGTTTATTTGTTGTGTAGAAATATTTGACATCAAATGTAAATATTTTTCTGAATTTAAGAGATTAAAGTGGTTAAAAAACATTTAATTTGAATTGATTTAATTTTTTGTTGTATTTATAATAGTAAAACAATGTGTAAATTAGTTTAAAGTAATACTATCTTTAAACAAAATTTACACACATTTACTACTAAATACAAGTTTATTAGTTTATTATAAGTTATGTAACATTTTTTTGATAATTAATTTGATTAAATATATGTACGGCTAAATTAGTGCAAAAAAATTAGTAATTTATTTTTAACTATTTTCCGTAAGTTTTTTTATTATTAATTTTTAAAATTATAATGATATGATATTGATATACATATAAAATAAACTCATTATCAATCAATCAATGAATAATTTAATTATTTAAAAAAATATAATAAAAAAATTAATTTTTGTAAAATGTTATATTAGTTAAAACTCATAACACACATAAAATAACTTTTGTAGAAAAAAACTAATTTAAAACTAACTAATGTCAGTAATTAATAATTTAAGTACAAATATATTGACATTTATTTTTGTTGTTTTGTTTTTTTGGCAATTTAATACTATTAATGATAATAATATTAATAAATTTATAAACTAATATATAGTATTATTAGTTGAACACATTAATTATTAAATTGTTATTAATGTTTCCCTACCCCATCCACCCGCCCCATTCAAACCCCCCCTCACACATACACACACACAATGTGGCTACACCTCAGATGGGACAACCTTGGTATCGATGGGCTCAGCCATATCATCTTGAGGTACGGCATCATATTGTTTGCCATCTTTTTCGGTTTGCACCGGCTGTTCGGCAGCAGTGGCAACAGTAACGTTGGCGCCGCCGGTTGGCGTTGGCAGTACATAGCTGACCGGCGCACCGCCGCTAGTCTGGATTACCACTGGTCCGGAAAATAGATTTTGTCGGCGCCTATAGAGATCGTAGGCAAAAGCAATGGCCAGTACGGCCACTACAAAGTTGATGACCGTATTGAACGAATAGTATGGATTGCGGACGGCCTGATCAATGGAGCCGAGAGAGCCCAGTGTCATCAGTACAGCGTAAGTGGTTGTCATACAAAAGTGCTCCTTATAGGCGCCCATCAGTCCTAATAGATCGAACAGTATGGCCAATGCCAGTGCCACATAAATGATTGAAATCGTAAATGTCTGTCCAAAAAAAATTTATTTTATATATAACTTATTTATGGGATGTGTGTGTGTGTATGTGTGTTTAGAAAGTATACCTTAACAGTAGCCCTGTCCTCCTGGGATAGTCTATTAAAGGCGTCATTGTTTTCGTAATAGGCGTTCACCAGAAGCGATGTAACGCCAGCCATAATGACCGCTGCAATGATACTGATGGCACAAAACGTAAACAGTGCCCACTTTTTTACACGAAAACTAGTAGTGTATCGGATATCCGATTGGTGTCTATTGGTATTGAATTTGACGTCCATTTTTTGATTGTCTAATAATTGATTTTTTAAATACAATATATCATTTAATTATAGTTTTTTCTCTTTTAATAATTTTAGTTCAAACGTGTGAATCGTTATCATATTATTATTATTATAACTTAAAGACACTCACATATAGCCTACACTTTTTCTCACATATTTTTTTGTAGTTGATTTGATTGGCATTATTAATACATTGTATTAGAAAAAAGTAAACTGTTTTTTTGTTGTTGTATTGATTGTTGAAGAGTCTACAAACTATAGTGATTAGATAATTTCAAAGGTAAAATCAAACTGTTTTATATATATAAGATTTCCGAGGGAACGGTATCTAATTTTTTATTAATAAGTTTTTGTTGTTTTCCTAGTTATAAAGCGTCATATAATATTTTATATCTGTATAATAGTAATTAGCAATATTTTTGTTTAATTTAGATAAATGATTTAATACATATAGATAGACACACACACACACACACACAATTATTTGGTCATTAATAGCCATTATAGTGTTTAGATTGTTGATAAAATAGTTGGTTTATTTATATTGTAAATAAACTAAAACAAAATTAAGTAAATTCAGGTACTTTATATACATTATAGTACCTGTTTTTTACTATAGTATATAAATATTTGTACATTTGTATATATAATGTAAATATTAGTATTGAAATTGAAATATTGATATAAGTAAATATATTACAATCAATTTTTATTATACTATTTGTTTAAATAATATTATTACTGTAGAATGTAATATCAATATAATATAAACAAACAAACTGTTAAACAATTTGTGCAATTAATTAATTTTTTTAATTAAAAAAAATAACTTTTTAATAGAGAGGACTTTTTTTTCATACTCATGTTGTTGTTGTTGTTGGACACCAGTAGCTGATAATTGCTGGTAACTGTCATATTGTCATTGTTATAACCAGTCAATTAAATAATAATTAATTAGTAGTTTATTTGTTGTCTAGAAAAATAATTGTAAATATTTATTGAATACAGATTAAAGAGATTAAAACATTTAATTTGAATCAATTAGTAGTAAATGTGTTTAAATTATAAACAATGATATAGTTTATTATAAGTTATGTAACAAAAAAAAAGTTTGTTTTTTGATAATTAATTTTATTTAATAGGTGTAAAAAAAGTTAAATTAATGCAAAAAAATAGTAATTTTAAAATAACTATTTAATTATTTTTAGTCATTTTATAAATTATGATGATATTACATAATACAGTATATTTCATATAAAAAAATAAACTCATCAATTTCAAAACAAAATAAATAATGAAAAATTTATTTGTTTATTAACCAATACATTTTTAATAATTTAATTACAAATATATTGACATTATTATTTTTTGGCAATTTTTATGCTATTAATATTAAAAAATTTATAAATTAGTATTTATTGAAAACATTGATTATTAAAATTATAATAATTTTGTTTGTTGTTTTACTACCCCATCAACACACACACACACACCCACACATAATTTTTACACAACAGGTGGGATAACCATGGTATCGATGGGCTACACCATATCATTTTGCGGTACGGCATCATATTGTTTGCCATGTTTTCCACCAGTCTGCACCGGCTGTTCGGCGGTAGTGGTAGCGGTGACTACAGTAACGTTGGCGCCGGTTGGCGACGGCAATACATAGCTGACGGGTGCGCCATCACTCATCTGGATTACCACTGGTCCTGAAAACATTAGTTGTCGGCGCTTATAGAGATCGTAGGCAAAAGCAATGGCCAGTACGGCCACTACAAAGTTGATGACAGTGTTGAACGTATAGTATGGACTTTGGACGCCTCGGTTAATCGAGCCGATAGCGCCCAGTGTCATCAGTACAGCGTATGTGGTTGTCATACAAAAGTGCTCCTTATAGGCGCCCATCAGTCCTAACAGATGGAACAGTATGCCCAATCCCAGTGCCACATAAATGATTGAAATCGTAAATGTCTGTCCAAAAAAAAATTTTTTAAAAATATATTCATGACTTATTAATGGGATATGTTAATAATAGGTGTGTGTGACTGTGATTGTCTGGGAATTAATACCTTAGCTTTAGCCCTGTCCTCCTGCGATAGTCTATTAAAGGTTTCGTTGTTTTCGTAATAATCGTTGACCAGATGCGCTATAAAGTTGACTATAATGACCGTTACAATGATATTGATGACACAAAACGTAAACAGTGCCCACTTTTTTACACGAAAACTAGTAGTGTATCGGATGTCCGATTGGTGTCTATTATTGAATTTTAAGTCCATTTTGTTTGTTTGTTTAATAATTGATTTTTAAAAAAATTATTTAATTACTATTTTTTACTTAAATACAAATACAATTTATCATTTAATTATAGTTTATTTTTTCTATTTAAAATAATTCTAGTTTAAAAACGTGTGAATCATTATCATCATATTGATACATATAAATGCTAATATATAGTAAAATATTATTAATTTATTTTATAATATTATCTATTATTGAAAAAAATAATGTTTAAATAAAAATGACATTTTTAACGGATGAAATACTTACCATATATGGGAAATGCCATATATGTGTTATAAATATTAAAAATATAATTATATATTATATATAAAGTGTTAATTTAATATTTATTATTTAAAATTATATATAATATATATATAATATTTTTAAACTAGGATGTTTTTGTTACTAATACTTAAATATTAGTATTGAAATTGAAATAGTATTGATACAGTATATGAAAACAAATCACAATTAATTTTTATTATTATATTATTTGATTAGTTAATATTAATACTGTATAACATAAATATCAATATTATATATAATATAAACAAACAGACAAACTGTTAAACAATTTGTGCAATTAATTAATTTTTTTTAAATTAAAAAAATCACTTTTTAATAGAGAGGATTATAAGGCTTTTGCTTTTCATACTCGTGCTGTTGTTGTTGGACACCAGTAGCTGCTGATGATTGCTGGTAACTGTCATGTTGTTGGTATGCGGGCGGTGCTGAATAGGGTTGCTGTGTATATGGCACCGATTGGTTGGAGGAGGAAGAGGATGGATGAGCACCGGTCGACTGGTTCGGTCCGATATACATATCGGGTGTTTGATAGGCGTGTGCGCTGTAGGCCGGCTGACTGTACGGCGGATAGGTGTTGATGTGCTGCAAGTTTTGGCCCAAAGCTGGTGACCTAAAAACAGTGGTCGTAGTGGCCATCATTGGTGGCGGCGGTGCCGGCGTCTGTATGATTATCGGTCTGGCGAACGCGTCCCGACGCCAGCGATACAGATCGTAGGCAAACGTATAGGAAACCAGACAGACTATGATGAACGGTACGGCCGCGTACCAGAAATCTGTATTTTTAGTGGCCAAACCAATTAGACCGGCCGTAATCAGTGTGTTGAGTACGGCATAGGTGCACGTCATACAGTAGTGCTCTTTGAGTGCGCCAATCAGTCCGACCAAATTGAACAGTATGGCCAGTCCGCACCCGATGTACGTAACTATCAGAAAGATACCCTATTTAAATGTATATATATAATGAAATATAAAGGATAGTTAGCTTTTTATTTATCAGACTATAGATCAGCTATCTATTGGTAATACTATAGAAAATTAATTAATTAATAAATTAATTAAATGATATTTTTTTTACTTTTTTAACATCTTTAACCCATTTTTCTTCCCATTGATAGTTATTATCGATAATTTTGGCAATCAATTTGTTGGCCATCGAGGCCAACACTATGGCACCAATAATACACAGAAGACAGAAGAAAAATAATAGCCATTTTTTGATGAAATACCAGACTGACTGTCGTATATCTGTATTATTATTATTGTTATAATTATTATTATTTAAAGTCATAGTTAGTTAATTATAGTAATAAATAATATATAATAGCTATTAATGTTGTCTCCATTAGTAATGTTTTATATTGTGAGAGCTCTCCGGTATTTTATAATCATATTGCTATAGACAACACATTTTATTTTATTAATTTTTTATATATGATATTTCAATATCAAAATGCAATTACAGGTATCTATAATAAAGCATTAGTAATGATACAATTGTTAACACTGTAAGGAATTATGATAATCTTAATTATTTTTATTGAACTTTTAGTAGATTATTAGTTTATTTTTTTCACTATAACTTTAAGCAAGTTTTAGATTTTTTTTAAATACATTTAATTAGCTATAATTTGTTTTATTTTTAAAGATAAAAAAAATCATTTTTTAATAGATAGGATTATAAGGCTTCTCACGCTGGTGTTGTTGTTGTTGGACACTAGTAGATGCTGATGATTGCTGATAACTGTCATATTGTTGGTATGCGGGCGGTGCTGAATATGGTGGTGGCTGTATATATGGTACCGAATGACTGGAGGAGGAGGAGGAGGACGTTTGAGTACCGGTGGACTGGTGCGGTCCGATATACATATCGGGTGTTTGATAGGCGTGTGCACTGTAGGCCGGCTGACTGTACGGCGGATAGGTGTTGATGTGCTGCAAGTTTTGACCTAACGCGGTAACAGTAGTTATGTTGTTCATTACAGACGGCGGTGCCTGTGTTTGTATGACTATCGGACTGGAGAACGCCTCCCGGTGCCAGCAATTGAGATCGTAGACAAATATATATGAGACCAGACAGGCTATGCTGAATGGTACGGTCGGGTACCAGGACTCACAATTCTTAGTGGCCAAACCAATTAGTCCGGCCGTAATCATTGTATTAAGTACGGCATATGGTGCACGTCATACACAGTAGTGGTCTTTGAGTGCGTCCATCAGTCCAACCAAATTGGACAGTATGGCAACTACACATTAAAATAAATACACATTTTTAATAAACTGTTTATATACAGTATATTACTATCCTATACATATAATTTTCTAATTTTGTTTTATTATTTAATTTAAAATTATTTAATCATTACACAACAACAACCCGTTTTCAAACCTATCTATACTATTGATAACTATTCAATCAGTGCGCATACATGTATTGGGATTGGGGTTAGTTTAATCACAATAAGTAAAATAAAATCAATTGATTTTTTTCATAATAATTTATTTGTAAAATCTATATATGTTTTCAAAATGTCCACAAAAAAACCCACTGAACTGAAATTGGTGGCCAAATTGGACGGACAGTCGATAATCAGTCGTCACAAACAAAAACCAATACAATTACTATACAATTCACTCTTCTTCTTCAGCTTCTTCTCCTTCTTCGTCGTTGTCCGTGTCTTCTGTTTGCTGTCCTTTCTCTTGTTTGTTGTCGACGACCTCTTCTTCTACGTCTTGTACTTCGCGATCGACTTCTGTTTACAGTCGGTGGTCGTCGTCGTCGTCGACGACGTCGCCGACGTCTTCTTCCTCCTCCCATAAATTGCATCAAATACTGGTGTGCATTAAACGGCTGATAGGCTATAGGATTCAAGTCGTACTCACTGTCCGATCGGATATTGGATATGACTTGTGTGTACGGTTGTCGACATACCGGACAAGTGTTGTTTTGGTTGGACCAATGGTTCAGACATACCAAACAAAATTCGTGCAAACATTCATTAATGACTGCCCGATCGGTTACCGGATCGTGACATATGGGACACCGGTCGGCGCCATCGCCCACTTGACTATTCTGTTGTTGTGGATTTTGCTGTCCATCGCTACTACCTCCTGGTGTCGGTGCCGCCGCCGCAGTCGCTGTTGTCGGTACTGTCGGTGTATTATTATCATTACCTGTTTGACTATGATTTTGGCTATCAGTGCTCTGAGTGCCACCAGAGGTACCATTTACTGTACTACCCATTGTTGTTGTTGACCAGATCTTGTATTGTCGGTAAACCTATTAACCTAACCTTACTTTATTGGGCACCGGTATTGTTGCTGTTCGAACTCGAGGCTCCGGGCGGTTTTGAGAACAGATATATAGTTTAGCAAAAATTTGACATCCAATTCTCAAATAATGTTAACAATTATTTTTTTTTTAAAATATAATTTAAAAGTTTATTGTATTGTATTATTGATATTTAAAAAATATATATTACCGGTAAATGCAATATTATAAATGTTTTATTTTAATTTTTAAAATTAATTTTGTTAGCGATAATGATATTACTATTGTATTATAAAATAGTTAACTCACAAAATAAAAAGTTTTTAAAATATAGTATAGTAGTTAATATATATAGTTATCTAGAAAAAAATTAAAATAATTATTTGATAGCAATAAATTTGTTTATTTTTTCATATAATTAAAAAAATACTATTAAATTTATTTAATCTATCAATCAATCAATCAATAATATAATATACCGGAAAATAATTAAACAGTTAATAAATCAATCATAAATACTAAATTAAATAAAAACATTTTTATTATTATTATTATTATTGTCAATCAATCAATCAATCAATCAAACAATTTTTCTGAACTAAAATTTACAAAAATTAATTAATTATTAATAATAATAATAACAGTAACCGATTGATAAACCGATAGTAGATCTACTCAAATAAAACACTAAGTCTACAACAAACTAGTAATTGATATACACATAGATATCGCGGTGGATGTCCATCCAAAATGATGGCCAACCCATCGCCCGCGGGGGTTGGCCTACCATTTGTTAGCGTAGTCCCAGTTATCGTAGAGACCAGCTTTGATCCGTTTGTCCAATTGTCTGATTTTCTTGTTGTGTTCAATAAGTTTGTCGTGTGATTTCCGTTGTTGATAACACTCTTTGAAATAACGCCGCCTTTCAATGGGTACGACACTGTTTGAATGTCTGGCCACTGCATCTTCGAGTACATTATCCGAATGTACTAACCGATAGCGGCGTAACGGTTCCTCCGATCCGTTTACTACCAGCCGATATTTGCGGCCAACAAATTGCCAAAATGTTTTAGACATCGCGCGGTCGGGGCGTATGGTTCGGGTCCGTTTGGATGTGTTTCGGGTGTGATGTTTTGTGTGGACAATGGGAGGACAGGTATACGCCGATCGGTCAGATTGTTTGACCAGTTGTTTGATGTAATGATTTGTTTGAATGAATTAATAATTGATAACAAAATTATTGTTATTATTATTATTATGTACTGTATATCAAAACGCCATACAATTATATAGTACTGTACTGTATATAGACTCGTCAAATGTACAGTAAGTATAGTGTATAATGTTTTTTAGGGAATAATAATAATAATTTGTTCAATGTTTTATTTATATCACGCAAACAATTACTTTTTAATTTGTCGCGCGATTATAAATAATTTTAATTTATTAAATAAAAAAATTAATAAATAAAATATGTATACTGTTTATAATAAACTGTAAGCGCGTAAGTATTGTTGCACGTGTTGCTAACTATTGATACACATATTAATCAAAACATTATATGCATAGAAAACTTTTTTTGGTTATAAACTATTAATCAAATATTAAAAAAAAAATATTAAACTAAAACAAACAAAAATTAATTACAGTATTTGTTGTATTAGGTCACTCTAGAGATATATAATATGTAAAAATGTTAGTTAACTTGTTTGCCAACCACTAGAGGGGGCGGGGGTGGGGAGGGTGACTTTGGGCATAAAGTTTTCTGTACAGTATAATCATATGATTGTATTTTATTTTAAATTAGAGGACAAGTCATACACACACACACACAGAGTGCAGGGTTGGGCCAATACATACATACATACAGTTAGGGTTAGATTGAAATTCCGAGGGAGGGAAGTTCCCAAATAAAATCCCTCCAATTTTCCCGGAAAATATGGAAAATATATTATATTCCCTCCCTTGATCGTTAGAAAGGGAAAATATAATTTGTCATACATTAAAAAGTACCTAATCTCAATGACTATGTGTTTCAATTGGGACCATTATATTAGCAATAACTCAATCAAAATGTGATTCAAATAATATTAAACATTTAGTAAAAACATTAAATAAATTTTGTAGAAATTTACTATACAAACGTGTTTTTAATTAAACATTATGTAAAGTGAGTTAGGGTACGATAGGTGGTACCACAAGGAAATGTCTTCCCTGGGAATTCCCAGGGAACAGGGAATATAAGGAACTTATGGATAATAAGACGAGGGAGGGAATCTGATCTAACCCTACATACAGTACAACAACAATGAATACATTAGTAGACAAATAAAAAAAATCAAACAACTGATGCCATATGATTATAGTACGCATGCGTAGTAACATTAATATATTGTTAATGTAGAAAAATTTTCATACATTCTATGCGTAATACTCTAATACTTATTAATGTAATATTTTGTTGTTGTTATATACAGTATCAGTGTATTACACACAGTGTAGAAATTTGTTGTTGTTGTCGTTTCACTGTATAGCATCCACCAGTTGTTTAAGCGTTGACTGTTTGATTATCAACAGTAACTATGAATACAGTGTGTCTATGTATGTGTGAGTCAGCAGCCATTGTATTGGTATTGAATTGAATACCAGTATTTAGATTATGCATTGAGTCAGTGATTCCCCACAAAAATCTATTGCTTTAAACACATACACACATAGACTACAGTGTATACTAAACATACACACAGTGTGTATGTATATATTGTGCTTAAGTTAGAGCACAATAGCCTTTAATATACATAAAAATTATTATTATATTATTATTATTAGTAGTAATACTATGTGTGTGTTTAGAAACAGAGATTATTATTAATATTATTATATTGTTTAACAAAACAACAGTGAAAATAATGAAAATGTTTTTTAATAAATAAGAAATAATAATAATATTAATAATAAAAAATAATAATAAATTTATTGTATATCTCAGTGATTGATAATAATAGTAATAATAATAATACTGTAATAATGTTATGATAATAATAATAATAATAAACAATACGATAGACAGTAGGAGTAAATAATATTTAATGATAATTGATTTTATTATGATTATCACCAATCAGTGACACAATTATCATATTATTAATTATTTCTGTGATAGTAGTAGTGGTGATGATGATGATGATGTCTGGAGGAGGAAACATGTGTTGTTAACATAACTGATCCATATTTTGTTTTTTGCTTTATTTGTGGCTTTGATTTCTTTTTTTTGATGATCAGATATCCATCCGCTGATCGCCTCAATTGTCTCAATATCTATCCTATCGGACGGTAGTGACCAGTCAACTATAGTGATCCATCTGTGTCGCTGCCGTCATCATCGTCATCATCATAGGCGTGAATGAGTTGGTGGTCAACCATCACCGACTACAATATCGGCCATCAAGTTTGATACACACAACACAAGCAAAAAAGATGTGCCAATCAATTGTCAACCCTATTGTAAACTATGCCAGTGGTCGGCCATTGTGTCCATTTCGGTGATAATCCGTTTCCCAGCGTTTGCCTCGGGAGTTAGTCTGTCATCTCTCCCACCCATCAGTGGTTCCCATACTCATCATCAGCATAGTGTGTCTCAATTTATATATCATATATATATACCTATACTCAACACCCGTTGTTTCGTTTTATAATTTTAATTTTGTTGGTCAACCCATACAAAAAATAAGTCATGTCCTTATATTACTCATCATCGCTAAGCACCAGTATGTGGTGCGCACTGTGGTCGCTGTTGACGGTGGTTACGGTGCCGCCTATCACTAGCGCCTTACAGTTGCGGCCACTGGATCAGTACATTGAACACTACGAGCCGCTCGACTACCCGCCTATCGACACAAGTCAACTGCACCGTCACCTCAAAGCACGTGCCAAACGGTCGAACAGTGTCGACAGCCGTTATCATACGGCCAGCGCTCACGACGACCGTCAACTGTTGCCGGAAGATATTAGAGTTGAGTTTCGATCTCATGGTCGACATTTTCCACTGAGACTGCGACCCGATTATCATACAGTTTTTGGCACCGATTTGGTCATCGAATCGAGCGATGGCCAACCGGTTGCCGTAGATCTCTCGCACATTGTTTCCGGTAATCTGTTAGGCGAACCGCGTAGTCGAGTGTTCGGCAATTTGCGTAAAGGCGTATTCGAGGGACAGATACTCACCCAAAACGATCAGCACTATTACGTGGAACGGGCGCTCAAATATATAAATTCTAGTAATGATCCCATACTCCAAACCGTTAGCCACGACCAGTCACTGCCATTTCATTCAGTCATCTATTCGGCCAAACACGTCAACGATCCGTATCGCCAAAAACGGTCAACAGTGGACGGCGCCTGTGCTCTTGACGACGATGTCCGCGAATGGATGAACACTGTATCCAGTTCGGCGGGTGATGACCAGTCGACAATGGCCGAGGGAACCAGCGATTCGCTGATGCGAAACAAGCGCGACAATAGCGGTGGTGGTGGTGGCGGCAACAACGGCTATAGTCGCAACAATTTTTGGACATCGTTCGAGGCCCAGGGCCGTATCGGTCCCCAACAGCGACCCGTACAGCCGGTCCAGCGAGACATACCGTTCGTACCGCAGAAGCGGGCCTGTAGTCTATACATACAGACCGATACCTATCTGTGGGATCACATAAAGAAAACCGAACAGTCGGACGCCAAAGCCCGCGAAGAAATTGCATCGTTGGTCGCCCAACACATCAAAGCTGTTAATCATATCTACGAAACTTCTGTGTTCAAAGACATCTATGGCCTAAAGTTTATCGTTCAGCGGCTAAAAATCAACGACTCGTCCGCTTGCGACACACCCACCAAACGCGAGTCCAACCAGTTTTGTTCGCCAAATATCGATGTCTCCAACTTTTTGAATCTAAACTCTCAGTTCAATCACAATGACTTTTGTTTGGCGTACATATTTACCTACCGTGACTTCAGTGGCGGTACACTTGGCCTGGCCTGGGTGGCCAGTACGTCAGGTACGTAGTAGTAGTAGTAGTAGTAGTAGTAGTGTATAATATATATTATATATATCAACCGTGTGTGTGTCTGTGTCTGTATTATTTATGTACAGATTGTGCAATACCATCGATCCCAATACTCATAGTAGTAGTTAATAATAATCGGGACCCCCTCCCCTCCCCTCTCATTTTTTAAAAATCACTACCACATCCCTCCCCCTTTTTTAACGATCCCTTAATCTCAATCCATATGTTTGACACCAAATATTTGCTAATTTATATTTTTGTTGTTTATTAGTTGTTTATACTGTTTGGTTATATTTAATCATTGAGATAAATATGTTGTCTCTCTCTCTCTCTTTCTGTTTACACTCCCGTTCCTGTCATAAACCCAGTCAGTGTGTGTATAGTGTATTGATAGTGTTTTTATTGTTTTTGTTTAATCATATGCCAAACATATTACCCTTATTTTTATTGTTGTTTTTTTGTGCTATGAATTTGGTTTATGGTGTGTGTGTGTGTGTTTGTGTGTGTGTGTGTGTGTGTAGTCTAGTAGTAAACGGTAATACTGTTTAAAAAAAATTAACAAATACTACAGTATATATATATGATATATCTAGACTTAACGACTCATTAAATGTTTTATAATAATAATAATAATAATAATATCTGTATAGAGTATAAATAATCATATAATTATTGTATTATCATCGATATTATTATGTGTTTAGTATATACAGTATTTTAGGGGAACTTATTGTCTTTGACTTTAAACACAATTTAGTTATTATTTTGTGTTTTTTATAAATTTTATGCATAAATTAGTTCAATAAAAAATATATATAACAATTTATATGTGTGTGTGTGTGTGTTTAGTTTGACTTTATAAATACGATAATTGGTTTTTTTTAAAAAAGTATACTATAGTATATAAACAATTTAGTAATATTTAAATGATTAATTCAAAAAATAATTGGACCGTTTATAATGAATTACTGGTAACCTGTAGTAAAGTTTTTAATAATAATAAAAAAATTAGTTTCCATATTATTATTATTACAATTATACCAAACAATATGCAAAACAATTTAATGCTATAATAATTCATGATTTTTCCCAATAGTAGTCTAATTATTGGATAGTCTGTTATAGAAATGTTACAAAAAATTATATGAGAAAATTAATGTTGTTTTTCCCTCATTTAAAATTGTTTTATAATTTTTTTTATATAAGTTATAAATGCATTTTGAAAGAAATTTTCTCCAATTAATTCAATCAAAACACCCAAAGTCTGGGTATATTTATAATACAAAAACCATTGCATACCATAAACCGCAACACCTTATCATTATTATTATGATTATTGTTGTTATTGTTATTATTTTAGGCTAACTTTCACTAATCACGCAAACATTATGATTATATTTTTATTTTTTATATGTTTTAAGAGTGGAAAAAAACTTTTTATTTTTTTCATTAGTATTATTATTATATGGTTTTAGTCTAATTTTTTAATTATACTAAACCGTTGTGTATTAGTTAATAGTTATTTATTTTGTTGTTGTTGGTATATATTATTTGTGAATTAGAAAGAAAATAATTTTATATATATATATATAAAACATTGTGTTTTTTTGTGAATAATTATACAATAATTTCCTGAAAATATATTAAATATGTTTTTTTATGTTTGTCAGTCTATAGCTGTGTCTATGAATTTTCAAATAATAATAATAACAATAATATACTATGAATGCCATATCCTTCAATAACACAAAAAAATATAAATAAATAATTGGCATTGTTTTTGTCTGCAATTTTTTTATATATAATAATAATTTATATACTTTATATGTATATGAATTTGATTTTAATTTCTATTGGTTTTAATTAATTATTTATTGGGAAGTTTTTTTGTGTTTGTTTTATTAATTTTTATTATTTATTAATTATATATATATATATATATATATATATTACTTGAGAAATATATTATTATAGCTGTTAATAAACAAATAGGTTGTTAAAAAAAATAAATTATTGAGTTAGTTTTTTTTTAAAATAATTATTATTTGCAAAATTTGGAGCATTGAGTGATAAAAAAAAATAAAAAAAAGTAGTTTATATATATAAATAATAATTTTTTGTATATAATAATAATAATGATAATAAAAAATTGTTGTAAAAGGAAAGTACTGATTATCCCTTTAAAAAAAAAATATTAATTAATAACTCGTATTAATCGTTAACGGACTGGTCGTTTCATGTGATAAAATAAAAGATAAAAATAATAAAATAAATTATATATATATTTTTGTTGTAAAAAAATAAAAATTAAATAAGTTTACTATATTATTATTATTAAACTTGTATTATGATATTTTTGTGTGTGCAAAGTTTTTTGCAATTATATATATCATAATTTATATATAAATATATTTTTAATGTTTAAAATATTATTATTACTCTATGAAAAAAATTATATAAAATTATTATTTTATTAGTTTTTCAAAAAACTTGATTTTTCTAATCTATAGTCTCTGCCAATTGCTAATGACTAGGACCTTGAATATATTGTATATATATATATATATATATATATATATATATATATATAAATTTATATATATTGTAGTGTAAAAACAATTTGTGTGCCATTGATTATAATTATTACAAATTTATAGTACAATGTGTGTATGGTATTATAAAATCATAATTTATAAAATAAATGAAAAATTAATAATAGGTTTTTGCAAATAACATACAATAATAATTTATTTATTTTTTTTGACTTAAGATCCATAGCTATAAAAATTTATGCATAATTATTCACTGTATATATTAACTTAATAATATAATAGAAATAATAATAATAATAATAGTGTGATAAACAATGATTTAATATATATTGGTGTGGCATTAGTTGATAACATGTATTATTTTATTATTATTAATACAATAAATTATAATACAGTAAAAAAAGTGTTTCGTAATCACATATTATTATTAATTTAATATTAATGCTTTAAAATTGTATGTTTTATGTGTGACAAGTTATTTACAATTTATTATTTTATATTATCAGCTTTTTTTAGTTTTAGAAAAATTAGCTTAAATTAAATTTATAAATAATGTAATTTATATATAGATATAATACTAGTATGACATAATGTACAGTATAAACATTTATGTTATTTTTTGATTTAATTTTTCAACAACAACAAAAATATCCTATGATAAAAATTTTAGATTACATTTCAATGGGTTTTAATGTTTAAATTACATTAAAAAATTTATAACAGTATAGTTTAATTAGTAAATTTGATATTTATTATGATTATTATAGATTTTATTATAATAATTATTATTATAGATGACTAATATCTATATATATATATATATATTTAATATCATTGATTTGATTGCTTCCGAAATTAATGAGAAAATTAAAAAATGATTAAACAATTTCATATAAAATTTCAAAAAAATTAGTTGCTTGAAAAATATGTAATTAAATTTTTTTATAATGTAATTGTAATAATAATACTAAAATGATTGAACACACAAACAAACAAAAGAGAAAGTAATTTAATTTACAATTTATATAATATTGTTATCATTATATATATATATATGACTCCCCAGTAGTTAGTAGTGGTGAGTCATTCCTAAAAATTTTAATTGAATTTTATAGTTGTTTGAGAAGTCAATTATCATTGAAATCTCTATCTATTATAATTTAAACTGATTCATGTGAACCAAATAAAATAATTTATATATATATATATACAGTATTAAACATTATATTAATTTGATATTACATTTATGTTGTTAGTGTGTGTGTATGTGTGTGTATGTCTATGTGTTTCATTTGATAAATATATTTAATGAACTGCCACTCAAAATATTTCTTTCTTTTTAAAAAAAAAAATAAAATAAAAAGTTTAGCTAATTTTTGTTTGTTTGTCTAAACACACATACATTTAATTTAATTGAAATTTTTTTTATATACAGTATATTAAAGTCATTATTATTATTATTATTATATATAAAAAAGTTCAGTAGCTTTTTGTAGCCAATACACACACACACACACACACACATACATATAAATAAATTTATATATAAATATATACTGTATATTATAGACAATTAAATGAATTAGCCACGTATAAATCAATTTGAAGCAATTTTTCATTGTGTGATTGAAATAATTTTATATATATATATTAAATATATTATAGTATAAATATAGTAGTTTTGTTGTTATTGTTGTTGGTATCATTATATACGAGGTTATATATTAATATATAAATTTATATATTATATTATAACTTATTAACTTTACTTACCATGAATTTGATTGTCAATAAAATTAATTACTATTAATATGTTTTATGTATAATGAATGAATCAATGAATTTATATATGAATTATATATTTTTTAATCATATATTCTGTCCGCAAAAAATTAAATATATTATTACATTATATATATATATACAGTATATGAGCATAAAATTCATTATTATTATTATTATAGTAGTTGTAATAATAATATTTATGATTATATATACAGTATATTTGTTGGTTATACCCTTTTTTAATGATTACAAAAAAATATTTTCTCACATATAATACACACACACATACACACACTCCCTTATCATTTACTATATCTATATTAACGATACTATAATAATAAATTAGATGGTTATCCCTAAAAGCCTCTCTCTCTCTCTCTCTCTCTTTACGATATCATTGTCCTTAAAAGTCGTTAAACTTTTGGACTATGAATTGTATTTAATTTACGTGACATTCACTATATACTATAGTTAAAAAAGTTATAAATATGGAAATATAGTAATATATTTATGAATAGATATAATGCATTATAAATAATTAGTAATAAAAATATAATAGTAATAATACTAATACTAAATAATGATATTAAAAATCGATAGTTTTTTTTAATGACACAATTATCACACACACAGCAAAATGCTATTATATACAGTATATACACAAAAGCTATTTGATAATATATTTTTTCATAATAAAGAAATAGTAATAATAATAATAATACACTTATTATTAATAATGTTATCATTTTTCTAGTTTGTTGAGACCCTTACTTTATTATTATTATGTCATTTATTTTTTTTCGATGACATTACTGTATATGATTTGAATAAAATTATACTATATTTTAAATAGTAGTAATAATAATTTCAATATTTTTTGTTGTTGTTATGTATAATTAGGCGCTTCGGGTGGTATATGCGAAAAATACAAGAGCTATACGGAGAACATTGGGGGTCGACAGGTGCAGACAAAACGTAGTTTAAACACCGGTATCATTACGTTTGTCAACTACAATAGCCGGGTGCCGCCCAAAGTCAGCGAACTGACACTGGCCCACGAAATTGGCCACAATTTTGGTTCGCCACACGACTATCCGCTAGACTGTCGACCGGGCGGTTCACAAGGAAACTACATTATGTATTCGTCGGCGACATCGGGCGAACGGCCAAATAATAACAAATTTTCGTTCTGTTCGGTCAACAATATATCCAGTGTTTTGCACGCCGTCTTCAACAACGAAGGCAAAGACAATTGTTTCCAAGAAGATAACGGACCCTTTTGTGGTAATAAACTGGTCGAAGATGGCGAAGAATGCGACTGCGGCTACGATATGAAGGAATGCAACGAACGGTGTTGTTATCCGCGTGAGATCGAGGCGTTCAGGGCTCGGGAACCGCACGCCAAACCCTGTCAACGGCGACCGGGTTGCAAGTGTTCGCCATCGCAGGGTCCGTGCTGTACGGAAAATGGCGAATTTGAGACCCGACTGAAACAATGCCGACACGAATCTGAGTGTACATACGAATCGTTTTGTAGCGGTTACGATGCTGTATGTCCGCGACCGCCGCCCAAACCCAACAATAAAACCGAATGTAATGGCGGCACACAGGTCTGCTGGAACGGTGAATGTGTCGGATCTATTTGCCAGAAGTATGACTTTGAGGAATGTTTTCTGACGGCCAAACGTGGAGCCAAACCTGACGAAATGTGCGAAGTGGCCTGTCAGTCGCCAAACAGATCCGAAACGTGTAAACGTACGTCCGAATTGGACACTATGCGCAACATATCGGGCCTGAAACTGCGTCCCGGTTCGCCGTGCAATGATTTCCAGGGCTATTGCGACGTTTTTCAACGTTGTCGAGCCGTCGATGCCGAAGGACCGCTAGCGCGGCTCAAGAATCTCTTGCTTAACCAGAAAACATTGATGACTATTAAACAATGGGTGACCACCTACTGGTGGGCCTGTATGC
Source organism: Oppia nitens (assembly GCF_028296485.1). Taxonomy (NCBI): domain Eukaryota; kingdom Metazoa; phylum Arthropoda; class Arachnida; order Sarcoptiformes; family Oppiidae; genus Oppia; species Oppia nitens. The sequence goes on from NW_026533190.1 coordinate 1,996,685, forward strand.
TGATGTTGGTCGCCATCATGATGTTTATGGCAGCGTTTATCAAATGCTGTGCCGTACACACGCCCAGTTCGAATCCGAAAAAACGGCCGGCGCTCCGACTGAGCGACACATTGCGCCGACCGGCCGATACGCTCAGGCGAAAGGTTAGTCTCCGATAATTATTATTGAAATGCCAAATGAATTATTATTATTATTATTAACATTTGTAGACAACATTTTTGTTGTTAATGAGATGGGAAGGGAAAGGGGTTTGTGTGGGTTGGGATGGGAACTGTAGTATCATTTAATTTCTATTATTTTCTTCCTGTATAATCACAACAACAACAACAACACGGTTGGTATGAATGACGGATGAACTGGTTTTTTGCTGATTGTCTAATGATTATTGTCTTCTCTTATTTTTTTTTTGTTATATTTTTTTTGTTTGTTTGTTATTGTTTTATACATTATATATATACAGTATATTGTTTTATAGAAATGTTTTTATGTTTTTTTGTTGTTGTTTTTTATTATTATCATCAAATAAATATAAGTAGATATTATGTTTTAGATTTGCTGTTAAAATGCAATTTAAAAAAAATACATTGTATGCTAGGATTTTATATATACTGTATAATATACACTATAGAGATGATAGGAAAAAGTATTTTATTGTATTAATGAAACAATTTTTGTTTAGTTTTGTTGTGTTTTTTTTATAATACTCTCTCAACCACTCTATCGTTAACTTTTTGTTTCAAAAAAAAAATAGTAAAACAAAAACACTTAAACGAGATTGAAATGAAAAAAGTCATCTAAAAAATATCACTTTAAAGTTTATATATATATTGTATATAAATTAAAATTTGAATTATTCCCCCCCCCCACCAATTTCTTTCCCTAGTATTTATTAACTAAATATTTATTAAATTTAGTACAATTTATTTTTTTAAAAATAATTTCAATTGTCGATTTAAAAACTATTTCAATGGGTATATTGAAATATACTGTGAAATTATTGTAATTTTTAATATATGTTTTTGAAGTTTTGTAAATGTTTTTAGTAGTAGTTGTTGTAATAGCACTTGAAATACAATTTTGTTGTTGTTGTTGTATATTACTTGATATCATATTATGATTGCAATTGGTTTGAATTTTTTTTTATTGTTGATTTTTTTCATCGAGGGGAACAATGACATTAGCAATAAATAATTATATAATACTATAAATATATATATATATTTGTTTAGAAACAATAAAAAACTAATTCAACTATAATTGAAATCAAACAATCGGTAAACATTTCCCCCCCCTCCCGTCCTCCCAATATATTGTACTGTATATACAGTATACAGTGTATATTGAAATATCACTGTATATACTGCATATTATATAAACATTTTGTATGATATTTAGATTTTTATTTTAAAAAAATTGCATTCAATTCAATTCATATCCTGTTTTTTAAATGCCTACATATTTTTGTTGTTGTTGTTGATATCCTATACATTGAACACATGTATATTTATATACTCCCGGGCCATAACCTTATACATACACACACACACAAAACCAACTGAAATGATAGATTTATATTTTTATATAATACTTCAATACCTGTTCCCAAACAACACTTATATATTAAAAAAAAAAATTATATCTATTTATCCATTGGATGACTACAGGAAAGGACATGAAAATGTGATTTTTAAAAAAATATATTTAACTTTATATGTTATTTATATATCCACTATTCAATAGGAGTTGTTAGATTATCATTAATTTGTATATATTTTGTTGTTGTTGTTACAAACATCTATAAAATAAAAACATAATATAAATTTATATATATATATATATAAAAAAAAAATAATATATAAATTTTACCAAACACTTGCATGACTTGTTGTGTATGCTAAACATAATATTAAAAAAATATATATATATATAATAATAATTATATTATTGTATAAGCAAACCTTGAATTTCAATAATTTTTTTATATTTAGTATTTTTGTTGAAATATTAAAATTTTTATTATTTATTATTTATTTTTTTGCTCTTTTGTGTCGAAACGGCTCTTTTTTAGGGGTGATTATTATTATTATTAATGTAAAAATATTTTTGTAAGAAAAAAAAAATATTTTATTTTAATGTATTTATAAATTATACAAATACTGTATATTTTTATATATCCAGTAGTCAATGTATGTTATCTTTTGTTTGTTTTTTTAAAATATGTTTTGTTGTCGACATTGAAATGTTTAAAGGTTTTATATTTTTAAACATTAATATTAAGCAAACTTAAACAAAAAGTTTTTTTTTGTTGTTAATTGATTTTAGACTTGATTTGGGTTTCAAAAAAATTTTATTTTTTAAATACATGTTTATTATTATTATTAATATTATTTCATTATTAAACAATTTATAATCAAATCTTGTTTTTTGGGGACAAACATTTAAAAAAAACAAACAAATTTAATTATACTATAGTATATATAATATATATATATTATTAATTTACAACAAATATGCAGCCATATATCTATAATTGTATAATTTTTTTTTATTTAAAATTCTAGTAAATTAATCAACAAAAAATTAATTAACAAAAATATATTTAGTAAATTATAATATACATTAAATGCATTATTCATTTAATGATATCATAGAAATATCGTAGGACTTCATTATTATTTAGTATTATTATTATTATTATTTATTATTATTATTATTATTACTATTATTATTTAGTAGTAGTAGTAGTAGTAGTAGTATAGTCGGGTGTTAAATAACAGCAAAAATTAATTTATTATTTAATATGTCTGGTTTATGTAATGTACTGTACTGTATATTTTTTTTATTATTAAATTCATTATATGGTTTTACAGACTATTATTATTATTATATCTATCATACATTAAATTGTGTAATACTGTATGTTTGATTAACGATATTATTATATATATATATATATAATGGTATATATATAGTGAACTATGGTTTTTCTCAAGATCTCTATCATTAACCATATTTTATAAAAAAATATACACAAATACACACAAATATTAAACTATAGTATTAATATATATATTAAAAATTTATATATATATATATGACTTGAAATTCACATAACAAATACACTACAAAAAAATGTTTTTTGAAAAACTTGTAATAAAAGACCAGACATTCACCCGAAAGAAAGTCATCAATCATTAGCTGCCAAAACATATCGCCAAACCATAGCTTGACTTTTCATTTATTATTATAAAATATACTGTATTTATAAATAACTTGAACTCACTTTTTAAATCCCAATTTGTATAATGAGATTAATTTTTGTTTCTCTCTCTCTCTGTCTATCTCTTTCTCCACCCTTTTATATCCAACAGAGTCGCGACCGATCGCACAACTCGGGACGTAATCGTGAATCACGTGGCCATCATCAGCAACAACCGCTGTCGCCGACATCTGGCCAGTCACTACAGTCGGCACCGGCCGGCTCGCTGCAGATGCAGGTGAACCCGCACGCACCGCCCACACTAGTGGTGGCACTGCCGCCAGTTAGTACTACACACTTGGATCCGCCGCCACCGTATACGGGGCCGCGACCCACAGCGCCGCCATTGCTGGCCGGTCCTTCCCATGGTTATGGCGAAGGCCGAGGCCACTACAACCGTAACGGACAGTCAAACGTGCCAACCAGTGCGAAGCCTATGGGCGCCAACGGACGCACCAGCGATCTGCCGATGCCGAGACAGAGCGGCACCGGAGGCGGCGGCAAACACAGCCGTAATAGTGATGTCGAAATGCCGAAGTCTTCGCGGCGCTCGTGATGTTTATTAGGCTCATCCCATGGCCTGAATGGGACAAACTTTTATTAGACTTTATTTCAATTATTATTATTATTATATATATATATCTAATTAATGAAAAATTTAAATTACAATTTATTATCTATTGCTCTCTCTCTCTCTCTCTCTCTTTAATATTATTTATAAGTTTTTTGTTATTATATGTCGATAACTAATTGATTGATTGATTGATTGATTGATTTGTTTTATTGTTGAATGGGAAGTGATTTACAGTGATTTTTGCTGCCAATCCTATTTTCACTCAAATCAATTGTACATTTTTTTGGAGACATTTTTATTATCGATGATGATATATATACATAATTATATTTATATGTAAAAACTATATATATATATATATATTATTGAATTGGATTATTATGATGAAACAAAACAAAAAAAAAACTCGATATATATATAATATACAGTATATTGTAAATTATGTGAAATATTTAAAAACAATATTTGAAAAAAACAAACAAACACTTGATATAACTATTATTATGATAATTATTATTATTATTATGGTAATTACCATGTATATATATATATATAATTAATGATAAATTTTAGTGTCTGTTTGTATATTGTCAATTATATATATATACACACACATGTCAATAATTTTAAACTTTTTACTATTTGAATATCTTGATAAAAATCCAAACAAACAAAACACAAAAATTATTGATTTTAATAGACAATTGAAAACAAAACAAAAATTGTTGATTTGTATGTTGAATAGTATTTGATAGAAGGGGACGAAATAGAGGGGTTAGGAAATTAATGATAATTATATAATACACACACACACACACATACATACATACACACAACTACAACTAAAAAATTACTGAAAATTATTTTGCTCCAATTATTATTATTATTATTATTGTTTTTTATTATTATTATAGAAATTAAATAACTATTCCAATACATTGATAAATAAGGTTTTTTGATTTCTATATAATTTATTTATATACAAGTAAAGTGTTCAATTAAATAATACATCATTTAATTATGATCAATGTGATATTTTAAATGAACATCTAGGTATATAATAATAATAATATAATTATTTAACTAATTGATTGATTGATTAATTAATTAATTTATATATTATAAATATATGTATATTTATCACATAAAAATTATACACAAACACAACACACACACACATATAAATAGACAATTGAATATAAAAAAATTTAATAATTTTTATTAATTATTAAAAAAAATCGGGTTAACCCGTACCCCATACGGTCAGTCAGATCTGGTCAATACTATTTGCTGTTGTTGACCTCGCAATTAATAATAATAATTATTATTATTATTTAATAACTAAATTGTTTTAATTTATTACAAGTATTTTTTCAAATATTTATTTTACTCATTTATAAATATTTTAATTAATTTATTATTTAATTAATTAATTAAGATTTTGTGTTTTAGCATTTTTTTCAATTTTTGTTTTTATCCAATTATTAATTTCAATTTATTATATATTTTTTAAATAAAATAATGTATGTAAAATGTAATAATGATAAAAAAACATAAAAATTTATATATATATATATATAATATATCAATAGATATATACAAATTAAGTTTACAAATTAAACATAAACATCAATTTACAAATAGTCATTAAACATACAGTAATTAATTGTTTTACATATAGGAAAAATTAATAAATGTAAAAATAATTTTTAAAAAACAAATTTGTTTGATTTTACTATATTTATAATTAATTTATCAATTTTATTATTATTATTATTTATCATAAATTTTTCAAAAACATGTAAATTAATGGCCATTTATAATATATTATTATAACATTGTATGAGATTTTTTTTTTGAGATGATTTGTACAATAATTGTCATCAATTTTGGCAATTTAGTAAAAAAAATATTATCATTATTATTATTATTATTAAATATTAAATTTACACAATTGTTATCATAACTATGTTTATGTGATGTTATTAATTATTATTAATAGTAAACAACAACAACTGATACCGGTACAATTAATATATATATATATATATATATACTGTAGCAGCACCCAGGACAGTTGACTTACAATAGGGTGATCATCAGGGGTGGGGGGTGGGTGGGAGATGACTACATGACTACTGGTAATAATTACAACATTTTTTTATTTAAAAAAAAGGTATTCAATTCATACAATAATACCCGAAAAAACTAACTGTCCCTAATTGTGTTAGGAAAACAATAATTTACTATTTTTTTGGTTATTAAATTAAATATAATATCCAGGACAATTCTAACAATTATTTATTACCTAATAGCTAATTATTATTATTATTATTGTCAATTATTTTTATAAATATATATATATATATATATATATATATATAGTATTATTATTATAAATAAATTTATTTGTCACAAATAATTTATATACAAAAGTATATACCGGTATATAATATTAATATATATATAAAAAAAATGTTATGTAAATATCGTTTTGAACAACTGTTTCATTAGCTGGTCGTCCATTGACTCAAATGACTGAGTTTTGCAGATATCTTTCCAGTGGTTGGCCGCAAATCGGGCGCAATGAGACTCCAATGCCGGCAATCGGTGGCCAACAGCAATCTGATAGACACTGCATATGCTGTCCATTGTGATCGACGATTGTAGAAACTCGCCGCACATGTCCAACAGTTCGGGTTCGTTGTGCGTGGCGGCCAACAACAATAGTTGGCCAGCGTTGGCCACTGTAATGTCGGGTGTTAGCGAATAAAGATATTTGATGAACGCGTACATCGATTCGTAGCTGAAATTGTTTTCGACAAAGACTTCGTTATTGTAGACCAACGAGTCTTTGATCGACTCCCAGAAGTGTCGATTACGGATCTGTAGTATAGTTTTATGACAATAGATTGAGTGATGATTGAAGACAAATTCGATGTCAAAGTTTAGATGATTGTCGAAAGCTTCGGACAGACAATTGTGAAACACTTTGGCCGCTGTCATGTCGTCGTTGTCTTTATGGACATCAACCGCTTTGTAGCCATCGCTAGACGTAAATTCGTTATTATCCTCCTCTTCCTCCTCCTCCTCCTCATCTTCTTCTTCTTCTTGTGCAACACCGATATCGTGAAATGGATTCACCGATAGTTTACATTTAATCAGGCGTTCAGCGTTGGCCAACAATTGGTCATCAATGGCGGCCAATTCGTTAGGCTTTGCAATCGCTGCTTGTTTTGCCACTACTTTATTATTATTATTATTACTGTCGGCGACAATCTTTCCGTTTCGTATGGTCACCGATCGGAATGTCTTGTCCACTCCCGAATATCGAGCGTAAACATCGTAGATAGTAAAACCAGATGTCCATCGGCTAACGTCTTGCGGAGTAGTGACCAGTTGTCTGTGAAACGAATAGCCCCAAACCCAGTACCGATTGTCAACAGATACGGCCAACGATAGACTTTTATCGAATATGGCGACAATGTCTTTGAATTTGACCGCAGTTTTCAACTTATATGGCTTACACATGTTCTCGGTCTGGCCGTTGCCGATCTGTCCGAAATCGTTTTGGCCAAATGTATAGATGTCGCCGGTTCGGGTCAATAGGATAGTATGATTTGGTCCGCAGCAGCCCTTCTTGAAGGTCATGTTTTCCAAACCGGAAATCTGTTTGGGAAGCGGATCGAAAGCCCGTTCCTTACGGCCGCCGTCTTTGCAAATATGATGATCGCTTTCCTCAATCGGTCGACCCAATTGACCGAAATCGTGTAGACCCCAGACATAGGCGCGACCGGTACACGAAATGGCCAGCGAATGATTTTTGCCGCACCCAATAGACTCGATAGGTTCGGTTAAAACAACCGGAGTGGGCCGTTCGCGCCAACACCACGTATTATCGCCAATAGCACCAAACGTGTTGCGTCCCCAGCCGTACAATAGGCCATCGCTGGTCAGCGCCAGTGTGTGTCGATTGCCACAGTCGATGGCCACTACTGTCCTGTGCTGTAGTCCAGCGATCAGCTGCGGAGTCGGCGACGACGTAAACGTTCCGATGCCTAACTGGCCATATTCGTTACAGCCCCAGGCATAACACTGGCCACTTTCAGTAAGACCGATACAGTGGCTAAAGCCGTAGTAGATCTTCATCAGTCGTTTGCCGGTCAATACGGTATTCAGTTGCGGTTGTTTGATATCCTTGTCGTTAGTTCCCAGACCCAGACAGCCGTGTCTGTTCGGGCCGTAAGCGTACACTTTGTCACCTGCGTCGGCAGTGGCGTACATAACTTCGCTGCCGTTAAATCCGAATGTGGCCACCAATCTGATGCGTGTCCAGTGGTCCTGTCGGCCACCGGTGCCGCCGCCGGCGCGCATCCGCTGCAAACTAGCAAACTGTTTGACAATCGGCATTGAATCCATCGGTTACTACTTTATGTGTGTGTGTCCGCCAAACACACGCGATTCACTGGTCACAGTGTGTCCAAAATAATCGGGCGATGGTCAGTGGCCACCAGCGGTCAACAAAATTTGGTGATTTTTTAATTAATTACTAAAATAGTTGATAACTTTTTTTTGTTTGTTAAATCGTTTATTATTTGTATGTATTATCACATTCACAGTCAGTGTTTATATCATATGTATTATAATGAAAAGTCTAATCAAAAATTAATTTTTATTTAAACACTGTATTTAGTTATGTGTTCACTGTATTCATTGATTCACTAATAATAATAATAATGACTGTAATAATTGTTAATACATGTTATATATGTGATGTTTGTCTGTATTTTTATTTTATTTTATTTTTTTTTGTATCAAATTTGACGACAAATATACAAACACTGCTTACTATTGGCTGTACACACTGTATCAACCTATCAGGGTTGGCAAAAATACATGGTTTTTGTGAATTTTGATTTTTGTATAAAAATACAATGTACTATATAGTACCATGTATTATACAAATTTTAAAACTAATATATATATAATTAATTAATTAAAAATATAAATTATATTATGTTAAAAAATTAAATGTTTAAAATATTTAGTAAAAATATAATTGATAGAAAATGCATTATTATTATTATTAGTAGTAGTAGTAGTACAATCGTTGTTTCTAAGTTATAATAATCAAATAATTTAAAATAAAAAATAATAATATTAAATCTATATTTATTATAAAACATGATTTAATTTGATTATATCAATGCTTTTAGCAATAGTTGGCACTAAATTTGTTTTTGGTAAACCAAATTGGTCATGTATTTTACAATTGTATTATGTACTGTATATTGTATTATGTACTGTATATTACGTTTTGTATTATACAAATATTTTGTCTCTGCCAACACTGATAACTACAGTCTACACTGTGTAGAGTTCAGTACAGTACTGAACTACTACTAAAGCAATAATTTTTACACACATGTAATGCTAACTAACTTTTATTTGGGGTGGGGTTGAGGTGGGGGAGTGTGATAGTAGTAGTAGTAGTGAGGCCAAGGGTTGGGCTACTTTGGACTATCATAACAAATATTATTATTAATAGTACTCTATAATATGATATTATAATTAATTAATAATCAATATCAAATAATAATAATAATAATAATAAATTTTGTTAAATTAATTATATGTGTGCGTGTGTGTGTGCATATATTTTTATTTAATATATTTTATTTTAATTATATGTATAGTATAGTATAATATAGATATAAATAGCACATAAAATTCAATCAAACAAAAATTATTTGTTATATAATAATACATTTGTATAGATTTTTTTTATAAAAATAAATATTTATAATTAATATATATTTTTAATATATAGGTAATAGACTGTGTGTGTGTGTGTACGACAATTAAATCAATAATATGATATAATTATTATTATTATTATCAATATAATAATTATTAATCAATATTTATTTATTGTCTATTACTAAATCAGTAGTACTAATAGACTATATTAGTGATAATTTAACATGTTGATTGTTTACATTAAAAATAATTTGAATAAATACATGTATATACATATAATTACTGTTAATGTAATTTTTATTAGTATGCATATTATAATTAAAAAAAAATAATAAAATATTTAATATGTATTTGTAAAATCAATTTAAGAGCTAAAATTAATTATTTTAAAGTTTTGTACACATTATCATATCATAGTATTAATAGATAAAAATATTTATTATATTTTTTGCAAATTTATAATTTTATTGCAATATTTGTGTATTTTAAGTACTAATAATAGTAATAGTAATATAATAATGATATTTAATAATCTTAAAGATATAGATAATAATTTTAATAAAAAATAATAATTAAATCATAAACTTATTATTAAATTATAAAAATAAAATAATTTCATTTTAATATTATTAAATTATCTTAATTAATTTTTTGAATGTACATAAATTTTTAAAATTTTTACACAAACACACACAAAATTAGCAGCAATTATAACATGGTATACTATAATAATTAAAAATAATGATAATTAAATTTAAATAATAAAAACATTTTTATAATATATTATTATTAGTTTTTTTGTGTTTGTATATAATATTAATATAAATAAAATCAAAAAAATATATTATATTTTATGTTCAAAAGATTTTTTTAAAATAATTAATAAATTGTCAAATACTGATGGTGTAAATCATAATAATAATAATAATAATAATAATAATAATAATAAAACCTTAATTGAATTCAATTATTGTATAATAATAATAATAATAATAATAAAAATAATAAAACCTTAATTGAATTCAATTAGTGTATAATAATAATAATAATAATAATAAAAACTAAAAACAAATATCAATATACTGTATATTTATATAATATATATAACTTAGACATAAATTATATTTAAATATTTAATAATAATTAATTAATTAATAAAAAACACACACATATTATATCAATATATTTATAACTTTTCTTAGGTGATGATAATTTTTTTCATAAATTTATAAATAATTGTCGATATGTTGTTGTTGTTGGTCATCAAAGTTTAGTTCAATAGCAAAATGATCCCTAAATAATCTCCATGAGCTCGGCTTATGCGGATTGTCCAACAGTGTCCGGTCTAGACGTAAAACCCGTTGATCTGGTCCGACAAATGCCGTATTAAACCAGAAATAAAAGGCACAATCTTCGTAAGCTCGGGGAACCGATTTCGACCGACTGGTAAACTTTAGCCGTACATCGCCGGCCAGTTGTGGACAGTTAATCGGTTCGACAGTCAGGACATCGGCCAGCGAATCGTAATCAGTCTGACAGTTACTTTGGGCACCGAAATCCATGTTAAACATTGGCAAACGGTTTACGTGAATCTGACACTGAAGATCGGAACCGTTACCGTTGCCCACACCTAACAGTGCACTAATTTTTATTGTTTTCAATCGTAGCTGTCGTCGCGGTTCGGGTATTTCACCGGACAGTTGGGTCATAACTTTTGTAAAATAGTCGACATATCGCGACTGTGACGGTGTTTCGACTCCTTGAAACTTCTCGCCCTTACTTCGATCGGTACGGCGATCGGCAAAATAGTCTAACGCCTGCTGAGAGGTCTGGTATTTACCAGTATATACCAGATATGAACAGATCATAGTTCCGGTTCTTCCCTTTCCTCCTAAATTGTCAACAAAAATAAAATTTAATAAAATTATATTAATTTATAAAATAAAATTTAATATATTATATTATATTAATATATAAAACTAAAACAATAATACAAAAAACCCCAATTGTCTTGACATATATCCAAAAATAAATAGATTTGTAAATTATATGCTATTGATAATTAAATTTTTGTTTAAAAATTTTTGTTGTTGTTTATTTGATTTATTTAAATAGAAATAAATTAAAAAAAAAATTTGTTTGTTTTTCTACACACTTATTCATTGATTCATTTTTTTAAAAAAAATTTTACAATACTTATTATTATTATTGTACTTAAATTTAAATAATATAGAAATATAGATAATAGAAATATAATAATAATAATATACTGGAAATTTTTTAGATATACGGTATATATTACTATACAATACTGTATAATAAAACATTTGTTGTTGTTTTTGTAGATTTAATAATAATAAAAATAATAATAATAAATATTTTGTTTTTATTTTCTTTCAAGTTTAGGGGTTCAATGAATTGTGGGGCTGTGTGTGTGTGTGTAGCAGTGTGTATGTGTTTATACACAATATATTATGTTTGGTAACACCCTTTAGGATAAACTAACTCATAAGGATGTTTGGACTTTTCAAACAAAAATATATTTTTTTGAATACATTTATAATAATATAAATTATATTAATCTATTGTAATTGTAATTGTGTAATAAATTACTGATTATTTTTAAGTAATTTATCATTAATTTTGTTTTTACATACAGTATAGTTAGTTGAATATTATATTTTTATAAACTCTATATTATTAACATTTATGAGGTTTTTTAAAATTTGAAATATCATATTATTAAGAAATCTAATTTGTTTTATATTTTTTATTGTTTTCTCTATTGTTTTATGTGATTACCTAATGTGGCTAAAAGTAATCAATTTTTTTTGTTATTATAAATTTTATTTAAAATACCCATATAAATATTATATAGTATTTTAATTGTTACTATAATTTTGTTTTTTATTGGATAAATAAATTAAAATAAAAATATTAATGTTATTAACAACAAAAATGTTATGAATAATAGTTTTATCGCCGATAAGTAATTAATTTTTTCACCCAATAATAAGTTTTTAATAAATATAAAATACTAAATTACTGTTGAAATGTATTAATCATTAAGTATTAAATATAAGAAAAAAAGTGTAATAAAAAAATAAAAATAAAATAATAATAAGTTTGTAATCTATTATTAATGCATTAATTCAACTTATTTTTGATCCCTTTCCTCGTTCCCCTCCAAAAAAAAAACAATAACATAACTATCCATTATTTCCAATTATTTTATCGTATTACTAACCCATACAGTGGACGGCAATGACATTATCGGCGCTACTTTTCAACCATTGGGTGGCATCCTTACAGAAGTCCATTATCTGTTGCAGTGACGGCACATTATGATCGTCGATACCGTAGTGGCCAACTTGGCCGTGAAAATATTTCGGATCGTACTGTTTTTCGGCACACAAATTATACACTTTATAGTTGCCCGGGCCGTGATTTTTGTCCAAATAGGCGGCCACGTCCTTAATGTTATTTCGATAGAAAGCCATCCTACCTGTCCAACAACAAAAACAACAACAAATAGACAACCAATCAATTAGATAAACTATCTAGATCATTATTATTATTATTATTATTATTATTATTATTATATATATATATATTGTTTACCAGTAGACGGGAACGACATGGCAATGATATTGTCGGTTACGTAAGTCAAGTCCAAATCAAACAGCGACGTCCGGATACGGCGCTTGTTTTCCGATACCACTTGTCGGGCACCGCGTCGAAGATTTCGGGGCTCTGTATAGCACAGGCGGACCAGAATAACGGTACGGACAATACGGACGACACGACCAAACAGTACAAGTCTTTATTATTATTATTATTATTATTATAAAAAAGGGGTTAAAAAAAGAGTTTGTTATATACGAGAGAAACAAAAACAAAAAATAAAATAAAAAATAAATTTTGATGAATATATTTATGCGGAACTCATGTTTTTTATTTAAAAGGGAATGGTATGGTATGGGATAGGTTAGGCTATTTTGTTGTTGTTTTTGGTTTGTCATGTCTTACCGGGTATAGCCACTCATCTCAACAAAACAATAGACGGCAGTCACGATAAAACTCACTGATATTACCGCAAAGTCCAGCGTATCCAACATATCGATGAAAAATATTTGCATACTATATATTAAATAGGAGTATATATATTAAAAAAAAATTATGAATAAAAAATTATATTTTAATAATAATTAAGAAATAAGTTTTTGTTGTTAACTAAAAAATTGTTACTAAAATTTCAATTTTATGTTTTTTTTGTTTGTTTGCATGTTTCGCAAAATAATATTTGTTTTATATAAAATATAACAACAAAAATTACTACTGTTTACCAGTTTATAAATAAATAGTTTTATTTTATTTTTTTTAATTATTTTTATTTATACTATTAATACTATTAAATTTATACTTAAGTTATGTTAATATAAATATTGCAACAAATTTTTGTATTTTATTCTGTTAATTATAAACAGTATTTTATTTAAGGTATAAATTAGTTACTATATTATTAAATGGTAGACTACTGTATATTAAAATTTTGTTGTTGTTATTGTAATTAAGATTGCTTAAAATGATTATCATTATGATTATGATTATTTTTTAAAAAAATAAATGTACATCAAAATAAAATTCCAGATAATAATCATAATTAAACATAAACTTATGGAAAAAATAGTAGTTATAATCATATATATAATATATATGTTGTTAAATAGTTATTATAATCACATAATTCAATAGTAAAATTAAAATCAAATAAACAATTATAAACTATAGTATCCTATAAAATCTTTTAGTATAAAAGTTTAATAAACTTTTAAACTTATATAATATATGTTATTATAAATCATTATTTTCTTTCAAAAAAAGTATTAATATAAATAAATTAATTAATTACAAGTATTTCATTTAATAAAATAACATTTTATTTCCCACCACTAATATATCTATATAACATATACTGTATAATACTAATGTAATTAATCTTTAATTACAAACTATACTACTATTAATAGTTATGGTTAACACTTTTTATGTGAATAAAAAAAATTAATCACTGATATCATAAAAAAAATAAAATTTCGAGAAATAAACAAAATCAATAATTTAATCTAAACTTAAAATTAAATATATATATATTTAATTTGAATTAAATTAAATCTAAAATTAAAAATTAGTGTATTTTTTCTAAAAAAAAATATTTCGTCGAAAAAAAATTTAAAAATAAAACTTACGTTTTTGCGTATATTCTTAGCGTTACTTCGACCACAAAATAGGTACCGAAAATCATTGACAACGTATTGAACACAAACTCTTGATTACTAGACTTATCATCGGTTGACAGGTCGACAATCAATAGGATTAGGTCGACAACAATAAGTGCCAAACCAAACAATCGGAAGTACAGGTGCTCGACTATTCGGCGCACTTTCTCCCGGCGCGATATAAAATAACCGTACGATAGGTCGGCACAGTTTGGCTGTTGATGTTGTTGTTGGTGTTGGTTGTGTTGCTGTTGTTGTTCAATGTCTTCGCGTGTGATCTCAATGGTCGGTTCGGCGGTCTTTAGCGATGACGACGACATGTTATTGTTGACCGAACCGGGATTAGACCGGCCGTTGACGGCACCGGTAGTCGCCATAGTCTTAGTTGTAGTCGTCGTCATCGTTGACATAGATTTTGACGTTTCTTTCAGATCGTCGCTAAATCGTTGATACTTTTGTGACATATTTTTGTTGGTGTTGTTGTGTTTAAACAAATAAAATAATTGTGTTTTAAATGATTGTTTGAAATCAAAAGTTTGAATTAATTCATATATAAATATTAATCGTTTTTTTCTCTCTCAAAACATTTCTCTTAATTTAGTTTAATATTTACTATTAATAAACGAAATATAAGTTAAATATAAATTTCAATATAACAACAAAACAACATAAAAACTTTTTGCACAATTTATAAGTTAATAAAAATATTAATTTAATTGATTAATAAATTTGTTTCAATAAATAAGAAATTTTCACTATTTTTTTCGAAAATAATAATAATTATTATTATTTATTAATTAATTAACTAATTATATGAAACATTGCCAACAAGTGGTGTATAATTATTAAATACAGTAATTATTAAAAAATCCATACACAGAAAAAACAATAAAAATTAAAATATAAAACAATATTTTGTTGTTTTTTTTAATTAGCAATCACTGAAAAGTTAAGTGAAAAACGCCTCCAAATTAATGTCCAGAAATGAGAGAAAGAGAGAGAAAAAAATTAGTTGAAAACTATAGCATAATAATCATTGGGTGAAAAATGTGTGTATGGTCCAAATGGATTGGTATGTTATGGTGTCGACACCATATATCGGTGTGTATGTGTTTCAATATTACATAACAACAATACACATACATACACACCAGTTAGTTCATGGGCTCATGGATTAAATTACTGATGAATATATATATATTTTTTTTTTGATTTGATTTTTCACATAATATATAGTATATATATAAACATATTTTTTAAAACATATACACACGAGTGACAAACTTGAGTGCACCGGTATGTGTTAGGCTAACACATATAGTACATACCCCCACCAGTGTTTCAAATACATACACACAAACTATTATTACATATCCATACAGTACTAACACACACACACACACACACAGAAAAAATCAGATTATCGTTACACTTGATGGACACCAGAAAAATATAGTTTATATATATATATATATATTTACATATTTTCAAGGGTTGTCTGTTTTTATTTTATAAAAAAAAGTTATCATCGTTATGCTGTCCGTCCCCCCACCACTCCATCAACTCACAGTCATACAGGTATTTACCTAATAATGACAGACACACACACACACACACACAACGGGTGAGTGAGTGTATGATTCAAACACACACACACACACACACACACACACACACACACACACACAGCACTTGACTTTCACTAATAGTCAAACAAAATGTTTCCTTACATTGAATAAAAAAAAGATGATTTTTTGTTGTTAACTAATAGTAATAATAATAATTGCAATAATACTTTAGTTAACTAAAATATTCAGTAATAGTAATAATAATAATAATAATATCAACACTTGAAGTAAACTGTGAATGAATATATAACTTTCATATTTAAATGATATATCAATAAAATAAAACTTTATTTTATTTTATTTTATTTTTAGTTAAATATGTTTCACTTATGGCAATAATCGAAAAACTAACTATAAATAACTACTGTATAATAAATTTTATATATAACATATAACACCACTAATAATAATAATAATATTATAATTAATAAAATTAATAACTAAAATAAAAGTGAAAAAGTTCGTGAACTTTATGAATACAACAGTGAAAAAGGGCTTTTAAAACAACATTTGATCGGTTGGTTCGGTATATTGAATCACTTAAAACACACATACAGTATACTACTGCTGGTGCATATACTTGCATACATGCATATACCCCATACCTGCAAGAGCATACATACCTGTCCCTCAGTACAGGTAATAGGCAAATGAACGGCTAGCAAATCGTATGATTTAAAAAATAAAAAGTTTTTCCCTTTTTCTAAAGCTAACTCTCCCTTATTTCCACTGTTAACTAAGCTTAACTATTTTTTTCATATATATATATATACTGTATATAACTTATATATATATGCATTTTTTTATTTATTTTTATATAATACTGTACACTTAACAACTATACACTATAGTATTAATAGTTAGTTATATAAAAAAAACTTACAAAACTTGTTTGAAACTCACATATAGACAGTGACTGAGTTATAGACAGATAGACAGTCGGATAGTCAGTAATAGAGGATTCATATGTAGTAGTAATAAACTGGTAGTCAAAATAGCTTTCAATTAAAAATAAGAGAGAGAGAGAGAGAGAGAGAGATTGAAAAAAAATTAATTATTACACAATAACATCAAATAAATAATAATAATAATAATAATAAATAACAATCTATTATATAATAGGTGTTTTCATTAGTAAAAATGCAATTAAATGTGTATTTTATAATTTTTGAAAAGCATTGGAATTTAATTTTAAAAAATTTTTGTTTATTAACTTTAATGAGAAAGTTATTAAAAAAAATTTTTTTTAAAGTTTTGTTTTGTTGTTGTTGTTATTGATTAGAAACTACCTGTGCTATTGATGTAGATTTGATTTGACATACAAACAAAAATTGTTTGAAATTGTAATGTAAGTACTAATTTATTATATTGAAAATAAAATTATATATATCTATGATATTTTAAGATTAAATAAAATTATTTTTAGATATTAAATAAACTGTAAATAAATTTATGACAACAACAAAAAAGTAGATATTATTTATTTGAAAAATATCGCAAATAACATAAAAAAATATTTATATTTTTATATTTATAACTTTAAAAAAAATATTAATGATTAATATTTTTCTTACCAATCCAATTGTATGATAATATCCATCAATAAATTTTTTTTATTACATATATTATTTACAAATGTCATATTAATTTTTATAATATTTATTATAACAAATTTATATGAATTTTTGTAGTTTTCTCAAATTGTTAACAATATTAAATGCATTTTTTTCAATTTATTACATTAATTATAACAAAACTATGCATTAATTGTTTTGTATATTAGATTTTAAACATACATTTGTTAAATAAAATTATTATTAAAAAAACAATAAACAATAATATTAATTTCAATTAAACATAATATTAATTTCAATTAAACATAATTAATATTTTTCAATTAATTAATAACAATAATTTATAATTAATAACTAAAATTATCTATTATTGTAAAATTAGTATTTTTTAGAAAAAAAACTAACAAAACTTTGTGTAGACCACTATATAAAACATATTTTGTGCTCAATATTATACTTTTATTGAATAAAGTGAAATAATATATATATTTTTAAAAATACAATTTTATTAACTAATATTAATAATGTATTAGATTTTTTTTAAAAAAATATATAATAATAAAATATATACAATATATAGTTGTATATTCAGGTGTTTTTTGAAACATTTATAACAAAAAAATAAATGATAATAAACACACATTAAAATAAAATAAATTATAATTTATGTTACTGTATACTAATAAATGTTGGATAAATGTATATATATGTATTATATATATAATATATATTTTTTATTTTTATATATTTTAGTTTTACCATGATAATAATCAATATAATAAATAAAATTTCTGAAAGTGCTCATCATTAGTAATGTGATTTATATAAGCAGAAAATATTTTTCAATAAAATAATTAAAAATAAATTTATTTAAAGTATATTTCCTTCTAAATAATTTCAATTAATTTAATTCAATTAATTTTATTTTATTATAATTATTTGATAGTTGTTTACCTTGAAATATATTGTATTACTGTATTTTGTTTGTATATTAATACAAAAAAATGGTTATTTATTTATTTTTATTATTTTATATGTAATGCTAATTATTTATTTATTTTTTTTAGTTTAAATAGTTTTTATAAAATGCTTTTTTGCACAACTGTTATAACAGTTATTAACAATTTTTAAAAAAACATATTTTCTAACAATACTTAAAAATTATTAACAATTTTCTGTACAGTTCAGTGTAATAATGCAATAATTTTTTTAGATTTATATATAAATTTAAGTAATAATAATATTAAAATAATTTTAAAATAATTGTGGAAAAACCACACAAAAAAATAAATAACATTTTCTTATTAATATTTGCCATACATTTGTAATTTATTGTTAAAATATTTTACATAAAAATGTATTAAAACTAAAAAAAAATGGAAATATTAAGAAAAAAAACTTAAATAAAACTAATAATATGGTAATAATAATAATAAATAATTTTTTACAAAATATTTATAAAAAAAACAATAATAATAATAATACAATGTTATTCATTAATATTATTATTATTTTTACATAAAGACATAAAAAATTATAACTAGTAATTAAAATTGCAAACATAAATTTTAGCTGTATAAATTTACATACACTATATTTTATAATAATAATAATAAAAGTGTGATAAAATTACAGATAACAAAAAAAATGATATAAATTTATCAATTATGTATCAAATATATGTTAATAAATACTATATTATTATGATTTTACAAATGCTAAAAAATAAATATATATTTTTTAAATGATATATAAATAATTTGTTTGTTTTTTATAAATAAAAAAACTGATATAAATCTAAAACATAATTTATCTGAAAAAATATACTAATAATAAAAAAAAGTTAAAAAAAACTTTTGCAAAACACACACATAATATAAAAAACATAAAAATATAAAAAAACAAATTTGTTTTATCAGTTAAGATATTTGTTATTATTATTATTTTCAGATAATTTAGTCGTCGGTTAAGTCAATGATATTGTTATTATCGTTGTTATCGGGATATAGCTGTTGGACGGCTTCGTACAGTCGATGCCAATCGGGTACTAAACGAGTGGCCACCGATTGTTTGGCCAATCGGAGTTCAACCAAGTAATCATTTAACGAATAATACTCGTAAAGATCGTCGGTCTCGAAGACTGTCGTTTCGATGGCCAGACCATCGTATGATAAGAATTGGCAAAAATTTTCGTTTGTTTCCAATCGATCTCTGTATTTGAACAGTACTTCGGCTATCGATTTTTGCCATCGTTTGGCCCGTTTCGGTGACGTCGTGTTTGCCGGTCGACCGATACCGTTGAAGCGCATCGGAATGGCCATCGGTGGCGGTTCGGTAAACTTACGGTGCATAATACGTAAATTGGCGACCGATGTCCAAAAGTAGTGACCAAAATCAATGGCAAAAACACGTACTTTGTTTCGAGGTGTGTCCAGTTTGGAAACATCTGTCAGTTTGACGCGTATGTAACCGCTATAGTCATCGGTTTTGGCCACACAATACTGGCCGACCACTAGAAACACGTCGGGAATTGTTTCGTACGGTTTTCGTTTCGGACTATTATTGTAGAACTCGTCCATCTGTTTGAGCGGATCGTCAAACTCGTCGCGCATATGATTGAGTTGACCGTAGAGTAGCTCTGATTTGGCCGAAAATGTAGTTATTGTTACCGGAAGAACACGGCCGACGAGTTCGGTATCGAAAAATTGTTGCAAATCAATGGACTCAAGTAGTCTATCGCCTGGTCGAACACTGCCGTCGGGAATGTCATATAATTCCATGTTATCATCGATTGTGGTAATAGGTTTGGCGACAAACGGTTTTTTCGGCCAATTTCGGGCGTCGTATACCATATACGATACAATACTGGTGTCGGCCGAGCGCTCGACAGTAAATACGGGCGTACAGGTCATCATCAGTTGGATCAGCGAACCGTTGAAGTCACGGGTGTCGATATCGGTGCCATAGATCTGTTTGTATTGATCGCGAAATTCGGTCACAGAAATACCCGACGGGTTTTGTTCGAGAATATCCCGATAGCGCATAGTGTCCTCAATTGCTAACGGATTGGCCGCCGATTCCGACAGCGACGGTGTCTCGCAATTGGACAGCCATTCGATTATTGCGGCGCTTTTGTCCACATAGTTGGCGATGTAGTCGTTATTGTTGTTATTATCGGAGTCGGAGTCCTCGTCGGAGTTAATGATGTGATCATCAATGGTGTTGTTGTCGTCGGAGTCGATGATCTCAATCATATTGATATTATTATTATTATTATTATTATTATTATAACACATTTTGCTATCAAAACTGTGGTCAGTGGTCAGTCATCGAGTGATTATAACAATTATTGTAAAAACTTTTTTTTTATAAAAAAAACTAATAACTAATTATTTATTTGCTTTTTTGTATTATTTAATATAAGTGTTAAATAAAACTTTTTTGTTATTATGTTAATAATTGAAAAGCTTTTTTTTGTTTGATTATAAGTATGTTTTAGACAAATAGTCGATTAAACATTATATATAAAGTAATTTTGATTTTGATTATTTTGTTAATTATGTTTTTAAACATATTGTTTTACAGTTTGAATTTAATTTAGCAATTATTAGTACATATCTATTTTTTTAATTTATATAAATTTATGTTAATAACAATTTTTTGACTAAAAAAATTATTATTTTTTCTTCAATAACAATAAGTTTATTTATACAGTAATTTATTTTATTAACAATTATCAACTAATTAGACACTCTTTAGATATAAGTATAATATATATATACATTAAGATTATTATATTGTATTTAATTAAAGCCATTTGACACTTTTGTTACAATAAACTTTAGTATATAATTTATATTATATATATTACTATATGATATATAAATTTGTTTAATTTGTATAAATATTGGCACTAATTTTAAATTTATCAAAAAATATACTATAAAATATCAAAAATTGTGTAATTGATATAAATATATATTATATTTTACATAATATACAGTAGATTAACATACATTTTTAGAAAATTATTTACTATAATTGTGTTTAGTTTAGCTTAAATTAAATGTGGTTTTAATATTTAATTATTTAATAAAAATAAAAGTATTAATACATATACTATAGTTTTTTTGTAAATAAATTATTATAATGGACATTGTATTGACAAAATATAACTTAATACCATTATAATATCAATTTCAATTGTTTATACAAGGTAACTTATATTACATTAAATAGTCTTAAACCGAGTATTAAATAACAAACTTATTATTAAATTATTATTTTTTGTTAAACTATTGTAAATGATTATTTGAATTTATATGAATAATGAATAGTATATTAAATATTTAATTTATTTATTAAATAATTACAACAGATATAAGCAATAGTCCAGTGATTTATATCAATGATATGCAACTATTTTGATAATTCATGTATAGCTAGCTATTATTTGTAATAATTTTTTTGCGATATAAACAAATAATATATATATACTTATTTATACTGTTTAATATTAACGATTTATTAAATAAAAAATATTAAAACTGAATGAAAATATAAAAACGCTGATACAATACTTAATCTAAAAGTACTAATCATTTAATAGATAAAAGTAAATGTATTATTTTAGTATTATAATAAAAAATAATTTTAATATTTAATTGTGTTTTATTATAAATTTATTATTATTTTAACAATCAATATCTACATTTTAACTTATTTAAAATACTAAACTATCGGTAAGTTTTAACATATTTTTTAAAAATTTCTTAATCATTATTATTAATGTTATGAATCATAACTTATGATAAAAAATAATGTTTAAATTAAATATATATATAAAATTTTTAAAATTAAAAATATTTATTATGTAAGCAAAATATTTATAATTTGCAAAATCATATATTCAATACTATTTAGACCTACAATTGTATTAAATTTTTTTAGATTAATAATTTTGTTGTAACTTAGATTATTTAAATAAAAATATATTTATATATAGTATTGTGTATTTATATGTTAATAAAAAATACTTAATGATATTTATAATTTTAAGTATATAAATCTAATAATATAAGTTTATCTATTATTTTTATTTTTTTTAATTACTATTAAATATCTATTATTTTTTGTTAGTAAATTTATATACAATTATATTTAATATTATTTATAATTTTTATATTAATAATTGAGATATATCATTAATAGCTAATGTAAATTATAAATAATATAATAGATAATTTTAAATATTTGAAAACATAAATATTTTTTTTAGCTGTTTAAATTATCATTATATTTTTAACAAATAATATAAATAAATATGTTTATGTCAAGTAACATTAGCTAGGTTATAATCTTATTTTTTTCATAAAAAATATCATTTAATTACCGTAATAATATCTATTATTTTGCAATCATTATACAAAATTTATTATATTTATTATCAATTCTGATATATTAGTAAAAGAAAATTAAAAACAACAATAACAGTATTAAAATTATCAAATAATTAATAATTAATAAAAATAAATAGTCTTCAATATACAGTATATAAACAAACGGTTTATAATATAAAGTTTTAATTAAAAAATTTGTGATTGAAATATTTTTTTTCGTAATATAATGTATAAATATATACAGTATTACAATATTCAGTAATAATTTTGTTTTTTTTTTGAAAAGTGTTATATCATTGGTAAATACAAACTAAATATCACTATTGTATTAATATTAATATTTACTAATTTTTTTAAATCAAATTTTTATTAAATAATTCAATAGTTAGATGATTTTCATATTTAATGTTAGGTCAATAATAAAAGTAACAAATTAAGTAAAAAAACTACAATTAATTTTAAAAAATCAACAATAATTTATTACTTATAGTTAATGTTAGTTATTTAATATTAAATTATTATTATAATTATTATTATTAATAGTAGAAAAAATTATTATACGATTTTTCCTTCAATACTATTTAAACTTTAAAATCAATTTAAAAGAAATTATTTGTTTTATAGACATTTAGTCAATAGTCAAACAGTTAAGTAAAAAAAAATGAAAATTATTTAACTTTATTTTTTGTTGTAAACTTTTAAAAAGGGAGGTCTTATTAGATAACATTACTGAGCTCTCCCTCTCTCTCCCTCTCACTAACTCAGGGATGTCTGCGCGATATACACAGGAGCACACCGTCATCGTCAATGATAACATAAACGATAGTCACAATCGCATGGTTAGCAGCAGCTGTACTACACATAATGCCGGTGCCATCAGTGATGGTGATGCTGCTGCTGCTGAACATAGCTATATAAATAAAACAGTTGCCAACTATTTGCCAGAATTACCGAAACAGTTGCTGGCCTTTGATGACCGACTGGAGACGAAGGACAACCAGGAGGTCAAGTATTGTCGCTGTGATAACTGTGCCATTAATAACAGTCAGCCGTGTTTGTTGAAAAACAACAATCATATCACTACTACTACTACTACTAATAATAATAATACCGTTGCTGTGATCGATGACGATCATAGTCGGACATCTACATTGACATCCACATCATTATCGGTAAATCGGACGTTGTTTGCAATGACTGATCAAACATCGCGCGTGCCGTACAAGAGTCTGAGTGGTGGCGGCGGCGACGGCAGCGGACAATCAAATGGACGCACAAACTATGGTTTCAATGTTGGACACAATAATAATTATAGTATTAATAATAATAATAGCGCTGTAGTTGGCTATTTGCCGGCCGGTCACGATAGTCAGCTGCAGCTAACTGATACTACCGGTGCTATTGGTGACAATCATCATCAGCACAGTTGGTCGTCCACCAACTCCTCCTCATCCTTCGCCCGACACTGTCATCCGACACAAAACGATGACACAGATACTAGAGAGGCAGTGTCATCAGCCAACCGTAAACTGGTTATCGGCTGTATATTGTGCGGACTATTCATGATTGGCCAGTTTGTTGGCGGCTATTTTGCCAACAGTTTAGCTATAATGACAGGTATTTTATAATTTTATTTTATTAATTTTAAGAGAGAGAGAAAAAAATATCAAATAACATATAATTTTTGTTATCTATTATACCAACAGTACAGATATGTTATACAATATTAAATATGATATTAAAAGTTTATATTCAATACTGTATTTTAAGTATACAGTAGTAGTAGTGCTGAATATATTGTATTTATTATATATCTACGTATTTATCATTGTTTTTGTTGTCTAATCAGTAATTTTTTGTTTCAATGTCTCGACAAATATGCCTCAAAAAAAACTTAGCTAAACATAGTTTGAATTTTAATGGTATATTAATTGAATTAGTTAAATAAAATTATTATTATTTTTTATTAAAACATTAAAAGTCATAAATAATCAGTACTTGTATATTATAAATTATTTTTTTTAGATATTTATTTATTTATTTTTTGGATAAAAGTGTATATTAAAAAAATATTGATAATTTGTGTGATTAGCTGCATTAATTAGATATATTTATATATATGATATTATAAATTTTATTATACTTTTTTTTTATTATTATGTACAGTAATTTATTTTATTGTATTATAATAGTTGACGATATATAATTTGCAACTTTGTATATATCTATATATATATATATAGTTTCAGCTAAAATAAATTGATGATTACGATAATAATACATCTAATAATAGCCATAAAATTATAAATTATGAAAAATATCAGTTAATTAGTTCAATATTTATTTGTTTAATGACTAATTATTATTAGTTAATTAATTAATAATTAAAAGTTTATTTATTTAATATTATATATATTAAATATAAATATTTAAAAAAATATCTAATATGTGTTTTTACCAAAATTATTATTTTTTAAAATAACACAAAATCATTGACAATATTTCAATATCTCAGATAAAATATAAATATCTTAATAAAAAATATTTACTACAAAATTAATTCGTCAGAAATAAATTATTAAATTATGTCTAATAATAATTACAATTATTTTTTTTTAAATGTATTTTACCTCAAATTATACTAACATTAAATCTATTAAAATTATTATTATTAAAAAAATATATTTATATCTGATATTATAAGTTCATATACCTTATTGTATATAATTATATTACAGATTACTAAATACTTAAAAATTAATTGCTTAACAATTTATAATTAAATATTATACTTTGTAGTATTTACAGTTTATATATATATATATATATATATATTGCAAATCATGCAAATATTTAATTTTGATTTAATGTATTTATAATAATATTTTTCCAAAAAAAAAATAGTACCTGTACTTATTTTTATTTACAATATATAAATTATTTACATAATTATAATAATAATCAATAATACAGTGTTATTAATAGAAAAAATATATATTTATTTAACAAATAAATTAACTGTTATTATTGTGCAAACAAACAAAATTTGATATATTAGTTTAATATTTATACAGTTTATACAGATTATGGAAATATACCCGAAAATAATATGATTTTTATTTAATTATGAAACTAAATTATTTATATATATATATATATATACAGTATTTGTTAAAATACAAAAAAATAATAGCAAATAATTTGATAAAATTAATTAGTTAATTAATTAAGCATGGTAACTACGAAAAAAATAATTATCACATTGAGTAAAATACAATTATTAATTTTCAAATAAATATATATATATATATATTATCAATAAATAAAATAAGTTTTTTTTATTAATACATATGAACTTAAAACAATGTCTACTATTGTAATCAGTCAACTATGAAATTTTTTTATATTAATTTTTTTTGTTGATTAAAATTAAATGAATAAATAACTAAAAATACAATTATCTTTTTTTTAAAAATAAAATAAAACCTTTAGTCTATAAATAAAATAACAATAATTAACAATTATCAACAATTTTGAAGACATTGAATTGTTATATAATCTAAACAAAAAATGTTATTGACTATAATTAACTGATTTGTTTTAAAAAAATTATTCAATTAATTGATAAAATATATCTTTTTTAAAAACACAAAGTCTATTGTATGAAAAAAATAATTCAAATTTTTTATATACTGTACAACACTTAAAGTAGTTATTTATTGATAATATAATAACTTGAAAACATTTTTTTAGTCAATGTTAACATTAAGTATACTAATGATATATTTTTTTATGTATTTTATAATTATTATATAAATTTAATTTAAAATCTACTAAATTTAAGTTTTAATAATTTGAACAATTAATTACAATTTAGTCTAAATAAACAAACAAAAAATAATTTAAACATTTAAACAAAGATATTACAATTATTACAAAACACGACACATACATTATACCTGGTATACTGTATATTCAAATTTTTTATAATAAAATTTTTGAAAAAATAACTTAATTATAAAAAACAACTTAATTATAAATCAAAATAAAATATTTTATTAATAATATATATTTTGTATTTTTTCACTCCCACGATATATACCCGTACCGACACACCAGACGCTGCACATGTATTATCAGATTTAGTTAGTTTTGTGCTCAGTTTGTTTGCCATATGGCTCAGCCAGAAAAGGCCGACCAAACGCATGTCGTTTGGCTTCTATAGGGCTGAAGTGTTGGGCGCCGTTACCAGCATTTTGATGATCTGGATTATTACCATTGTGTTAGTCTATTTAGCCGCCCAACGAATACGACATAACGACTACGAAATAGAGGACACGGCTATGTTGATTGTGGCCGGTGTTAGTGTCGGTATCAATATTCTCATTGGTCTGGTATTGTCCGATGTATTGACGTGCGGTAAACGGCCAAAACATCGACACCTGGACAGTGAACATCAGTCACAACAACAACAAACCGTACAGCATAGTAGTCACACACATAGCCATAGCCATGGGATGGGTAGTCATGGCCATTCGCACGCCAACATGAATCTTAGGTTAGTGAGCACCTCCTGATTTGCACAGCCCCTACTCACCCCCCATCCATTCTATAAGTCTAACTTTTTTGTTGTTAATTGTTTAGAGCGGCTATAATTCACGTAATAGGAGATCTCATACAAAGCATTGGTGTACTAATTGCTGCGCTTATCATACATTTCAAACCCGAGTACAAGATAGCCGATCCGATTTGTACATTCATTTTTAGCGCACTGGTTATGCTGACCACCTATGGTATAATGCGTGACGCACTGCTGGTGCTGATGGAAGGCCTGCCCCAGCATCTGGACTATACGGCCATCAAACAGGACTTATTGGCCATCGACGATGTCCAGAGTGCACACAGTTTACACATCTGGTCGCTGGCCGTAAGCCGTGTAGCATTGGCCGTACATTTGGCAGTCGATGAACGCTCGGATCCCGAAGTCGTACTGAGACGGGCCGAAAGTCTGATACGCGACAAGTATGGCATACAACAGACCACTGTTCAGGTGGAGAGGTTTGACGCCCGACTAATGAACAGTTGTGTCACTTGTAAGGGACCGTAAGATAAAGACAAACAAACAAAAATAGGCACTCATTTGACAACAACAACAGCAACGACAACAAAAGCAGCACATATTTCATAACAAATAATTAAATCAATTATATATTTATAGTAAAAAAAATTTAATAATAAATAAAATATCAGTGATTATAAATATAAACATTTTTTTCTAGGCATTAACTAATTGACTAATTGTTTCATTAATATTAATAATGATTTTTATTAAATAAATATTTTATTTTCTTTTTTTTTTTGTTATTAAATTAGTTATTGTTATCATTATTAATTATCACAGTAATGTTTAATAATAATAATAATAATTATTATTATGATTTGTTGTTCAATAATTATTTATAATTAATAATATTAATGTTTTCAGAGAAATAAAACAAACAAACAAAATTTTTAAAAAAATATATTAATTACTAAAATAATCCAGTCCAGTCAAAACTAGATTTTATGTTAACTTATTTTGTTGTTGTTGTTGTCCAACAATAATTGGTATATACACTGTATGTGGGTTTAACTGATCAATTACTTAACAAATAACCGATCAATTACTTAGACAATTATTATTATAACTGTAAAAATGCTTAGTATTACTGTTTAGGTATTGTTTACAAAAAAATTAATTATTAATCGTATTTATGTTATTCTAAGTTTATAAGTAATATTATACAGAATATTCTGTATGTTTGCAAAAGTTTGTATAGGAAAAAAAAATAATAATATAAATGTTATATTGAAATCTATTGTGTGTGTGTGTGTGTGTGTGTGTGTGTGTGGGAAGGGAGGGATATATGAATATAGGATATATGGCCACAATAAAAAAAACCAATGTCCAGTATATCATATAACAATAATTTTTAATACGATATACTTATTATTTATATTTCATAATTTCATTGTCTAACTGTAATTAATTTGATCAACAACAGTGTCTCTCTCAAGTAATCTCTCTCTCTCTCTCTCTCTCTCTCTCTCTCTCTCTCTCTCTCTCTCTCTCTCTTTCTCTCTGACTTTCTTATGAGACGCTAACATAAATCTTCAAAATTCATTGTTAAGTTATCCATTGACCAGACAGTTGACCGGCTAAGAGACATAATAAAAGTAATGATGAATTCAAGCTCGGAGTCTATGGCCAGCAGTGGAGATCAGGACAATAATAATAACAACAACAACAACAACAATAGTAACGCTAACAACAACAACAATAGCAGTAGCAGCGGCAGCAACAGCAGCGGCAACAACAACAACAGCTCGTGTCCAAAGTTGGTCAAACTCGGCAATAAAGCCAGAAAACAAATGATTGAATATCTTTCGGTCGGCAGAGAACCCGAAGGCCAGAGTAGCAGCCGAAGTGGTTCGTCGTCTAATAGCGGCAACACAAGCAGCAACACTAGCGGCGGATCGTGCGGCACAAGTGACGGCCAGATTAGCTACTCGTCTGGTAACCAGTCGGACATGGATACGGCTGTCAACATGGCTGGAAACAATGTTCCAGCCCTACTGCCGCCGCCACCGTTGCCGCCGCCGCAGCAACCGTTGGCCACTAATATGTCGTCGGCGACGACGGCCAACAATGAGGTGTTAATTGTGGCGCACACTTTGGGCCGCCAGTCGATGCTTATCAAGACATCGGAAAACGCTACGGAAAATAGTATCGCCGCCGCAGCCAATGCCCGACCTAAGCGTATGAAGACATCGATGTCCAACGATGACCGATCAAGTTGTGGTCCGGATAACAAAAGTATCGGCACCAGTCTGGACACCAGAAGCCGATGCCGGAGCTGCTGGAACTATATCCGACCGTTCGACGTAACCCATGTACTCGATTGTGGCCATCTGTATCATCGTCACTGTCTGAAAGCGTTTATCGAAGTCAATATCGCTCACAGACAGCAAATCAATTGCTGTTTTTGTCGCCAACGGGTCGACAAACAGTTGGTCGAGAATTTTATCCGACATTTCGATTCGATGGCCGTCAACAGTGCCGACGACGCGTCGGCCGTCACCGACACATCCGTACAATTGTAAGTTAAATCGTTTTTTTTGTTGTTGAAAAAAAATAATATAATTATTTTATTATATAAAATAATTTTCTTAAACTCATATATATATATATATATTTATAAGTATACCCACTTTGATCAATACTACTTCCGGCACAGGTATTTATGGGTAACGGTTGTCGTCGATATTGAGGTATCGATTATTTTTTAATGATTTTATTTATGATTTTTTGATTTTGTTTGTTTGTTTGATTGATTGGTTGGTTGGTAAGGCTATTGAAATATTAACAAAAAAAACACACCAATTAAAAAATCAATGGCAACTGTTATATATGTTATAAAAACTTATTGATTTGTTTGGAGGAAAGTTCATCCATTGGGAAAGTTAGTTTATTTTGTTGTTGATAAATTAATTATGAATTTTCAACAATAACAACAAAAAATGTTCAGTGACAACTAATTTATTTATTTATTTTTGTATTTAATTATTTATTAAAAATATTTTATTATATAATTTATCTAAAGTAAAATTTTATAATTTATCAATTATGTTATAACTATGATATTATTATCAATTAATATAATAATTAATAATATTAAACTTTAATCTATTTAATTATTTATTAATTTTTGTTAATTATATATTTTCCGGTTTTTACTTACTTAATAAAATTTTCTTTAGTATATTTAATGATATTAAATAAATTATACATATAATAATAACTGTTAGTTTAATTAAATAAGTAGAAATTGTAATTTTATATAATAATTTTATTATAAATATAATTTATTTTTCTTTTTATTATATCAAAACAGTTAGTTTTTTGGACAACAGTTTCATCTATATTTATGTTTGATATTTATTTAGCTATTATTTAATTGTTAGTAGTTTATAGTTGTTTAAAGTTGTCTTTTTTTTAAAAAAAATAACTATATGTTTAGTTTGTAGTAATCAATTATAATTTATTTAATGGTTACCTGTTTTTATGATACATATAAAATTTAATAAAAATAATAATAAAAATTACAAAAAATTTAAAAAAATAAAAAAAAAATAAAAGTATAATAATAAATTAAAACATAATATTAAAATAATTGTAAAAAAATTGTTGTTTACCCTCACATATCTGTTATCACATATGTATACTGTATTTATAATTTATATATAAATTTACAGTAGAGTTAAATAAAATAAAAAACATTATAATTTTTTTTGATGACAACTCAATTGGGGAGAGAAATCAATAATAATTGGGGAAACAATCATAATAATTATAAAAAAAAATTGTTGTCAAAATTGCTTAATTTGGATAATAACTGTTTGAATAAATGTATTGTACAATATATTATCCTAAATAAAAAATATTTCAATAAATAAAATATTACTTTAATTGTTACGAATTAATTAAACAAAAAAAATCTCTTTAATACAACAATTAAACAATTAATGTCATAAATATTTTTTAAAAATTAAATAAACTTTTTTTAAAAATATTCAAATAACCAAATAAAATATTCTCAAATATTTGTTACTTCAAATTGTATGTCCAAACCTACAAAACCATAAGTATAACAAACAAATCAACGAAAAAAAAATGGCAAACAATAGTGCGGTCGTCCGTGAGTTGCGCCGAAAGCCGGGATCAGTGCGATCAATGTTTGCCAGAGAAGCCATCGGTTACAGTAGTGATCATCAATTGTTAGCTCAGGGAATACAGGAAAAGGATCAACAAAATTCTGAAGTAATTGTGGCCAATGTTTTCGGTACAGTACCACCAAAACAACCGCCACCGACGGATAGTCTGGATTACATGCACTCGATTGTCGGCGACCAACAAATTTCAGACAACGAATCAAATACTATTGTCGGCGCTATCATCGGATGGACTGAAATGTCCTTTATTTCGTCAACAGATAGTCAGTTGCCGGCTAAAGTCATATTGTTGGACAACAGTACTGTTAAACATCATCAACAACAGCAACGGCCGACAGCCGTGACCGCATTGTACGCCGACTCGTTGTTTCCGATAGTTATGGCAAACGATTATAAACCGTTGGATACCAGACCCAAAGACTATACATACGCTACCTATTTGTATCTGAATCGGTGCCCGGAAATACCAGTCGAAACCCGTAGAGTCAGGTTTGTGTCAGTTGACAATCAAGAGATCCAGTGCCAGACCTATGCGGCCCAACTCCAGTGTGTAATCAAAATGGGAGAAAAATATCAATACAGAAATGTTATGCGAATACTGGATGTAAACAGTCTGTCTTATCAGGTCAAAGGTCTCTACGCACCGACCAATACACTCGGCGATACTCATCGTAGGGTATCAATGGATTTCATGTCCGACTTGTCTATTAGATATCCGGACTTAAGAAAATGTTTTGCCGATCGTACAGTCTATTTGGTAGCTAATGATGGACTGTTGTGTGTCACCGAAATGAGTAGCCTTAAAGACGATGTATGGCTAACATCGTTGCTTAAAAGCGAAACCTATTGTGTCTGCGAAGGTGTGGCACTCATCGATTCGTCTAAAGAGTACCAGAGTCACAGTACCCGAGGACTGTTCAAAGGACTGCCATATATCGAGTTTATTGTCATTGTTGGCGAAGGAGTCAACAATTTGCTTATCAAAAGATCGTACCTAACAATACTGGCCGGACATTCATATGTAATATCAAATTTTAGTCAATCAGATCTGTCAGTGAATATCGTTTACATTGATTGTCAACAATTGTTTGCCGATCTCGAGTCATACCCGAGTCATACGGGATCTGCCGGCGGTGGCGGACAACTGCAACTTCAACGCAGTATCCGACCAGTGATGCCGTTGGCCGATATTGGCGACTATTTTGTCGTACACTACAGAGATAAGGGCAACCAAATCGGTGATATAGTCTTCTCGTTTCGTCAGAACTATATTACCGACAGAGAGTATGTCGACGAATGGAATGTCTTTATCTGTTTGGACGACAGACAGCCACAGACGGCCGACTATCAGTATTGTTTGCAATTGGCCGCCAAATATGGTAGACAAAAGTATTGTAGACGACAACTGGATCCGCCAAACATTTTCTTCTACGACAGAGCCAATCCGTATGTCAGAGCACCGGTACTGTCAGACCAGTTGACCCAACACTGGACAACCGGTGGCCAGCGTAAGATAGTGCCGTTTCGCAACAAAGCCCTGATAGCCAACGATTTTCTGCCACAGTTTCACTATACAGACATCAACCGGTTTGGCAATATAGGTGTCAATCTGATGAATAGATACCGAATTATTCAGGAAAATGATTATCGATTTCCGATTAAACAAACCAAAGAACAATTGGCCGAACAATTGGAGAATAGAAAAAGACAACGAAAAAGTTATAGATATTAATTATAGTTAGGATTTGTTGATGAAAAAAATAAATATGATTATCAAATTTGGCTAAAAATAAAATAAATAAATAAAAACATTAATTTTTTTAGTAGTAAATTTTAAATATAAAAAATTATTTATCTCTCTGTATATTAGCAATAAAATAAAAAAACTAAATTTACTAATAAAACTAAATTATAAAATATTACTGTAAAACAATATATAGAAACTAACTGGTAGGTTAGCGACCAACGATCAAACCAATTGGTGCACTGACTGTTCAAACGTTGCGCTGTTAGGACATCGATGATATACAGTCTCCGTTGGTCTCCGTGTCTGATCAATTCGGCCTGCGGTCCGCTCGGTCTACCCAATGGTAGTGTAGTGTCTATCTGTGAAAACATTAGACCGTACTTTCCCGCATGTGTTTTACAGCCGGCATAGTTGGTTAGAATTATTTGTCGTTCAAAATCAGGTACCTGGTTACGCAACCAATTATTATTGGTAAAAGTGGTCAACCGATTGGCCAGACGAAAAAAATTGCCTAAATTGATGCCAACACTATTTGCAATGCAACCCTTGCCATTCACCCACCTGGCCTATGGCCAGATTGATGTACGGGTGTCCATTAGCTTTTGCATCCATGTCCTCGTCTATAACATACACTAATTCCTCGTCCAATAATTCTGGTATTCTTTTCTGATAAAAAGTAACACATTCTTCTAGTTTTTCTCTATTAAATTCGTCCATATTTTTATATGACTGACTGATTGCTGTTTTGTTTGTCCCGGTATGTGTATGTGTGTGTGTGTGTATGTGTATGTGTGTGTATGTGTGTGTGTATGTGTGTGTGTGTGGATATGGTATCGTCGGTAGACTCTTCAACACTCAACGAGGAGGAAGTAGGTGTTTGTGTGTGTGTGTGTGTATGTGTGTATGTGTGTATGTGTGTATGTGTGTATGTGTGTATGTGTGTATGTGTGTATGTGTGTATGTGTGTATGTGTGTATGTGTGTATGTGTGTATGTGTGTATGTGTGTATGTGTGTATGTGTGTATGTGTGTATGTGTGTATGTGTGTATGTGTGTATGTGTGTATGTGTGTATGTGTGTATGTGTGTATGTGTGTATGTGTGTATGTGTGTATGTGTGTATGTGTGTATGTGTGTATATGTGTATGTGTGTATGTGTGTATGTGTGTATGTGTGGTGTGGCTGTGATGTTGTTTTTTAAAACTAATTTTGTTTTTTTTTGTATTTTTTTGAAATTATTTTTTATTACAACTTAATTGTTTGTTTTAAAATTTTTATTTATTGGCCTCTCTCTCTCTCTCTCTCTTATACAGTAAATATATATACAATATTACTAATAATCAGGGTTTTAAAAATGGCAGGCATAAACAATAGATGCCAATTTTGCCAAATGCCTGCCCTGCCTCTGCCATGCCCTGGGCATCTATTTTCAGGTGGTGACACCTATTATTTTAATTTTATATTATTAAATAATTTATAAACCATTGTTTTTATAATATATTTGCTTGTATTTTTGTTTTGTATACCTTTACTTAAAAGGTAATATCATTGGAAATAAGTAAATTAATTGTAAATTTAATTAACACGTTAAAACACTAAATTACATTATTTTTATAAATACAGTTGATTTTTAGCAATTTAAATTGGCAGGCAAATAAAATAGATGCCCAAAATGCCAGGCATTTATGGCATCTATTTGGGCATTGCCAGGGCAGGCATTTATTTCCTTAAAACCCTGCTAATAATACAACAAATTGTTTGGTTTGACTCAAAAAAAAAATTTCTTTTTTTTAAAATATCTAAACTGATGGTCAATAATATATATATTTTTGATGTGTATTTGTTTGGATGAGTTGGTTGACTACTTTTTTTTCTTTGTTGTTGTTGTTGATGATATTGCTCTGTGTGTGTGTGTCTCTGATACCATTACCATCACAACCAACAACCATCATCACTATCCTCTTTGATTCGCACGTAAAACATGAAAAGAAACTCCCAATTGATAAATAGAGGCATTTATTTTAGGCCATTTGATGTGTGGCTCCAGTAGTTTCTCGACCTGAGCAACCGTATTAGGCTCTAGTATACTGTACTTCCAGATTTGTTCCAGTCTTACCAGACATTCATACTGTTCAAACAACAGTACGTTATATTCATTCAATATATTGTTATAATCACGAAGATTGATAACCCACGGGTGTTCATCATTCATGTTGTATAACTGTCTGACCAGACGATGGGCATCGGTTAGGTCTCGGGAAACGGGCAACAACTGACAAAACCATCTCTGATATGTAGCCATAACATCACTGGTCTCGAAATAGTAGCGCAACTCTTTGGCCATATTTCTGTTGACAAAATATAGCCGATGAGTGTTCTGAATGATACCGTTTGCCATTTGTATGCCAAACCTCAGCGACATTACTTGATAGCCGTTGTTGCCGTTATGGTCGTTGCCAGTTTCGTCTAGTGCTTCGTTACTACCGCTCAGACCGTGACTGTGCAACGGTAGATAAGTGTTAAAACCTTCTCCACCCGGACTGTTTTTGTAGGCCAACCATTGATCTTGATCGGGTAGATGTTGATCGGGTAGACGACACAAACGATAAAATTGATTTACTGGAAACTGATCCAATTCTAGTTGAAATGTGTTATCGTCTACGCGCCAGATCGTGATGTCAATGTTATGGCCTACTGGTAGCTGAACATGACGATGGATATGACCGTCGTTCGCATGGATGTCCAAAAATGCGATGGAAGTGTTCCGATTGGCAAACTGTTCAAATATGTCAATCCAGGGTCTATGAAATAACAGGTTCTGAGAAATACGACCGCACAGTTCTGCCCAATTTTGAATGGCTAGAACAACATCATTGATGTTGGCGTCGGCATTGAACGGTTCGGCTATGATATTATCTAATACGGGCGGAACTAATACTAGTGGTTCTGGTGGTGGATAAGCTGTATGTGGTTGAATGTCTAACATAAGTACCTGACGAACAATGGCTGATTTGTAGATCTTTTCGACGGACATTGCTTTTGACAATCGTTGGGAAATTAGTGGACAGTAAATATGGATATCGTTTCTCAAATCATCAATATATTGTTGTCCGACGACATCAATCAGATAGTAAAACCTATTCAACGCAGTGGCAATATTTAAGCAACAGTGTGCGGCCCAAACTAACTCGTAGGTTAGCGACCAACGATTAAACCAATTGGTGCACTGACTGTTCAAACGTTGCGCTGTTAGGACATCGATGACATACAGTCTCCGTTGGTCTCCGTATCTGATCAATTCGGCCTGCGGTCCGCTCGGTCTACCCAATGGTAGTGTAGTGTCTATCTGTGAAAACATAAGACCGTACTTTCCCGCATGGTGTTCATAGCCGCCAAAGTTGGTTAGAACCATTGGTCGTTTAAATGTAGGTGCTCCGAAATCAAACCAATTATTATTGGTAAAAGTAGTCAACCGATTGGTCAGACGATAACGATTGCCAAAATTGACGCCAACGGAAATCTCATCATTAACATTAGTTTTAATCGTCTTAAACGGAAATGGTTCGTTACCAATAAGTAACCATTGATTTTCGCCTACCTGGCCTTCGGCCAGATTGACGTACGGGTGTTGATTTGTTTTTGCATCCTCATCCTCGTCGATCACATACACTAATTCTCTGGCCAATGCCGGTGGTATTATGTCGTGATAAAAATCGGTATAAATTATTAGTTTTTCTGTATTAAAATCGTTGTCATCCATATTGTCATTCATATTGTGCTGGTTTGTTTGGCCCGGTATGTGTATGCGTGTGG
This sequence comes from Oppia nitens, assembly GCF_028296485.1. NCBI lineage: Eukaryota > Metazoa > Arthropoda > Arachnida > Sarcoptiformes > Oppiidae > Oppia > Oppia nitens. Next base: position 2,034,488 of record NW_026533190.1, read on the forward strand.
ATATGGTATTGTGTGGTATCGACTCTTTAACACTCAAAGAGGTAGTAGTGGGTGATTGTGTCTGTGTCTGTGTGTGTACTGTGGCTATGATGTTGTTTTTTATTTGAAACTATTTCTACTTTTGTTGACTACAACTAAACTATTTTTTGAAATTATTTTTTTTGACTACTACTTAATTGTTTGTTTAAAATTTTTTTTTAATTATTGCATCTTTTTCTTTCTTATATCAACATAACTGACACATATCTGACAAAAATAACTTTAATTAAACTAATTAATTAATTAGTTAAAACAATTTTCTATTGAATACAAAATATCACAGCTATTATTTAGTATATACTGTATATATAATATTCCTAATTATACAACAAATTGTTTGATTTTTCTTTTTTTATTTTAAAACATAACAAAACTGATGGTCAATAATATAATATGTTTTTGGTTGTGTTTGTCGGATGAGTTGGTTGACTACTATTTTTTTCTTCTTTGTTGTTGTTGTTGCTGTGTGTGTGTATCTTTGATACCATTACCATCAAACCAACCATCACTGCCCCACTGCTGCCTCATGTTCTTTTACATATTTAGAATTACCCAAACTATAAATAGCGGCATGTATTCTAACACTTTTGATGGCTGGCTCCTGTAGTTGAGGATTTGGCACCAGTACACTGTACTTCCAGATTTGTTCCAGTTTTACCAGCCATTCATACCGGTGAAACAACTGTCTGTTTAATAAACCCAATCGATTGTTAAATGCCCGAAGAACCTCTGGGTCTCGGTTTGACTGTATGGCCATACGATGGGCATCGCTTAGGTGTCTGGAAATTGGCAACAACTGTCCAAACCATGTCTGATATTCAACCATCACTTGTCGGGTCTCGAAATAGAAGCGCAACTCTTTGGCCATTTCTCTGTTGACAAAGTATAGCCGATGAGTGGTCTCAGTGCCGCCGTTTGCCGGCAGTTCATAGCGAAACAACAGCGACATTGCTTGATAGCCATTGTTGCCGTTAAAGTCACGGCCAAAGTCGTCTAGATCTTGGTTACTACCGCTGAGGCCGTGACTGTGCAGCGGTACATAGAACTTGTGATTACCTATTCCACCTCCACCTTGACTACTTTTGTAGGCCAACCATTGTGGTTGATTGAGATAACGACACAAACGATAATATTTTGTTGGTGGAAACGCTTGCGATCGTAGTTGATATGTGTTATCGTCTATGAACTGAATCCTGATGTTAAAGTTGTGGTTATCTGATAGTCGAACTGGACGAGTGATCTCACCATCGTTTGCTTGGATGTCCATAAATGCAATGGAAGTGTTCCGATTGGCCAACTCGTTAAATACGTTATGCCACGGTGTTTGATATAACGGGTGGTTAGAAATAAGTCCATACAGTACTTGCCAATCATGAATGGCTCGATTAAGATCAATGTTGGCGCCATTGAACGGTTCAGGCTGGTATATGTTATAATTGGGCGGATCTAATACTAGTGGTTGTTGTTGTACTAAGTGTGCAGTAATGACTGGCATACTGTATTGACGAACAATGGCTACTTTGTAGATCCTTTCGACGTACATTGCTTTTTCCAATCGTTGTGAAACTAGTTCACCGTATATATAGATCCGGTCTCTCAATTCATCAATGTATTGTTGTTGGACATCATTCAGATAGTAAAACCTATTCAATGCAGTGGTCATAATTAGGACTCCGTGTGCCGCCCTAACTAACTGGTAGGTTAGCGACCAATCATAGAACCAATTGGTGCACTGCCAGTACAAACGTTGTGCTGTTGCGGCATCGATGACAAACAGTCTCAGTTGGCCTCCGTATTTGATCAGTTCGGCCTGCGGTCCGCTCGGTCTACTCAATGGTGGTGTAGTGTCTATTTGTGAAAACATTAGAGCGTATTTTCCCGCTCTCTCATGGCCGGCATAGGTGGTCACAACCATTTGTCGCTCAAAAGTAGGTGACCAGAAACGATGCCGATTATTATTATCGGTAAATGTGGTTAACCGATTGGCCAGACGAAACTGATTGCCAAAATTCATCCCAACGCCTAACTGCCCTTCAAACGTATATTGTCCCGTCTTTACTGGAAATCGTTCACCAGCAATCACCAACATTTGCTCTTCACCCAACTGGCCTTTGGCCATATTGACGTACGGGTGTGCATTAGCTTTTGCATCCACCTCCTCGTCTATAATATACACTAATTCCTCCTCCAATATTTGTGGTATTTTTTGCTGATAATCATTAACAATTCCTTCTAGTTTTTCTATATTAAATTCGTCCATATTTTTTAATATGACTGATTGATTGCTGTTTTGTTTGTCACGGTATGTGTGTGTCTGTGTGTCGATATGGTATCGTCTGTAGACTCTTCGACACTCAAAGAGGTGGAAGTATATGTGGTGTGGCTGTGATATTGTTTTTTTAAAACTAATTTTGTTTTTTTGTGTTTTTTTTGAAAATATTTTTTTTCTACAATTTAATTGTTTGTTTGAAAATTTTTATTTATTCTCTCTCTCTCTCGCTCTCTCTCTCTCTCTCTCTATTGATAACAGATAAAAAAGATACTGTATCTAACATATCTGACACATACAAAAATGACTTATAAAACTAATTAATTAATTAATTAAAAAAAACAATTTTTTATTGAATACAAAATATCATAGCTATTATACATTATATTGACATTTATATATACAATGTTACTAATAATACAACAAATTGTTTGGTTTCTCAATTTTTTTTTTGTTTTTTTTTCTTTTTTTTAATTTTAAAATATATCAAAACTGATGGTCAATAATATATATATAATTTGTTGTTTTTGCTCTGTGTGTGTGTCTCTGATCCATACTATTACCATCAAACCAACCATCACTGTCCCACTTTTGCCTCATTTTCTTTTACATATTTAGAATTACCCAAACTATAAATAGCGGCATGTACTTTAACCGTTTTGATGGCTGGCTCCCATAGTTCATCATCTGGATTAGTCCTATTGGGCACCAGTACGCTGTACTTCCAGATTTGTTCCAGTTTTACCAGCCATTCATACTGGTGAAACAACTGTCTGTTTAATAAAGCCAATCGATTGTTAAATGCGCGAAGAACCTCTGGATCTCGGTTCAACTGTATGGCCATACGATGGGCATCGCTTAGGTGTTTGGAAACTGGTAACAACCATCTAAACCATGACTGATATTCAACCATCACTTGATGGGTCTCGAAATAGAAAGCGCAACTCTTTGGCCATTTCTCTGTTGACAAAGTATAGCCGTTGATTGATGTCTAGGATATCGTCTACCATTTGGTCTTCAAACACCAGCGACATTGCTTGATAGCCGTTGTTGGTGTTAAAGTCACGGTCAAAGTCGTCTAGCTCTTGGTTACTACCGCTCACTCCGTGACTGTGCAACGGTATATAGAACTTGTGATTACCTATTCCACCTCCACCCTGACTACTTTTGTAGGCCAACCATTGCGGTTGATTGGGATAACGACACAAACGATATAATTGACGAATTACTCCAATTAGTGGAAACGCATCCGATCGTAGTTGATATGTGTTAGCGTCTATGAACTGAATACTGATGTCAAAGTTGTGGTTATCTGATAGTCGAACTGTACGAGTGATCACACCATCGTTTGCATGGATGTCCATAAATGCAATGGAAGTCTCCTGATTGGCCAAATATTTTAGCCCACGGTCTATGATATAACTGGTGGCTAGAAATAAGTTCGTACAGTAATTGCCAATCATGAATGGCTTGATTGATATTGTTATTGAACGGTTCAACTAAGATACCATAATCGGGTGGATCTAATACTAGTGGTTGTTTTTGTACTAAGTGTGCAGCAAGGGTTGGCATACTGTATTGACGAACAATGGCTACTTTGTAGATCTTTTCGACGTACATTGCTTTTTCCAATCGTTGTGAAACTAGTTCACCGTATATATAGATCTGGTCTCTCAATTCATCAATGTATTGTTGTTGGACATCATTCATATAGTAAAATATATTCAATGCAGTGGTCATACTTAGGACTCCGTGTGCGGCCCTAACTAACTGGTAGGTTAGCGACCAATCATAGAACCAATTGGTGCACTGCCAGTACAAACGTTGCGCTGTTCGGGCATCGATGACAAACAGTCTCCGTTGATCTCCGTGTCTGATCAGTTCGGCCTGCGGTCCGCTCGGTCTACTCAATGGTTGTGTAGTGTCTATTTGTGAAAACATAAGACCGTATTCTCCCGCTTTGCCATATCCGGCATAGGTGGTCAAAACCATTCGTCGCCGAAAAGTAGGTGACCAGAAACGATGCCGATTATCATTATCGACAAAAGTGGCTAACCGATTGGTAAAACGAAAGTGATTGCCAAAATTGATGCCAACGTCTAACTTCGTGTCAATCGTATATTTTGCCGTATTTGACGGAAATCCTTCGCCAGCAATCACCAACATTTGCTCTTCACCCGCCTGGCCTAAGGCCATATTGACGTACGGGTGTGCAGTAGCTTTTGCATCCTGGTCATCGTCTATAATATACACTAATTCCTCGTCCAATATTGGTGGTATTTTTTGCTGATAATCATCAACAATTTCGGAGCCGATCTATCTTGTAAGCACCGTTTTTTATATTATTTACACGCGCTATTGTTTCAATCATTTTAATTGTATTTCACGCGATATTTACACGTATTTTTATAATTAATAAATTAAAAGTAGATAAGTTTAAGCAAAAATAAGATCATTTTCTATTTAACTAACCTAACCTATTTACACAATTGTTGACATAACCTAATCTATTGTATTAGTGTTCGCTCCGTTACCTAACCTGGTGTTTCGACCGCAACCTTAACCTAATTATAATGGTATTATACAAATGTATTATATGATTACTGTATAATAGTAATAGCTGTCAATAGCGCGTGAAATATAATTAAAATGATTGAAACAATAGCGCGTGTAAATAATTTAAAAAACGGTGCTTACAACATAGATTTTAGCCACAATTTCTTCTAGTTTTGCTCTATTAAATTCGTCCATATTTTTTTTAATATGACTGACTGATTGCTGTTTTGTTTGTCACGGTATGTGTGTGTCTGTGTATGTGGATATGGTATCGTCGGTAAACTCTTCGACACTCAATGGGGAGGAAGTAGGTGTGGTGTGGCTGTGATTTTGTTTTATTTTTGTCGTATTTTTTTGAAATTATTTTTTTTACTAAAATTTAATTGTTTGTTTGAAAATTTTTATTTATTGTCTCTCTCTCTCTCTCTCTCTCTCTCTCTCTCTCTCTCTCTCTCTCTCTCTCCATTGATAACAGATAGAAAAAGATACTGTATTTAACATATCTGACACATATTGACAAACTATTAACTCATAAAACTAATTAATTAATTAATTAATAAAAAAACAACTTTCTATTTATAGCTATTATACAGTATAACGCCCGAAAACATGCCAACCGAAAAAAATAGGGGTAGTGTATGTGCTCTACACATAAATCACTGCTATTGCCCCCACCATCGCTAAAATAACCGAAATTATTTACCCGAATAGCGGGCTTACAGTTAAATTTTTTTAATTAATTATACATATTATTAATTATTATATACTTATTTATTAATTTTAAAAATTATTTTTTTCCTGTGATTTATTTACCGATTTTTATGAGCAGTTAAAAAAAGCCGAGATTTTATGAAATATACTGTATATATAAATTTATGTATGATATATACAATATTACTAATAATACAACAAATTGTTTGGTTTGACTCAAAAAAAAAATTTATTTTCTTTTTTCTTTTAAAATATATCCAAAACTGATGGTCAATAATATGATATGTTTTTGGTTTTGTTTGTCGGATGAGTTGGTTGACTACTTTGTTTTCTTTGTTGTTGTTTTTGCTCTCTGATACCATTACCATCAAACCAACCCTCACTATCCTTTCTGAAACTGAGCTAAAAGTGCAGAATTTCCCAATCTATAAATAGCGGCATTTACTTTAACCGTTTTGATGACTGGCTCTCGTAGTGCATGATTTGGATTAGTCCTATTGGGCACCAGTACACTGTACTTCCAGATTTGTTCCAGTTTTACCAGACATCTATAGTTATTGAACAACCGTCTGCGAACAGTACTCAATAGACGGTTATAATTGCGAAGATCGCGTACGGCTGGATGTTCATCATTCATGTTGTTTTCCTGTCTGACCAGACGATGGGCATCGGTTAGGTCTAGTGAAATGGTCAACAACTGTCCAAACCATCTCTGATATTGAATCATCACTTGTTGGGTCTCGAAATAGTAGCGCAACTCTTTGGCCATTTCTCTGTTGACAAAATATAGCCGATGATCGGTGTGTACAGTGTTGGGTGCAATTTGGATGTCAAACACCAGCGACATTGCTTGATAGCCATTGTTGCCGTTAAAGTTTTGTTGGTTAAAGTTGTCTGGCTCTTGGTTGCTACCGCTCAGGCCGTGACTGTGCTCCGGTACATAGAACGCTTCACCACCTAGATTGTTTTTGTAGGCCAACCATTGAGGTTGATTGGGATAAAGACACAAACGATAATGTCGATTAATTGGAAACGCTTGCGATCGTAGTATATATGTGTTAGCGTCAATGCAATAAATCCTGATGTCAAAGTTGTGGTCATTTTCTAGTCGAACTGTACGAATGGTCTCACCATCGTCTGCATGGATGTCCAAAAATGCAATGGAAGTGTTCTGGTTGGCAAACCGTTCAAATATGTTGATCCACGGTCTATGATATAGCTGGTGGTTAGTAATAAGACCGTACAGTAATCCCCAATTTTGAATGGCTTGAGCACTGTCGCCATTGAACGGTTGAGGCATGATGTTATAATTGGGCGGACCTAATTCTAAAACATGTGGATCAAATTGTGCAGCAATGTCTTCCATAAGTTCCTGGCGAACAATGGCTACTTTGTAGATCTTTTCGACGGACATTGCTTTTGCCAATCGTTGTAAAACCAGTTGACTATATATATAGATACGGTTTCTCAATGCATCAATGTATTGTTGTTGGACATCATTTAGATATATAAACCTATTCAATGCAGTGGCCATACTTAGGACTCCGTGTGCGGCTCTAACTAACTTGTAGGTTAGCGACCAATGATCGGACCAATTGGTGCACTGCCAGTACAAAAGTTGTGCTGTTTCGGCATCGATGACAAACAGTCTCTGTTGTTCTCCATTTACGATCAGTTCGGCCTGCGGTCCTGCCGGTCTACCGAATGGTAGTGTAGTGTCTATCTGTGAAAACATAAGACCGTATTCACCATTTTTGAGTCGATAGCCTCCAAAGTTGGATATAACCATTTGTCGATCAAATTTAGGCGCCCAGAAATCATGCTCTTTATTTTGATCGACAAAAGTGGCCAAACGATTGGACAGATGAAAAAAATTGCCAAAATTGATGCCAACGGCATGATTCTGTTTATACGTATACGGTCTCGTCTGTACCTCAAATAGTTCCTTACCAATTAGCAACTGTTGAAATTTACCCGCCTTTCCTTTGGCCATATTGACGTACGGGTGTCCATCAGCTTTTGCATCCAGGATCTCGTTTATCACATACACTAATCGTTCCTCCAATACTGGTGATATTATTTTATGATAAAAATTGACAACATCTTCTAGTTGCTCTCTATCATAGTTGTCCATATTTTTCTATATGACTGACTGATTGCTGTTTTGTTTGGCCCGGTATGTGTGTGTGTGTGTGTGTGTATGGTGTCGTCTGTAGACTCTTCAACACTCAATGAGGAGGAAGTGGATGTGGTGTGGCTGTGATGTTGTTCTTTTAAAACTAATTTTGTTTTTTATTTGAAATTATTTTTTTTTAATAACTATTTAATTGTTTGTTTGAAAATTTTTAATTATTGCATTCTCTCTCTCTCTCTCTCTCTCTCTCTCTCTCTCTCTCTCTCTCTATCTCTCTCTATTGATAACAGATAAAAAAGATACTTTATCTAACATATCTAACACATACAAAAATAACTTATAAAACTAATTATTAACTAATAGAAATAAAACAAAACAAAAATCAATTTACTATTAAATACAAAATATCATAGCTATTATTCAGTATATATAATTTATATACCAATATATATATATATATTCAATATTAGTAATAATACAAGAAATTGTTTTGTATGACTAAAAAATAGTTCATTTTATTTTTTTTGTTATTTCAAATATCTAAACTGATGGTCAAAAAATATATTTGTTTGTTGACTACTTCTATGTTGTCGTTGTACTCTCTCTCTCTCTCTCTCTCTCACATTGTCTATGTGTCCACACCATTATCGAGGTGGCCTTCGTGGAAATAATCGTTGATGTCTACCCAATCGATAAATAGCAGGATTTGAAAATAGCGATGTGATGGCTTGTTCCTTATGTTTAACACGCTGAGGATCTGTATTGGGCACCAGTACGCTGTACCTCCAGATTTGTTCCAGTTTTACCAAACATTCATAATCTTCAAACAACTGTCTGGCCAATTGGTCCAATTGGTTGATACATATGTTAATACCTACAACATGTTGATCGTCATCATTATGATTGTTCTGATATCTTAACAGACGATAGGCATCGCTCAGTCGTCTGGAAACTCGTATCAACCATCTAAACCATCTCTGATATCTAGCCATCACTTGTTGGGTCACGAAATAGTAGCGCAACTCTCTGGCCATTTCTCTGTTAACAAAATATATCCGCTGACTGGTCTCAAAACTGTTGTCAAGAAGTTCTATGTTAAACATCAGCGCCATTACTTGATAGCCATTGTTGCCGTTATAATCGAAATCGTGCGGAACGGCATATTGGTTACTACCGTTCAGACCGTGACTGTGCACTGGCAGATAGCATTGGTTGCCACGATTTCTGAATAGACACCATTGAGGTAATTCGGGTACACTTTTCAAAAGATATATACCATTAGTTGCATTGGTAAAGGCTGTCGATTGTAGCCGATAGGTGTCATCGTTTAGACGTTTGATAGCTATGTCTATATTGTGATCGTTTGGCAGATGAATATAACGATGGTGAATCATATGGCCTTCTTCGATGTCCAAAAATCTAATGGAATTGTTCCGGCTGGCAAACTGCCTAAAAATGTTGATCCACGGCTTTCCAAACATTATGTGTCCATAAATATTAATGGACTCTTCCATCCAATGTTGGCGGATCTGTTCAGCATCGATGTCGGCGGCAATGTATGGTTCAAATGCTATACCATTAATATTTGGAAGATTTACTACTGATATACTATGTTCAAGTTGTGGGTCGGGCATAATGTTATCCATACCTTCCTGACGAACAATGGCTACTTTGTAGATATCTTCCACAGACTTTGCTGTTACCAATCGTTCGATAATCAGTTCACCAAACCTATAGATATGTGTTCTCAAGATATTGACATATCCTTCACTAAGATTCAGATCGTAAAATCTATACAATATAGTGGTCAGTGTTGTTAGGAGTTCGTATGCGGCCGTAACTAAATCGTAGGTTAAGGATCTGTCAGTATTAGACCAATTCGTGCACTGTATGGCCAAACGTCGAGCCGTATCTATGTCGATGATATACAGTCTTTGTTGCTTTCCATGTTGGACCAGTTCGGCCTGCGGTCCACTAGGTCTACCTACTGGATCCCTTGTGTCTATTTGTGCAAACATACCACCCCAGTTTCCCCGACCGCCGTTATAGTTTGTAAAAACCATATTTCGCTTAAATGTAGGCGTATAGTAAAGATAGCCTTCCGGGTCTTTAAACTGCACCGACCGTTGGCTCAGACGATAATATTTGGCAAAAGCGAGACCTGGGTATAGTGTCCCACGAAGAGTATATCTGGCTGTTTTTAACGGAAATCGTTCGCCAGCAACGAGCAAATTTTGGTCTTGTCCGATTTGACCTGCGGACATATTGATGTACGGGTGCGACACTGGATGGCCATTTGCATCATCATTCACGGTCACCAACTCCCGATTCAATATTATTTGTATTCTGTTTATAGAATCCATGGTATCATGTTGTAGTTGATTAGGTACGGCGGCCATATTATATGCTGTGTGTTGTCTAATATGTTGGTGATGTCTGTGATCTTACCACTCAAGAGGAATTGGTTGGTAGTAGTGGTGTTTGTGCTGTGTCTGTGATGTCTTACCACTCAAGAGGAATTGGTTTGTAGTAGTGGTGTTTGTCCGGTGTCTGTGACGTTGTTTTCTAAAAAACTAATTTTGTTTTTTTCATATTTTTGAAAATTTTTTTATTTTACTATAACTTAATTGTTTGTTTGAAAATTTTCTATTAAACAATATATGATGATTAAAATTTTCAAACAAAAAACAATTAATTTTTGTTTTTTTGAATAAAATAAAATATATTAGAAACCATACAATTGTTATCGGAATAAAATAAAATTAAAAATAAATCAAATCAATAAACAACAAAAAAATGGTCGGTTGGTTTGCCATGTTTTTTGTCCACTTTAATAGAGAATTTTCAAACAAACAATTAAGTTATAATAAAATAAAAATTTTTCAAAAATATGAGAAAAACAAAATTAGTTTTAAAAAAACAACATCACAGACACCGGACAAACACCACTACTACCAACCAATTCCTCTTGAGTGGTAAGACATCACAGACACAGCACAAACACCACTACTACCAACCAATTCCTCTTGAGTGGTAAGACATCACAGACACCAGCATATTAGACAACACACAGCATATAATATGGCCGCTGTACCTAATCAACTACAACATGAAACCATGGATATTATAAACAGAATACATACAATATTGGGACGGGAGTTAGTGACCGTGAATGATGACGTCAATGGTCAGCCAGTGTCGCACCCGTACATCAATATGGCCATTGGTCAAATCGGAGAAAACCAGAATCTGCTCGTTGCTGGCGAACGATATCCGTTAAAAACACGTGGAGTTACAATACATGGGATTCTGTACTCAGGTCTCGCTTTTACCAAAGTTTATCGTCTGACCCATCGGGAGGTCAAGTTTGAAGACCCGGACGACTATCGCTTCTTTACGCCTAAATTTAATCGAAGAATGGTTTTTACAAGACTATAACGGCGGTCGGGGAAGATTCGGTGGTATGTTTGCACAAATAGACACAAGGGGGCGATTAGGTAGACCTAGTGGACCGCAAGCCGAAGTGATCCAACAGGGAAACCAACAAAGACTGTACATCATCGACATAGATACGGCTCGACTTTTGGCCATACAGTGCACGAATTGGTCTACTACTATGCGGTCCTTAACCTACGATTTAGTTACGGCCGCATACGAAGTCCTAACAACAATGACCACTATATTGTATAGATTTTACGATCTGAATGTTAGCGAAGTATGTGTCGATATCTTGAGAACACATATCCGTAGATTCGGTCAACTGATTGACGAACGATTGGCAACAGCAATGTCTGTGGAAAATATCTACAAAGTAGCCATTTGTTCGCCAGGACTACATTATGTATAACATTAGACCACTACTAGAACAACAGATATCAGTAGCAGTTCTACCAGATTTTAATGGCATACAAGTTCCGCAATTCAATGGCGCCGATATCGATGCTGAACAGATCCGTCAAAATTGGCCACAACAGTCCAATGATATATATGGACACATAATGTATGGAAAGCCGTGGATGGACATTTTTGGACAGTTTGCCAACCGGCACAATTCCATTAGATTTTTGGACATCCAAGAAGGCCATACGATTCACCATCGTTCATCTGCCAAACGATCACAATATAGACATAGCTGTCGAACGTCGAAACAATGATACCTATCGGCTACAATCGACAGCCTTTACCGATACAACTGCTGGTAAATATCGTTTGAAACGTGTACCCGAATCAGATCAAATGGTGTCTATTCAGAAATCGTGGCAACCAAGTCTATCTGCCAGAGCACAGTCACGGCCTGAGCGGTAGTAATCAATATGCCGTTCCGGACGATTTCGATTATAACGGCAACAATGGCTATCAAGCAATGGCGCTGGTGTTTACCATCGCACTCGATGACCAGTCAGCCATCCGTAACCAGAGATTTGAGACAACTCAACGAATATATTTTGTCAACAGAGAAATGGCCAAAGAGTTGCGCTAATATTTCGAGACCCAACAAGTGATGGCCGTCTATCAGAACTGGTTTAGACAGTTGTTGCAAATTTCCAACAGTCTAAGCGATGCCTATCGTCTGTTAAGATATGTTAACCATCTGAATGATGACAATCAACTTGCTTACGATATTAGCATATATATCGACGAATTGGACACATTGGCCAAACAATTGTTCGTAGATTATGAATGGTTTGTAAAACTGGAACAAATCTGGAAGTACAGCGTACTGGTGCCCAATCCGGATGCTGAAGTACCGGAGCTGGCCGCCCAACCGCTATTTGTAAATCCTGCTATTTATCGATTGGGTAGACATCGACAAACACTTGGACTTGCACCTCCAGCTCGATGATAATGGTGTGGACACATACACACACACACACACAGAGAGAGAGAGAGAGAGAGAGAGAGAGAGAGAGAGAGAGAGAGAGAGAGAGAGAGAGAGAGAGAGAGAGAGAGAGAGAGAGAGAGAGAGAGAGAGAGAGAGTACAACAACAACAACAACAACAAAAAGTAGTCGACAAACTATGTACAACTCCCCCCATCTCTGACAAACAAACAACAAAAATATTTTTTATTGACAATCATTTTTGGATATCTTAAATAGATAGACAGATAGACAGATAGACAGATAGACAGATAGACAGATAGATAGATAGATAGATAGATAGATAGATAGACAGACAGACAGACAGACAGACAGACAGACAGACAGACAGACAGACAGACAGACAGACAGACAGACAGACAGACAGACAGACAGACAGACAGACAGACAGACAGACAGACAGACAGACAGACAGACAGACAGACAGACAGACAGACAGACAGACAGACAGACAGACAGACAGACAGACAGACAGACAGACAGACAGACAGACAGACAGACAGACAGACAGACAGACAGACAGACAGACAGACAGACAGACAGACAGACAGACAGACAGACAGACAGACAGACAGACAGACAGACAGACAGACAGACAGACAGACAGACAGACAGACAGACAGACAGACAGACAGACAGACAGACAGACAGACAGACAGACAGACAGACAGACAGACAGACAGACAGACAGACAGACAGACAGACAGACAGACAGACAGACAGACAGACAGACAGACAGACAGACAGACAGACAGACAGACAGACAGACAGACAGACAGACAGACAGACAGACAGACAGACAGACAGACAGACAGACAGACAGACAGACAGACAGACAGACAGACAGACAGACAGACAGACAGACAGACAGACAGACAGACAGACAGACAGACAGACAGACAGACAGACAGACAGACAGACAGACAGACAGAGAGTACAACAACAACAACATAGAAGTAGTCAACTAATTACAACTCATCCGACAAACACAACAAAAATATAAATTTTGACAATCAGTTTAGATATATTTGAAATAAAAAATAAAATATTTTTGAGTTAAACCAAACAATTTGTTATATTATTACTGCTGTAATATTGTATATATATATATTTTGTTGTGTTTGTCGGATGAGCAAAAATATTAGGTTTGAAAGTGGTTGGATGGATGGGGGTGGGTTTGGGTCAAATAATTTTCTACTGGCTGTCTATAATATAGATTTGTTCCCTTTATTTTACTATTGAATACAATAGTTATACACAACTTGTTTGACTAATTTTTTTTTAATTATTTAAACAATTTCTGAACTGATTTTTGTTTACTGATTTGTTTTACCTGTTGTTGTTGTTGAGACACCAATACCCGTGTTGTCTGTTGTTTGTTGTCTATAATCACTGTTGTTGTTCCTCTTCAGCTCCCTTTCCCTTTCCTTGATCCTCAGGCCATAAGGATTTTAGCCCACCACCAGCTCCCACACCATACATACCGGGATAAACAGCAATACAATTTGGCCCAACCTCTCTGTTTGCCAATACCGGGGCATTTATATTGGGCGCCAATACACTGTACTTCCAGATCTGTTCCAATCGGACCAACCAATGGTAATTTGCTATCAATCGTTTGCTAAATTGATGCAATTGATTGGCACAATTCTGAACAGTCTGAAGTAGTCCGGGATCTGCGTCGTTGTGTACCTGACGGGACAGTCGTCGAGCATCGCATATCCGTCGGGACAGTGGCAACAAATGGTCAAACCAGCGCTGATAGAGAACCATTATCTGATGGGTTTCGAATAGTTGGCGCAATTGTAGGGCCATATGTCTGTTGACGAAATATATGCGCTGATCGTTCAACGGGTGGCCAAACTGTAACGACATTACTTGGCAGCCGTTGTTACCTCTGATGTTGTTTTCGCCTTCGAGGTGACTGCCGGCCAGTCCGTGACTGTGCAACGGTATATACATATTATGATTAGTAACATTCCTATCGGCCACCCAGACCGGCCAATTGGGCACTTGTCTCAACCGATATCCAAAACTGGCTGAATCGATAAAATGTTGTGAATGCAAATTATAGAATCCATTTCCTAAGTTACTAACTGTTACGGCAAAGATTTGGCCATTCATTAGAGTGATGTTAGGCATTGTTGGTTGGCCGACGGCTGTGTTCAAAAAATCAATTGAATTGCCAACATTGGCGAACTGGTCAAATACTTGATGCCAATCAGCAGTATAATAGTCGTAATTAACTATTGCATTTCGAAATGCAGTCCAATCGGTATTGATTTGACCGATAATAATATTGTTCGGATCGAATGGCGGCACCGGACGATAATTGGGCACCGGCTTCACCACTGGTTGCGCTACTGGCCATACTTGTGGTATTAATGCGGGCATATTTTCATGCCTAATAATGGCTACTTTGAATATGTATTCGGCAGCTGTTGCCGACTGCAGTTGTTGAGCATAAATACTTCCCAACCGATGGATCTGTGTTCTCAAGTCTTCAATTGCTTGTTGGTGGACATCCTGATCGATAAATCTATTCAATGCATTGGCCAATGCTAGCAGTCCGTAGGCGGCCCTAACTAACCGGTATGTGAGGGACTGATTGTCACCCCACGAGACGCACTGGTCGCGCAACGCATGAGCCGTTTCGATGTCTATAACGAATAGATTTTGTTGCTGTTGACCCATATTACTGGTCAGTTGTGCCTGTGATCCACTCAATTCATTTGGTATGTTTGGAAACACAGCTCTGTATTGTATTCCCACGTTT
Source organism: Oppia nitens (assembly GCF_028296485.1). Lineage (NCBI taxonomy): Eukaryota > Metazoa > Arthropoda > Arachnida > Sarcoptiformes > Oppiidae > Oppia > Oppia nitens. The sequence continues at coordinate 2,049,852 of NW_026533190.1, forward strand.
CGGAATCCGGCAAACGGTGACTGAACCATTTGCCTATCCCGACCATCATAGTTGACTACCTGACCCTTGAAAGTCCAATGGTTTCTCAATGATAGAATATTAGCGCCTCTGTTAACTTGTGGCCGTAGCGCAAACCGGTCGCGGCCTAAGCATAGTTCCTGTAGCCTATTTACTGCCAAATTGATGTACTGATGATTTTGTGCATCGTTTCTAATCGATACTACCTGAGTCTGTAATATAGGTGCTATTTGCAGTAACAGAGTGTTTACTAGATCTAGTTGCCCGGGTGTCGGTTGGTTTGCCATGTTTTTTGTCCACTACTACTACTACTACTACTACTACTACTGTTTGTCTGACCTGTTTGTGTGTACCGTATAAATGTCCGGACTGTTAGACTTGTTTTTGTGTGGATATATAACAATTTAGATGATATATCTCTGTTTGTTTTTGTGTATATTCTCTGTGTTCAAGAGGAAGTGGTGCTGTTGTTGTTGTTGTTGTTGTTGTTGTTTGGTATCTTTGATGTAGTAGTTCTTGTAAATTAAAAATGTATTTTATTTTTATTTTATTTGAAATTTTATTTGAAATTTTTTTCAACTTAATTATATTGTTTCATTTTTTTTAAATACAATTTTGATTAAAATTTTCAACTAAAACAAATAATTTATAGAATTTAAAAATCTAGTAATAATTTACTAATACTTTTTTTTATATTGAATTTTTATATTATTTAATAATTATAATATGATTAAAAATTTATGAAATTTGATATAAACTAATATCATTAATGAAAACTAATGCAATCAAATTATTTTTTTTAATATATAGTTTTCTGTTAATAATTTAATTAATTGATTAATTGATAGATATTATTGATTTTTTTAAAAATGTCAAAAGTTAATTTTGTTGTATCGTTTTTTAAAAAAAAAATATTTAGATAGTAGTGTGTTAAGTAGGGGGTAGTGTGGAGAAAAATTATGATTTATATATATATATATATATATATATTTTATTTCTAATGTGAATACAATCGAGTGATTTCACGTGCAAATAGTATTAATACAGTGTTGTAATGCACGCGCAAACAATATAAAAAAACGAAGCCCTCTCTAAGGTAAGCGTTGACCTCAGGGCGCCTATAAATACCTAAAGCTGGCCATTAGTCGTACGGTTTGGTCGAAAAAAAAGTGCCGATTCTGGTCACTAATGCCCGGCAGAGGTAATCGTTATCAATCTATTGAAGTAATTGAATTTGATTTTCAATCTGATTATAGTCAGTAGTAGTAGTAATAATAATAATAATAATAATATTAGTTTAGTAGTCAATCGCTAAAAAAATAATAAAACAATAAAAAAATTTTTAACTATCATACAAAAAAAATTACTATCAATTATTATTAGTATATGTCTTTATTTATTAATAAAAAAAATTAATGAATCTAATGTATAATTGATTATTTATGATAAAATATACAGTGTATAAAATTATAAATACATGATTATAAAGAAAAAAACATTAATAATAAAATGGTAATGGTTATGGTAATTTTTTTTAGTTTAATTTTTTTAAATTTTGAAATAAATAAATTGAAAAGATTTTTGCGACTGAATATTCTGTACAAAAAAAAAAAAATATTTATAAATCATATATTATTTTTGAAGTATTGTTTTCATGACTGATATTGTTATATTAATAATAAGATAAATTGTTTGTTTTGCTTAAAAACATATTGAATGACATTTTTGTTGTGAGAGAATTGTCTACAAATAAAATAAGAAATAAAATTCATATATTCTTCTGGACTTTTGATGACTGATATTGTCTTCCAGTTTCGTCTTTCATATCTTTTGACGAAAATTTCAGACGAAATTTTTTGATTGTCCAAAATTGGTCAATAAGATTGACGCCAATATTGCCGAATCTGTTAATGGGTGCCAACTCTATTAATGTCAAAAAAATAATAATAAAGTTAATGTTTGTTTAGCCACGGCAAGACATTTTTCTGGCCATTCATTGTCCACCGATTCTTCGTATCGCTGGTCATCTCAATTGGTTTTATCGGTTGTTTGAATAATTTCGGATAAAAAATGTTTGGTTGAAGCATTTGGGTTGTATTGAAGGATTTTATAGGATATTTGACTACAATTGTTGTGCAATACTGATAGTCCGACCCATCATTGGCTTCGTTATCCAAACAGATGAATACTGACCATTGATCAGTTAATCCAGTGTTTGTATCACAAAAATTGTTGAACAAACTGAACACAATATCGCCGACATAGGTATCGAATTCTTTGTAGTGAAAGATAAAATGGTCACCGATTTCCGATAATTTCATTAGCTGTCGAAAATTAATCTGTTTGTTTAGCCACGGAACGACATTTTCTGGCCATTCATTGTCCACCGATTCTTCGTATCGCTGGTCATCTCAATTGGTTTTATCGGTTGTATGGAAATATTATAAGTCAAAAAAATAAAATAAATACTCCATAATATGACTCCACACTACCCCTACCTAACACACTACTATATAACCCCACTTCATTTAAAAACAATATAAGGTCCCTCTATGGTATGTAATGCCCAGTTCCCAATCTATAGTTAGCGGGATTTACATGAAACGATTTGATGGGTTGCTCCCCCGTTATTAATTAATACAAAAAAAAACAACAATTTACTATTGAATACAAAATATCATACAGTATTATACAGTATATATATATATATATATACAAAATTACTAATAATACAACAAAAATTGTTTGGTTTGATACACAAAAAAAATGTTTTTAATTTTCTTTTTTATTTCAAATATATCCAAACTGATGGTCAATAATATATATATATATATATATTGTTGTTGTTGTTGTGTTTATCGGATTGAGTTGTAATTAGTTTTGTTTGACTACTTTCCCCGCCCCCCTTTGACACCATTACCATCAACCCCAGACCTATGACCCCCTTACAAACAAATCACCTAGGTACATTTCTTGCAAATCCCAATCTATACATAGCAGGATTTTCATGACACCATTTGATCTCTGGCTCCAATTGATTCTCGCGTATTGGGCGCCAATACACTATACTTCCACAGTTGTTCCATATATACCAGCCATCTATACTTTCTAAACAACTGTTTGTTGAATAAATCCAATCGATTGTTGAATGCCCGAAGAACTTCCGGCTGTTGGTTTGACTGTATGGCCAGACGATGGGCATCGCTTAGCTGTTGTGAAACTGAAAACAACTGTCCAAACCATCCCTGATATCTAGCCATCACATCGCAGGTCTCGAAATAGAAGCGCAACTCTTTGGCCGTATCTCTGTTGACAAAATATAACCGCTGACTGATGTCTAGCTCGTTGTTTGCCATTTCGATGCCAAACTTCAGCGCCATTACTTGATAGCCATTGTTGCCGTTATAGTCATCGTTAAAGATGTCTAGACCTTGGTTACTGTCGCTCAGGCCGTGACTGTGCAACGGTATATAAACCGTGTTACCTGATCCACAATAAAGGCTTCTGAAGGCCAACCATGGATATTGATTGGGTAAAAGACTCAAACGATATATACGATTATGTGAATCGATAAAAGTTGGCGATCGTAGATGGTATGTGTTGGCGTTTATGCGCCAAATCTATATGTCAATGTTATGGTGATTCGGTAGATGAACTTGACGATGATGGTGGTTAATGCTGCCTACAGGGATGTCCAAAAATCTGATGGAAGTTTGCCCGATTGGCAAACTCGCCAAATAGTGTACTCCACGGTCTGGTAAATAACGTATGGTTAGAAATACGATTGTATATCAATTGCCAATTTTCAATGGCTTGAATAAACAATGTCTTGAATAACAATGTTGTTGTTGAGGACGGCATTGAACTTGGATATTATAATTGGGCGGATCTAATACTAGTGGTACTGGTGGTGGTATATCTGGATGTGGTTGGAATGTTTAGCATACTGTCCTGACGAACAATGGCTACTTTGTAGATCTTTTCGATGGACATTGCTTTTGCCAATCGTTGCGAAACCAGTCGACCGTATATATATGGATACAACGTCTCAAACCATTAATGTATGGTTGGTTGACATTCAGATAGTACAGTGTATTCAACGCAGTGGCTATATTTATGTACCAAAATATCAAAATTGATGCCAACCCTTAGTCTATGATTTACAGTTTTTCGTCCTGTCTTTAACCAGTATCTTTCATTACCAATTTTCAACCATTTAAATAGATTTACCTGTCCTTCGGCCATATTGATGTACGGGTGTTCATTAGTATTTGCATCCATGTCCTCGTCTATCACATACACTAATTCTGTGTCCAATATTTGTCTTATATTGTTACTATAATAATTGACAATATATTCTAGTTGTTCTTGATTTAGTTGATCCATATTTTTTTTTGTTATATGACTGTTTTGGAACAAATCTATATTATAGACAGCCAGTAGAAAATTATTAGCTCCAAACCCACCCCCTCCCACCCAACCATTTCCTAACCTCACACTCACCCCAAACTAACCTAACTAAATAATAATTAAATAATAAAACTAACATTTTATATATGTATAACTGCATAAAAAACAATACTTATTTGCTGGCTGTCTATAATATAGATTTAAGCCGACTGTTTTGTTTAGCCCGATATGTGTTTGTCTGTATTTGTGGATATGGTATCGTTGGTATGGACTCTTCAACACTCAAAGAGGAAGTGGGTGTTTGTGTGGTTTGGCTGTGATGTTGTTTTTTTTTGAAACTAATTTTGTTTTTTTTGAAATTATTTTTTTTAACAACAACTTAATTGTTTGTTTGAAAATTTTTAATTGTTCTCTCTCTCTCTCTCTCTCTCTCTCTCTCTCTCTCTCTCGTTATCTATAGGTTTATATTTAAATTTATAACAGTTAAAAAAAAGATACTGTATCTAAAATATCTGACACATATTGACAAAAATAACTTATAAAACTCATTAATAAATAAAAAATAATAAAACAAAACAAAAATCAATTTACTATTGAATACTAAATATCATAGCTATTATACAGTATATACTATATGTGTACCGGTATATACAATATTACTATAATAATACAACAAATTGTTTTGTTTGACTCAAAAAATTATTATTTTATTTTTTTTAGTTGTTATAATTAGTTTGTTGACTACTTTGTTTGTCTTTGTTGTTGTTGTTGTTGTTGTTGTTGTTGTTGTTGTTGTTGTTGCTGTGTCCACACCATTACTATTGAATAGAAAATGTGTGTTTAAAATATATATATATATATATATAAATAAAATATTATTAATAATACCAACAAAACAAAAACAAATTGTTTGGTTTGACTCACAAAAAAAAAATTTCATTTTTCTTTTTTTTATTTAAAATACCCAAAAAATAGTTGTCAATAAAAAATATTTTTGTTGTGTGTGTCTGTGTGTTTGTCATGGGTGGGGGAGGGAGTTGTTGTGATTAGTTTGTTGACTACTTTTTGTTGTTGTTGTTGTTGTACTCTACTCTCTCTCTCTCTCTCTCTCTCTCTCTCTCTCTCATTCTGTGTCCACACCATTATCATCGAAATGGAGGTGGATCTGGTTGTCGTACTTGTCGACCTCTACCCAATCGATAAATAGCAGGATTTACAAATAGCGTTTGGACGGGCATCGGTAATTGAGCAGCCGGATTGGGCACCAGTACGCTGTACTTCCAGATTTGTTCCAGTTTTACCAGCCATTCATAGTTTTCGATCAACCGTCTGGCCACTGTGTCCAATTGGCGGATACATTGCCTAATACTGATAACAAGTTGATGGTTATCATTATGATGGTTAACATATATTAACAGACGATAGGCATCGCTTAGTCGTGTGGAAGCTCTCAACAATCGTCTAAACCATTTCTGATAGACGGCCATCACTTTTTGGGTCTCGAAATAGTAGCGCAACTCTTTGGCCATTTCTCTGTTGACAAAATATATTCGCTGAGTTGTCTCAAATCTCTGGTTATGGTTGGCTGACTGGTCATCGAGTGCGATGGTAAACTCCAGCGCCATTACTTGATAGCCATTGTTGCCGTTATAATCGATGATATCGTCGGGATCGGCATATTGGTTACTACCGCTCAGGCCGTGACTGTGCAATGGCAGATAGCATTGGTAGCCACAATTTCTGAATAGACACCATCGATCTGATTCGGGTACACGTTTTGCTAGATAAAAATTATCAGTTGTACCGGTAAAGGCTGGCGATTGTATACGATAGGTATCAATTTCTGTACGTTGGACTTGTATGTCTATATTGTGATTGTTTGGCAGTTGAATATGACGATGGTAAAACACTCCCAACTGTTGGATGTTCAAAAATCTGATTGATGTGTCCCGGTTGGCAAACCTCAAAAACATGTACATCCACGGCCTACCATACAACATGTGTTCGTGTATACGAGCGAACACTGCTAACCAATTATCACGGATCTGTTGAACATCGATGTCGGCTTCAATGAATGGTTGAACTGCTATACCATTGAAATCTGGAAGATTTACTACTAATACGTCGTGTGGATGTTGGGGTGCAATGCCATGCATACAGTAGTCCTGGCGAACAATGGCTACTTTGTAGATATCTTCCACAGACAACGCCAGTATCATTCGTCTGGAAATCTGTCGACCGAATCTATAGATATGTCTTCTTAAGTCATTGACGTCTATTTCATCGGCATTCAGATCGTAAAGTCTATACAATATAGTGGTCATTGTTGTCAGGACTTCGTATGCGGCCGTAACTAAATCGTAGGTTAAGGATCTGTCAGTATCCGACCAATTCGTGCACTGTATGGCCAAACGTCGAGCCGTACCAATGTCTATGACATACAGTCTCAGTTGGCCTCCCTGTCGGACCAGTTCGGCCTGCGGTCCACTAGGTCTACCTAATTCTATCCGAGTGTCTATTTGTGCAAACATACCGCCGTAGTTTCCCCTTTTGCCGTTATAGTTTGTAAAAACCATATTTCGTGCAAAGTGAGGTGTATGGAAACGATAGTCGGGCGGGTCGTCAAACTTGACCAACCGATGGGTCATACGATAATATCGGCTGAAAGCTAGACCTAAGAACGGAAACCTATTACGGCGTAATCTATATCCGGCTGTTTTTAACGGATATCGTTCGCCAGCAATGAGCAACTGTTGTATTTGTTTGACTTGACTTTTGGCCATATTGATGTACGGGTGCGACACTGGCTGGCCATCGACGTCGTCATTCACGGACACTAACTCTCGTTGCAATATTGTTTGTATTCTGTTTATACTATCTACGGCTGCATCTTGTAGTTGATTTATGTTAGGTACGGCCATATTATATATGTTGTGTGTGTTGTCTAATATGGTGGTATCTGTGATGTCTCACCCGACTCAAGAGGAAGTGGTTGGTAGTGGTGTTTGTGCTGTGTCTGCGATGTCTCGCCCGACTCAAGAGGAATTGGTTAGTAAGTGGTGTTTGTCTGGTGTCTGTGATGTTGTTTTCTTAAAAAAAACTAATTTTGTTTTTTTATATTTTTGAAAACTTTTTGAACTGATTTTACTACAACTTAATTGTTTGTTTGAAAATTTTCTATTAAACAATATGATGATTAAAATTTTCAAACAAAAAACAAATATCTATTTTTTTGAATAAAATATCATAAAAAATATCTTTTTAATGTAAAAAAACGACATCAAAGACAACTAACGCCACTTCCTCTTGAGTTGAGATCACACACACACACACACACACACACACACACACAAACAAACAGCCAAAAGTTTATAATTATTAAACAAAACAAACACTAAAAATTATTTTTTTATTAAAAATATTAATTATTTAATTAAAAAAAAAAACAATACAACAATTCTATTAACAATTAGAAAATAATACATACATACAATTGTTATCGAAATAAAAATAATTTCAATTAAAATTTTAAAATTTTACAAAAATCAAATCAATCAACAAAAAAAGCCAATCGGCGTATAATAAAAGATATGGAGGAAGAGATCCCAAGAGATTCATTTGATCGATACGGCGATGATCTGTCAAATTTGATACTCAGTTATCTCCCCCAAGAAGATATGCTCAGATTTGAATCGGTGTCCACACAGTTTCAGCGATGCGGTATCGGTAGTCTCTATCGTATTGAACTCAGTCGCCGACTAATCTATCGGCTAACACGACACCAATGCCAATGTCAACCGCAACAATGTCAGACACTGGCTGACAAATTTAGCCGACATTTGATGGCGAGAACACCCGAAATATGTATCATAGATATGACACAATTACCGTTCAATGAGTCGGTTGTACCTATTATGCGGACAATTGTCGACAATAGGTATCTATGGCCAAATCTATGGCGTATCGATGGCTGTCATATTGAACATAACAGGCCAACAGTTCATCACACTATACTACCGATTCAGGAAATGTTTCGTTCGCTGGATGTATCGCTGTATACGACACGTGGACCCAAATCATGGATCCGACAGTTTCGACATCTCCAGCATCTGACTGTCCGACAGATTGCCGATGTTTTCGACGAAACCTTTGAACTGGTAGTCGAAAACTTGAAATCATTTTCATGCGATCAACTTAGCGAACAACATGTCAACCGATTCAAATGGTTTATCGATGGAAATCGTGGACTCAAACACTTGACAATCGGCGGTCTAACAGCTGTGGCTAACAATGTTGTGGTAGAGGAGGTATCTGTAAACCAGTCGTTGAGACAAATATCGCGACTAAAATGTCTAAAATCGTTGTCGATTAATGTAATACAACTATTGGATGAATCAATTGGCGAACCATTGACAATGATTGCCTACAAATGTCGGCAACTAATTCAGTTTAGTCTAAGATTTGGTTATACAAAGCAAACTAATGGTGCGGCATATGTCCAGACCATCGGAGCCATCAAACGAATGCATCGATTGAAACGATTGGAAGTGATTACATTGGGTAGAGTCAAGAAAAAGGATTTTATAAAAGCCAGTCGACAGCTGACCGAAGACATGAAACTAGAATTACAATTAACTGACAATTGTTGGCCACTGATGACCCGATTGGCAATTGGTGGCAAAATGATGGGACTATTTGCCGCTAATCAACAGTTTTTCAACGATATTCCTCGACATATGACACGACTCAAGCGGTTGTCAGTGGAAAGTCGTCGAAAGGTTATCGACGGCCAATTGGTTTTGCAATCAATGGTTCGGTTACGGTGTTTGGAAACATTGATTATCAATGGTCCGGTACTAAGCAATCTGACTGTCGATCAAATTGAAGAAATACTGGACCAACAGGAAAGGTCTACTGAATGGAAATACCTAAAGCTGGCCATTAGTCGTACGATTTGGTCGAAAATAAAGTGCCGATTCTGGTCACTAATGCCCGGCAGAGGTAATCGTTATCAATCTATTGAAGTAATTGAATTTGATTTTCAATCTGATTATAATCAGTAGTAGTAGTAGTAATACTAGTAGTAGTTTAGTAGTCAATCAATAGACTATTAATCAATAAAAATCAATTGAAGATACTATCAATTTTTATAAGTATATGTCGTTATGTTAATAATTAATTTTTTAATAAAATTAATGAATTTAGTGTATAATTGATTTAATTTTGTTTAAAATTAAAACACATGATAATAAAGAAAAAAAACATTAATAATAAAATAAATTTTTTAGTTTTATTTTTTTGTTGTTGAAATAAATATTATAATTGAAAAGATTTTTGCGACTGAATATTCTGTACAAAAAAATAAATATTAATAAATCATATATTATTTTTTGAAGTATTTTTTATATAATAATAAAATAATTTGTTTGTTTTGCTTTTTTTTGTTGAGAGATAATTGTCTACAAATAAAATAAGAAATAAAATTCATATATTTTTCTGAAGTTTTGATCGTTTTGATGACTGATATTGTCTTCCAGTTTCATCTTTCATAGCTTTTGACGGAAATTTCAGACGAAATTTTTTGATTGTCCAAAATCGGTCAATCAGATTGACGCCAATATTGCCGAATCTGTTAATCGGTGCCAACTCTATTGATGCCAAAAAGTAATAATACAGTTGATGTTTGTTTAGCCACGGCAAGACATTTTTCTGGCCATTCATTGTCCATCGATTCTTAGTTTCGATGGTCATCTCAATTGGTTTTATCGGTTGTTTGGATAAATTGGGATAAAAAATGTTTGGTTGAAGCATTTGGGTAGTATTGTAGGATTTTATGGGATATTTGACTACTATTGTTGAGCAATACTGATAGTCCGATCCATCATTGGCGACATTATCCAAACAGATGAATACTGACCAGTGATCAGTGAATCCAGTGCTTAAATCAGAAAAATTGTTGAACAAACTGAACACAATATCGCCGACATAGGTATCGAATTCTTTGTAGTGAAAGATAAAATGGTCACCGATTTCCGATAATTTCATTAACTGTCGAAAATTAATCCGTTGTCCGATATCAGTCCGATGTGAATGTAAATCAACCGACAATTGATGTAAATTAAGATAACAGATCTCAACTGACAGATCGTGTTGACGTAAATGTGATTCAACGTATGAAAACTCTGGAACCGATTCGTCGGCTATTCTTTCGAGTAGTAAATGATTGACACCTTCGCCAACAATGATAATACGTTCAATATATGGTTGATTTTTGAATAGACCTTTCAGACTAAATCGTTTTTTGTATGATCTGACTGTAGCCAAGCCATCACACAGACAATAGGTGTCACTTTTCAACAACGATGCCATCAATTCTTGTCTTATATTAATGTCATATTTTTCATTGACACATAATAGTCCATCGTTGGCAACCAGATATGTGAACCGATTGGCAAATAGGATGCCTGAATATCCGATAATAGAGTCGGTGATAATATCTCTGGCAACTCGTTGTGGATCTAATGGTGGATTTGGACTGACGGGTGCGCACAAACCAATTACACCGTACGATGGATTGTTTGGGTCCAGTATTTGGTTAATGGTTTGGTTGATAATGTGTTCGTCAATTCTAACCAAACACTTGATAACAGCTGCATATGTCGGACAAGTAAATACTTTTTGCTGATTGGCAGCCGAAACAAACCTAACGGTGCGTTCAGTTGTTTGAATAGTTTTATTACCCATAAGATACAAATGGATGCCGTAATTGAAATCTTCTGATTGACCGAAGAATGGTTTATATCCATTGAACATCAATACCGGAAATAAACTGTCGGTAAACAATGTGGTCATCAGATCTGGGATTTCTGTTTGGATGACTGTATTAGTGTTGAGCAAAATCAGTTGATATGACTGTTGTGTCGTTTGATTTAATTCAGTCCAAGCAGTGATAGTACCGGAAGACAACCGATCTTTTGATTGATTTTTGCCAACAATTCGATTCAATTGACTGATTATATCTGTTTGCGGCTGTTTTGGTGGTACAGTACCGAACACATTGGCAACGATTAATTCACGATTTTGTTGATCCCTTTCCTGTATTCCCTGTACTGTCAATTGATCTCTACTTAAGCCAATGGTTTCTCTGGCAAACACTGATCTAACTGTTCCCGGTTTTGGTTGCAATTCACGAACCGTACTGTTGTTTGCCATTTGATTGTGTAATATATTTATCAGTTATTTTTGTGTTGACTCTATTATATTTGACTTTTTTGTTGTATTTTAATTCTTTATATGTATTATTAAGACAAGATTATAAGCATTGAGTAAATTATTCATTATTGCAATCAATTCAAACAAATTAAATCATGAGATTTAAAAAGAAATATATTCATTGTTTTATTAATTTATTTTAGTAGTCAACCATTAAAAATCAATTAAATAAAACAATATTTTTTTAATTAAAATATCTATACTACTACAGTATATAATTTTGAAATGTTTGTAGCAAATTTATGACACGCAAACAATTAATTTTAATGTGTCGCGCGATTATTAATAATTTTAATTTATTAAATAAAAATTAATAAATAAAATATACTTTTTTATAATAAACTGTAAGCGCGTAAGTATTGTTGCACGTGTAACTATTGCTTATGCATGTTGCTTATGCTACATTTTATTACGTGGAGATCTAACTAGTTTAATAAAAAATTACAATCAATTATTATTAGTATATGTCGTTATATTCATAATTAATTTTAAAATTTTTTTAATGTATGCAGCTAATTATAAATTAGTACAGTATATAAAATTATAAATACATAATTATAAAGAAAAACATTAATAATAAAATAAATATTCTAGTTTTATTTTTTTTAAAAAAAATAAATATTATAATAAATCAAATATTATTTTTTGAAATATTGTTTTCCTGACTGATATTGTCATTACTATAATAAAATAATTTGTTTGTTTTGCTTAAATACATATTGAATGACATTTTTTGTTGTTGTTGAGAGAGGATTTGATTTGAGAGGATTTGAGAATTTGAAGACAAATAAAATAAGAAATAAAATTCATATATTCTTCTGGAGTTTTGATCGTTTTGATGACTGATATTGTCTTCCAGTTTCATCTTTCATAGCTTTTGACGGAAATTTCAGACGAAATTTTTTGATTGTCCAAAATCGGTCAATCAGATTGACGCCAATATTGCCGAATCTGTTAATCGGTGCCAACTCTATTGATGCTAAAAAATAATAATAAAGTTGACGTTTGTTTAGCCATTCATTGTCCATCGATTCTTAGTTTCGATGGTCATCTCAATTGGTTTTATCGGTTGTTTGGATAAATTGGGATAAAAAATGTTTGGTTGAAGCATTTGGGTAGTATTGTAGGATTTTATGGGATATTTGACTACTATTGTTGAGCAATACTGATAGTCCGATCCATCATTGGCGACATTATCCAAACAGATGAATACTGACCATTGATCAGTTAAACCAGTGTTTGTATCACAAAAATGATTGAACAAACTGAACACAATATCGCCGACATAGGTTGAGCTGAATGCAACTGATGAGCTGAATGCTAATAACGAGGCCAGCGGATCAACTACGATGGTCTGGATCGGATAATGGTTCAGACAGCCTTTGGAAGATATAAGTGTTTGATGTTTGCTAACTATGACGAGATGATTGCTAACTCTCAGATAATTGCTAACTATGACGAGATGATTGCAAACTGTCAGATAATTTCTAACAGTTTGCAATCATCTCGTCATAGTTAGCAATCATCTGACAGTTTGCAATCATCTCGTCATAGTTAGCAATCATCTGACAGTTTGCAATCATCTCGTCATAGTTAGCAATCATCTGACAGTTTGCAATCATCTCGTCATAGTTAGCAATCATCTGACAGTTTGCAATCATCTTATAGCGGTTTAAAGTCGCTATGTTTGCTTAGCGTGTGTGTACCGATGATAGCCAGCGATGGTAATAAAGTGGACACCGAGTTGTAGGGAAAAAACTGAAATTTATTGATTTCTTGAAAAGTAATGTTTGAGTGAATAGTTAGTGTGTGAGTGCCTGTGCGGACTGATTGTTAGGCACTACTGGTGCGGCAGTAGTGAGAGTAGTATTTATAGTCAGCTCAGGTTGACTACAGTAAAACCGTTGCCAACACTGAGCTGTGATTGGCTATTGAGTGCTTGACGACAATGAAGCGATACGATTGGTGCTCAAGTGCTGAGACCCCAAAAATCTCGTCATAGTTAGCAATCATCTGACAGTTTGCAATCATCTCGTCATAGTTAGTAATCATGTGACAGTTTGCAATCATCTCGTCATAGTTAGCAATCATCTGACAGATTGCAATCATCTCGTCATAGTTAGCAATCATCTGACAGTTTGCAATCATCTCGTCATAGTTAGCAATCATCTGACAGTTTGCAATCATCTCGTCATAGTTATCTGACAGTTTGCAATTATCTGACAGTTTGCAATAATCTCGTCATAGTTAGAAATCATCTGACAGTTTGCAATTATCTGACAGCTAGCAATCATCTGACAGTTTGCAATCATCTCGTCATAGTTATCTGACAGTTTGCAATAATCTGACAGTTTGCAATCATCTCGTCATAGTTAGAAATCATCTGACAGTTTGCAATTATCTGACAGCTAGCAATCATCTGACAGTTTGCAATCATCTCGTCATAGTTATCTGACAGTTTGCAATAATCTGACAGTTTGCAATCATCTCGTCATAGTTAGAAATCATCTGACAGTTTGCAATCATCTCGTCATAGTTAGCAATCATCTGACAGTTTGCAATCATCTCGTCATAGTTAGCAATTATCTGACAGTTTGCAATCATCTCGTCATAGTTAGCAATCATCTGACAGTTTGCAATCATCTCGTCATAGTTAGAAATCATCTGACAGTTTGCAATTATCTGACAGCTAGCAATCATCTGACAGTTTGCAATCATCTCGTCATAGTTATCTGACAGTTTGCAATAATCTGACAGTTTGCAATCATCTCGTCATAGTTAGAAATCATCTGACAGTTTGCAATCATCTCGTCATAGTTAGCAATCATCTGACAGTTTGCAATCATCTCGTCATAGTTAGCAATTATCTGACAGTTTGCAATCATCTCGTCATAGTTAGCAATCATCTGACAGTTTGCAATCATCTCGTCATAGTTAGCAATTATCTGACAGTTTGCAATTATCTGACAGTTTGCAATCATCTCGTCATTGTTAGAAATCATCTGACAGTTTTCAATCATCTCGTCATAGTTAGCAATCATCTGACAGTTTGCAATTATCTGACAGTTTGCAATCATCTCGTCATAGTTAGCAATCATCTGACAGTTTGCAATCATCTCGTCATAGTTAGCAATTATCTGACAGTTTGCAATTATCTGACAGTTTGCAATCATCTCGTCATTGTTAGAAATCATCTGACAGTTTTCAATCATCTCGTCATAGTTAGCAATCATCTGACAGTTTGCAATCATCTCGTCATAGTTAACAATCATCTGACAGTTTGCAATCATCTCGTCATAGTTAGCAATCATCTGACTGTTTGAATCATCTCGTCATAGTTAGCAATCATCTGACAGTTTGCAATCATCTCGTCATAGTTAGAAATCATCTGACAGTTTGCAATTATCTGACAGTTTGCAATAATCTGACAGTTTGCAATCATCTCGTCATAGTTAGAAATCATCTGACAGTTTGCAATCATCTCGTCATAGTTAGCAATCATCTGACAGTTTGCAATCATCTCGTCATAGTTAGCAATTATCTGACAGTTTGCAATCATCTCGTCATAGTTAGCAATCATCTGTCAGTTTGCAATCATCTCGTCATAGTTAGCAATCATCTGACAGTTTGCAATCATCTCGTCATAGTTAGCAATCATCTCGTCATATTTAGCAATTATCTGACAGTTTGCAATCATCTCGTCATAGTTAGAAATCATCTGACAGTTTGCAATCATCTCGTCATAGTTAACAATCATCTGACAGTTTGCAATCATCTCGTCATAGTTAGCAATCATCTGACTGTTTGAATCATCTCGTCATAGTTAGCAATCATCTGACAGTTTGCAATCATCTCGTCATAGTTAGAAATCATCTGACAGTTTGCAATCATCTCGTCATAGTTAACAATCATCTGACAGTTTGCAATCATCTCGTCATAGTTAGCAATCATCTGACTGTTTGAATCATCTCGTCATAGTTAGCAATCATCTGACAGTTTTCAATCATCTCGTCATAGTTAGCAATCATCTGACAGTTTGCAATCATCTCGTCATAGTTAGAAATCATCTGACAGTTTGCAATCATCTCGTCATAGTTAGCAATCATCTGACAGTTTGCAATCATCTCGTCATAGTTAGCAATTATCTGACAGTTTGCAATCATCTCGTCATAGTTAGCAATCATCTGTCAGTTTGCAATCATCTCGTCATAGTTAGCAATCAT
Organism: Oppia nitens; assembly: GCF_028296485.1. Taxonomy (NCBI): domain Eukaryota; kingdom Metazoa; phylum Arthropoda; class Arachnida; order Sarcoptiformes; family Oppiidae; genus Oppia; species Oppia nitens. The sequence continues at coordinate 2,065,775 of NW_026533190.1, forward strand.
CTGACAGTTTGCAATCATCTCGTCATAGTTAGCAATCATCTCGTCATATTTAGCAATTATCTGACAGTTTGCAATCATCTCGTCATAGTTAGAAATCATCTGACAGTTTGCAATTATCTCGTCATAGTTAGCAATCATCTGACAGTTTGCAATCATCTTATAGCGGTTTAAAGTCGCTATGTTTGCTTAGCGTGTGTGTACCGATGATAGCCAGCGATGGTAATAAAGTGGACACCGAGTTGTAGGGAAAAACTGAAATTTATTGATTTCTTGAAAAGTAATGTTTGAGTGAATAGTTAGTGTGTGAGTGCCTGTGCGGACTGATTGTTAGGCACTACTGGTGCGGCAGTAGTGAGAGTAGTATTTATAGTCAGCTCAGGTTGACTACAGTAAAACCGTTGCCAACACTGAGCTGTGATTGGCTATTGAGTGCTTGACGACAATGAAGCGATACGATTGGTGCTCAAGTGCTGAGACCCCAAAAATCTCGTCATAGTTAGCAATCATCTGACAGATTGCAATCATCTCGTCATAGTTAGCAATCATCTGACAGTTTGCAATCATCTCGTCATAGTTAGCAATCATCTGACAGTTTGCAATCATCTCGTCATAGTTATCTGACAGTTTGCAATAATCTGACAGTTTGCAATCATCTCGTCATAGTTAGAAATCATCTGACAGTTTGCAATTATCTGACAGCTAGCAATCATCTGACAGTTTGCAATCATCTCGTCATAGTTATCTGACAGTTTGCAATAATCTGACAGTTTGCAATCATCTCGTCATAGTTAGAAATCATCTGACAGTTTGCAATCATCTCGTCATAGTTAGCAATCATCTGACAGTTTGCAATCATCTCGTCATAGTTAGAAATCATCTGACAGTTTGCAATTATCTGACAGTTAGCAATCATCTGACAGTTTGCAATCATCTCGTCATAGTTATCTGACAGTTTGCAATAATCTGACAGTTTGCAATCATCTCGTCATAGTTAGAAATCATCTGACAGTTTGCAATCATCTCGTCATAGTTAGCAATCATCTGACAGTTTGCAATCATCTCGTCATAGTTAGAAATCATCTGACAGTTTGCAATTATCTGACAGCTAGCAATCATCTGACAGTTTGCAATCATCTCGTCATAGTTATCTGACAGTTTGCAATAATCTGACAGTTTGCAATCATCTCGTCATAGTTAGAAATCATCTGACAGTTTGCAATCATCTCGTCATAGTTAGCAATCATCTGACAGTTTGCAATCATCTCGTCATAGTTAGCAATTATCTGACAGTTTGCAATCATCTCGTCATAGTTAGCAATCATCTGACAGTTTGCAATCATCTCGTCATAGTTAGAAATCATCTGACAGTTTGCAATTATCTGACAGCTAGCAATCATCTGACAGTTTGCAATCATCTCGTCATAGTTATCTGACAGTTTGCAATAATCTGACAGTTTGCAATCATCTCGTCATAGTTAGAAATCATCTGACAGTTTGCAATCATCTCGTCATAGTTAGCAATCATCTGACAGTTTGCAATCATCTCGTCATAGTTAGCAATTATCTGACAGTTTGCAATCATCTCGTCATAGTTAGCAATCATCTGACAGTTTGCAATCATCTCGTCATAGTTAGCAATCATCTGACAGTTTGCAATCATCTCGTCATAGTTAGCAATTATCTGACAGTTTGCAATTATCTGACAGTTTGCAATCATCTCGTCATTGTTAGAAATCATCTGACAGTTTGCAATCATCTCGTCATAGTTAGCAATCATCTGACAGTTTTCAATCATCTCGTCATAGTTAGCAATCATCTGACAGTTTGCAATCATCTCGTCATAGTTAACAATCATCTGACAGTTTGCAATCATCTCGTCATAGTTAGCAATCATCTGACTGTTTGAATCATCTCGTCATAGTTAGCAATCATCTGACAGTTTGCAATCATCTCGTCATAGTTAGAAATCATCTGACAGTTTGCAATCATCTCGTCATAGTTAGCAATCATCTGACAGTTTGCAATCATCTCGTCATAGTTAGCAATCATCTGACAGTTTGCAATCATCTCGTCATAGTTTGCAATTATCTGACAGTTTGCAATCATCTCGTCATAGTTAGCAATCATCTGACAGATTGCAATCATCTCGTCATAGTTAGCAATTATCTGACAGTTTGCAATCATCTCGTCATAGTTAGCAATCATCTGACAGTTTACAATCATCTCGTCATAGTTAGCAATCATCTGACAGTTTGCAATTATCTGACAGTTTGGAATTATCTGACAGTTTGCAATCATCTCGTCATAGTTAGAAATCATCTGACAGTTTGCAATCATCTCGTCATAGTTAGCAATCATCTGACAGTTTGCAATCATCTCGTCATAGTTAACAATCATCTGACAGTTTGCAATCATCTCGTCATAGTTAGCAATCATCTGACAGTTTGCAATCATCTCGTCATAGTTAGCAATTATCTGACAGTTTGCAATTATCTGACAGTTTGCAATCATCTCGTCATAGTTAGAAATCATCTGACAGTTTGCAATTATCTGACAGTTTGCAATCATCTCGTCATAGTTAGAAATCATCTGACAGTTTGCAATTATCTGACAGTTTGCAATCATCTCGTCATAGTTAGCAATCATCTGACAGTTTGCAATTATCTGACAGTTTGCAATAATCTGACAGTTTGTAATCATCTCGTCATAGTTAGAAATCATCTGACAGTTTGCAATTATCTGACAGTTTGCAATCATCTCGTCATAGTTAGCAATCATCTGACAGTTTGCAATCATCTCGTCATAGTTAGCAATTATCTGACAGTTTGCAATTATCTGACAGTTTGCAATCATCTCGTCATAGTTAGAAATCATCTGACAGTTTGCAATCATCTCGTCATAGTTTGCAATTATCTGACAGTTTGCAATCATCTCGTCATAGTTAGCAATCATCTGACAGATTGCAATCATCTCGACATAGTTAGCAATTATCTGACAGTTTGCAATTATCTGACAGTTTGCAATCATCTCGTCATAGTTAGCAATCATCTGACAGTTTACAATCATCTCGTCATAGTTAGCAATCATCTGACAGTTTGCAATTATCTGACAGTTTGGAATTATCTGACAGTTTGCAATCATCTCGTCATAGTTAGAAATCATCTGACAGTTTGCAATCATCTCGTCATAGTTAACAATCATCTGACAGTTTGCAATCATCTCGTCATAGTTAGCAATCATCTGACAGTTTGCAATCATCTCGTCATAGTTAGCAATTATCTGACAGTTTGCAATTATCTGACAGCTTGCAATCATCTCGTCATAGTTAGCAATCATCTGACAGTTTGCAATCATCTCGTCATAGTTAGCAATCATCTGACAGTTTGCAATCATCTCGTCATAGTTAGCAATTATCTGACAGTTTGCAATTATCTGACAGTTTGCAATCATCTCGTCATAGTTATCTGACAGTTTGCAATTATCTGACAGTTTGCAATAATCTGACAGTTTGCAATCATCTCGTCATAGTTAGAAATCATCTGACAGTTTGCAATTATCTGACAGTTTGCAATCATCTCGTCATAGTTAGAAATCATCTGACAGTTTGCAATCATCTCGTCATAGTTTGCAATTATCTGACAGTTTGCAATCATCTCGTCATAGTTAGCAATCATCTGACAGTTTGCAATCATCTCGTCATAGTTAGCAATTATCTGACAGTTTGCAATTATCTGACAGTTTGCAATCATCTCGTCATAGTTAGCAATTATCTGACAGTTTGCAATTATCTGACAGTTTGCAATCATCTCGTCATAGTTAGCAATTATCTGACAGTTTGCAATTATCTGACAGTTTGCAATCATCTCGTCATAGTTATCTGACAGTTTGCAATTATCTGACAGTTTGCAATAATCTGACAGTTTGCAATCATCTCGTCATAGTTAGAAATCATCTGACAGTTTGCAATTATCTGACAGTTTGCAATCATCTCGTCATAGTTAGAAATCATCTGACAGTTTGCAATCATCTCGTCATAGTTTGCAATTATCTGACAGTTTGCAATCATCTCGTCATAGTTTGCAATTATCTGACAGTTTTCAATCATCTCGTCATAGTTAGCAATCATCTGACAGTTTGCAATTATCTGACAGTTTGGAATTATCTGACAGTTTGCAATCATCTCGTCATAGTTAGCAATCATCTGACAGTTTGCAATTATCTGACAGTTTGGAATTATCTGACAGTTTGCAATCATCTCGTCATAGTTAGCAATCATCTGACAGTTTGCAATCATCTCGTCATAGTTAGCAATCATCTGACAGTTTGCAATCATCTCGTCATAGTTAGCAATTATCTGACAGTTTGCAATTATCTGACAGTTTGCAATCATCTCGTCATAGTTATCTGACAGTTTGCAATTATCTGACAGTTTGCAATAATCTGACAGTTTGCAATTATCTCGTCATAGTTAGAAATCATCTGACAGTTTGCAATTATCTGACAGTTTGCAATCATCTCGTCATAGTTAGAAATCATCTGACAGTTTGCAATCATCTCGTCATAGTTTGCAATTATCTGACAGTTTGCAATCATCTCGTCATAGTTTGCAATTATCTGACAGTTTTCAATCATCTCGTCATAGTTAGCAATCATCTGACAGTTTGCAATTATCTGACAGTTTGGAATTATCTGACAGTTTGCAATCATCTCGTCATAGTTAGAAATCATCTGACAGTTTGCAATCATCTCGTCATAGTTAGCAATCATCTGACAGTTTGCAATCATCTCGTCATAGTTAGCAATCATCTGACAGTTTGCAATCATCTCGTCATTGTTAGCAATTATCTGACAGTTTGCAATTATCTGACAGTTTGCAATCATCTCGTCATAGTTAGCAATCATCTGACAGTTTGCAATCATCTCGTCATAGTTAGCAATCATCTGACAGTTTGCAATCATCTCGTCATAGTTAGAAATCATCTGACAGTTTGCAATCATCTCGTCATAGTTAGCAATCATCTGACAGTTTGCAATCATCTCGTCATAGTTAGAAATCATCTGACAGTTTACAATCATCTCGTAATAGTTAGCAATCATCTGACAGTTTGCAATCATCTCGTCATAGTTAGCAATTATCTGACAGTTTGCAATCATCTCGTCATAGTTAGCAATCATCTGACAGTTTGCAATCATCTCGTCATAGTTAGCAATTATCTGACAGTTTGCAATCATCTCGTCATAGTTAGCAATCATCTGACAGTTTGCAATCATCTCGTCATAGTTAGCAATCATCTGACAGTTTGCAATTATCTCGTCATTGTTAGCAATTATCTGACAGTTTGCAATTATCTGACAGTTTGCAATCATCTCGTCATAGTTAGCAATCATCTGACAGTTTGCAATCATCTCGTCATAGTTAGCAATCATCTGACAGTTTGCAATCATCTCGTCATAGTTAGCAATCATCTGACAGTTTGCAATTATCTCGTCATTGTTAGCAATTATCTGACAGTTTGCAATTATCTGACAGTTTGCAATCATCTCGTCATAGTTAGCAATCATCTGACAGTTTGCAATCATCTCGTCATAGTTAGCAATCATCTGACAGTTTGCAATCATCTCGTCATAGTTAGCAATTATCTGACAGTTTGCAATCATCTCGTCATAGTTAGCAATCATCTGACAGTTTGCAATCATCTCGTCATAGTTAGCAATCATCTGACAGTTTGCAATCATCTCGTCATAGTTAGAAATCATCTGACAGTTTACAATCATCTCGTAATAGTTAGCAATCATCTGACAGTTTGCAATCATCTCGTCATAGTTAGCAATTATCTGACAGTTTGCAATCATCTCGTCATAGTTAGCAATCATCTGACAGTTTGCAATCATCTCGTCATAGTTAGCAATTATCTGACAGTTTGCAATCATCTCGTCATAGTTAGCAATCATCTGACAGTTTGCAATCATCTCGTCATAGTTAGCAATCATCTGACAGTTTGCAATCATCTCGTCATAGTTAGCAATCATCTGACAGTTTGCAATTATCTGACAGTTTGGAATTATCTGACAGTTTGCAATCATCTCGTCATAGTTAGCAATCATCTGACAGTTTGCAATCATCTCGTCATAGTTAGCAATTATCTGACAGTTTGCAATCATCTCGTCATAGTTAGCAATCATCTGACAGTTTGCAATCATCTCGTCATAGTTAGCAATTATCTGACAGTTTTCAATCATCTCGTCATAGTTAGCAATCATCTGACAGTTTGCAATCATCTCGTCATAGTTAGCAATCATCTGACAGTTTGCAATCATCTCGTCATAGTTAGCAATCATCTGACAGTTTGCAATCATCTCGTCATTGTTAGCATTCATCTGACAGTTTGCAATCATCTCGTCATAGTTAGCAATCATCTCGTCATAGTTAGCAATCATCTGACAGTTTGCAATCATCTCGTCATAGTTAGCAATCATCTGACAGTTTGCAATCATCTCGTCATTTTTAGCAATCATCTCGTCATAGTTAGCAATCATCTAACAGTTTGCAATCATCTCGTCATAGTTAGCAATCATCTGACAGTTTGCAATCATCTCGTCATAGTTAGCAATCATCTGACAGTTTGCAATCATCTCGTCATAGTTAGCAATCATCTGACAGTTTGCAATCATCTCGTCATAGTTAGCAATCATCTGACAGTTTGCAATCATCTCGTCATAGTTAACAATCATCTGACAGTTTGCAATCCTCTCGTCATTGTTAGCAATCATCTGACAGTTTGCAATCATCTCGTCATAGTTAGCAATCATCTGACAGTTTGCAATCATCTCGTCATAGTTAGCAATCATCTGACAGTTTGCAATCATCTCGTCATAGTTAGCAATCATCTGACAGTTTGCAATCATCTCGTCATTGTTAGCAATCATCTGACAGTTTGCAATCATCTCGTCATAGTTAGCAATCATCTGACAGTTTGCAATCATCTCGTCATAGTTAGCATTCATCTGACAGTTTGCAATCATCTCGTCATAGTTAGCAATCATCTGACAGTTTGCAATCATCTCGTCATAGTTAGCAATCATCTGACAGTTTGCAATCATCTCGTCATAGTTAGCAATCATCTGACAGTTTGCAATCCTCTCGTCATTGTTAGCAATCATCTGACAGTTTGCAATCATCTCGTCATAGTTAGCAATCATCTGACAGTTTGCAATCATCTCGTCATAGTTAGCAATCATCTGACAGTTTGCAATCATCTCGTCATAGTTAGCAATCATCTGACAGTTTGCAATCATCTCGTCATAGTTAGCAATCATCTGACAGTTTGCAATCATCTCGTCATAGTTAGCAATCATCTGACAGTTTGCAATCATCTGACAGTTTGCAATCATCTCGTCATTGTTAGCAATCATCTGACAGTTTGCAATCATCTCGTCATAGTTAGCATTCATCTGACAGTTTGCAATCATCTCGTCATAGTTAGCAATCATCTGACAGTTTGCAATCATCTCGTCATAGTTAGCAATCATCTGACAGTTTGCAATCATCTCGTCATAGTTAGCAATCATCTGACAGTTTGCAATCATCTCGTCATTGTTAGCAATCATCTGACAGTTTGCAATCATCTCGTCATAGTTAGCAATCATCTGACAGTTTGCAATCATCTCGTCATAGTTAGCAATCATCTGACAGTTTGCAATCATCTCGTCATTGTTAGCAATCATCTGACAGTTTGCAATCATCTCGTCATAGTTAGCATTCATCTGACAGTTTGCAATCATCTCGTCATAGTTAGCAATCATCTGACAGTTTGCAATCATCTCGTCATAGTTAGCAATCATCTGACAGTTTGCAATCATCTCGTCATAGTTAGCAATCATCTGACAGTTTGCAATCATCTCGTCATAGTTAGCAATCATCTGACAGTTTACAATCATCTCGTCATTTTTAGCAATCATCTCGTCATAGTTAGCAATCATCTAACAGTTTGCAATCATCTCGTCATAGTTAGCAATCATCTGACAGTTTGCAATCATCTCGTCATAGTTAGCAATCATCTGACAGTTTGCAATCATCTCGTCATAGTTAGCAATCATCTGACAGTTTGCAATCATCTCGTCATAGTTAGCAATCATCTGACAGTTTGCAATCATCTCGTCATAGTTAGCAATCATCTGACAGTTTGCAATCATCTCGTCATAGTTAACAATCATCTGACAGTTTGCAATCATCTCGTCATAGTTAGCAATCATCTGACAGTTTGCAATCATCTCGTCATAGTTAACAATCATCTGACAGTTTGCAATCATCTCGTCATAGTTAGCAATCATCTGACAGTTTGCAATCATCTCGTCATTGTTAGCAATCATCTGACAGTTTGCAATCATCTCGTCATAGTTAGCATTCATCTGACAGTTTGCAATCATCTCGTCATAGTTAGCAATCATCTCGTCATAGTTAGCAATCATCTGACAGTTTGCAATCATCTCGTCATAGTTAGCAATCATCTCGTCATAGTTAGCAATCATCTGACAGTTAGTAATCATCTCGTCATAGTTAGCAATCATCTGACAGTTAGTAATCATCTCGTCATAGTTAGCATTCATCTGACAGTTTGCAATCATCTCGTCATAGTTAGCAATCATCTCGTCATAGTTAGCAATCATCTGACAGTTAGTAATCATCTCGTCATAGTTAGCAATCATCTGACAGTTTGCAATCATCTCGTCATAGTTAGCATGATTGCTAACTGTCAGATGATTGATCCCATCTCCAGGACAATCGTCATAACGCTGATAATTTTCGTGCAGTTGTTTCCGTATACGATAAAAATTTGCAAGCATTCCCCGATAGTTGGTATCAAATATTGTCCTTTCATGTGACCTCCACTGGCGAAACTGTTGCCGATATAGTAGATCAATATCGGCCAACTTTATTTGTAGACGATTGGCTAATGGTATCAATCGACGATAATTATCTACTATATCCCGTAACTCGAAATACCATTTTGGCACAGAACATATGTACAGTGGTCTGTAAAACCATATAGTAGCTGATTTGTAGTTGTTGAATGGGCTCAAATGGTTGTCGGACGGCCTCTTCCAGATATGATCCAGATTCTGATAGACAGAAAACCGGACGTTTTCCATATTATCATTATAGGAGCCGGATTGATGGTGAGGCTTAAACCAGGCTACAAATATGGTCAACGGTTTAGGACTGTTGCGTGGTATCTAAAAGCAACAATAGCCGTACCAAGTGTCCAACGATTCGGCTATAGCCGTATCGAATGGTATACAATGATGCATTTCTAACAGTATAGTATGCTCTCGTCCGTCCCACCACCGCAAATGTATCGGCTGATCGATATTAAATATATCAATGATATCGTCGGGCGGTTCCATTTCAATCATCTGATTTAGCGATGTCTCATACGTTACGGCCAAATGGTTGGCCTGATTGACAGTCGACACAAACACTTCCTCATCGCCGTAGTCTTTCGATCGATGATCAATATCACGCTGAAGTCGTTCAGCCTCCTGGATAATCCATCGGCCCTCCCATCCTCTAGCTTTGGATAACAGGTGCCGATTATTTAGTATTTGTCGTAATTGATAATCTATATGAGCCAATAGTAGTTTTAAAATGTCCGGATTGTCAACTGTTTGTCTCCATAATAAGATATTTTGACTTCGGTTACCTTTGGGGGCTTCGCTATTATACATTATTGTCGCCTTCAATAAAATACTATTAAATGCATTGATTTAACTATTAGCGCGTGAAATGAACTAAATTTATTCAATTAAAAAAACAAATACTAATATAAATACATTAAAACATAGCAAACCATCCAAACTTTCAACACATCCTAACCCAACTCCATCCCATACCATCACCACTTCCTAAGCTCACACACCCCACCCAACCTAACCACAAACTAACCCAAATATAAGGGTATTATCAATATAATAGTATAGCATATAAAACCAATATTAAAAGCGAAGCCCCCTAAGGTAACTAAAGCCGATATTTTGTCTTATATGTTGCAACATAATGGGATCAGCTACTGCTTGTACCATCATATGCTCCCTGTGTGTGTGTCTGTCTGCTTGTGATTAGTTGGGTGCCAAGTATATTGTATACGGATACTACAGTATGTGTGTGTGTGTGTGTGTGTGTGTGTGTGTGTGTATGTACAGTATTTTTGATACCTGTATTTATTTAACTATTATTTTAAATTTTATTTGAAAAAAATAGTTTAAACTAAATTTAATTTGTATTTTTAACAAATTTTTTTTAACAAATAAATGCATCAACAATTAAAAACAACAATTTAAGTTTTATATAAAAAATAGTTTTTAAATAAATTAAAAAAATAAATAAAACATTTTGTAGTCACAGATACAATCACATCACCAATCACTTCCACTTAGAAGTTAAAATCAAACAAAACAACAAAAACAGTTAGACACAGAAATTGTGTATAATATCCACACACACATACATACACACAAACACACACAATACACGATATATACAGTAGTAGTGGTGGACAAAAAACATGGCAAACCAACTGACAGCCCAACAACTAGAAGATATAAACAAAATCTTAGGAGAAACCGAACATATATTACAGACTCAGGTAGTATTCGTTAGAAACGATCCACAAAATCATCAGTACATCAATATGGCAGTACAGAGGCCACAGTTGCTACGTCTAGGCCACGACCGGTTTCCGGTACATCCAAAGAGTGTCAAAGGCGGACCGACATTTGTCTCATTCGGTAACCATTGGGTTCTGCGCGGCCAGCGGATCAACTACGATGGTCTGGATCGGACAATGGTTCAGACATCGTTTGCCGGTTATATCGGAACTGGTAAATACGGAGCAATGTTTGCGCTGATACTAGAAGGTATGAGCGGACCACAGGCACAGATGATTGCCGGTGCTAATGGGGCTCAACAGCAACAAAATCTATACGTTTTAGACGTCGAAACGGCTCTCGTGTTGCGCAACCAGTGCGTCTCGTGGGGTGACAATCAGTCACTAACATACCAGTTAGTTAGGGCCGCCTACGGACTGCTAGCATTGGCCAATGCATTGAATAGATTTATCGATCAGGACGTCAACCAACAAGTTATTGAAGACTTGAGAACACAAATCCATCGGTTGGGAAGTATTTATGCTCAACAACTACAGTCGGCAACAATGGCCGAATACATATTCAAAGTAGCCATTGTAAGGACTGAGAATATGCCGGCATTAGTACCACAAATATGGCCAGTAGCGCAACCATTGTTGATGCAGGTTCCCGATTATGGTCCGGTGCCGCCATTCGATCCGAACAATATCAATATTGACAATTTGAACAATGATTGGTGTGACTTCGCTTATCCATTAGTCATTAATTCAATGTATTCAACAAATTGGGCACAAATATTTGGTCAGTACGCCAATTGTGGAAATTCAGTTGCATTCATGAATGTAACCGATGATAGTCCGGCAGAACAACGTATATTATATCTTCCTAATGACCAAATAATTGCTATTAGTGTGGAAAGAAAAACTGATGGGACGTATCTTTTGAAATCAAAGAATTTTATTGATTCTTACAATCATATATATCGGTTGAGACAAGTGCCCAATTGGCCGGCCTGGGTGGCCGACAAGAACCACAACAATAGCCTATACCTACCGTTGCACAGCCATGGACTGGCCGGCAGTCACACAGAAGACTTGGATCTTATCAGTGGTAACAACGGCTGCCAAGTAATGTCGTTACAGTTTGGACACCCATTGAACGATCAGCGCATATATTTCATTAACAGACATATGGCCCTACGATTGCGCCAACTATTCGAAACCCATCAGATAATGGTAGTCTATCAGAGCTGGTTCGACCATTTGTTGCCACTGTCCCGACGCATATGCGATGCCCGTCGATTGTCCCGTCAGGTACACAACGACGCCGACCAACTACTACTTAAAGCAAGCAAACATTTATGTAATCGATTGATTATTATTAGCAATCGATTGATTGCAAATTATCATTGGTTGGTCCGATTAGAACAGATCTGGAAGTACAGTGTATTGGCGCCCAATATAAATGCCCCGGTAGTGGCAAACAGAGAGGAACCACCGATTCCCATATTTGTTAATCCTGGAGCCTATTGTCTGGGAGCTGGTGCCAAACTTCAATCCGTATGGCCTGAGGATCAAGGAAAGGGAAAGGGAGCTCAAGAGGAACAACAACAATAGACAACAACAACAAACAGCAGCACAAGTATTTAGGTGTCTTAACAACAAGATAACAAACAAAAACAAAAATCTGTTTTCAGATAATTTGAAAAAAAAACAAAATATTTAGTCAAATAAATTGTTTATAAATTAATTAATAATTCTATTCAATAGAAAAAGTAAATTATTTTCCATAAAATAACGATACATTTTATTGGGTTTTTTTTAATTATTTTTAATTTATAAAAATAGTTTTAAATAAGTTTTACAATTAACTTTATACTCTTAATAATATTTCTAAGTAATTTTGATTATTTTTTAACTGTACTGTAATTTTGTTGTTCAAAACTACTACATATTTTTTGTTGGGTTTGTAGGTTAGGTTAGGTTAGTGGTGTGTATTTGTGTGTATATCATATATAAGTACAATATATAGGATTATAAAAAAACTTTAATACATAAATAATAATTTTATTTTTGTTTTGCTTAAAACACATTATAATTGACTTTTAGAAAGAATTTAGTCCACAAAAAAAACATAAAATAAATAAAAATAAAATCATATATTCTTCTAATGTTTTGAATGTTTTTTTTGTTGTTCACTAATATTGTCTTCCAGTGTTAGTCTCTCGCACCATCTTTGGGAAATATTAGCCGAAATTTTCTGATTGTCCGAAATCGGTCAATCAAATTGACACCAATATTACCGAATCGGTTGATCGGCGACAACTCAATGGATCTAATAAATAAAATAGACAATCGTTGATCGTTTTCCCACGGCATCTTTCTTTTCGGGTCTCTAATTATCCACCGTTTCCTGAAATCGGCGGTCATCCGAATTGGTTTTACATTTTGTTTCGATAACTTTAAGTTAACAATATATGGTTTCATCAATGGGCGTGATTGGCGGTATTGATGCGCATATTTGACTACAATTGTTGTACAATACATATAGTCCGATCGTTCAGTTGGGATGTCGTCCAAACAGATGAATACTGACCAGTGATCAGTTAATCCTGAATTTGTTGTATAGAAATTGTTGAACAAACTGAACACAATATCGCCGATATATGTATCTTTAATTTTGTAGTTAAAGATAAAATGGTCGCCGATTTCCCGTAATTTCATCACCGGTCGCATACTAAGTTGTTGTCCGACATTAGGCCGGTGTGAATGTAAATCGGCCGACAATTGATGTGAATCCAGACAACAGATATCAACTGACATATCGTGTTGACGAAGATGTGATTCAACGTATGAAAAGTCGGGAACTGATTCGTCGGTTATTAGTTCGAGTAGTAAATGATGGACACCTTCGCCAACAATGATAATACATTCAATATATGGTTGATTATTGAATAGACCTTTGAGACCAAATCTTTTTTTGTATGATCTGACTGTAGCCGAGCCCTCACACAGACAATAGGTATCAGTTTTCAACAACGATGCCATCAAACCTTCTTGAAGGATTAGGTCAAAGTTTTCACTGACACACAATAGTCCATCGTTGGCAACCAGATATGTGAACCGATTGGCAAATAGATTGTCTGAAAATCCGGTAATATGGCCGATGGTTATATCTCTGGCAATTGTATCTGATGGTAGATTTCGACGGACAGGTGCGCACAAACCAATCACACCGTACGATGGATTGTTTGGATCAAATACCCGATTAATGGTTTCGTAGAAGATTTCTTCATCTATTCTAATCAAACAGTTGAGTTCAGCCTCATATGTCGGACAAGTAAATACTTCTTGAGGATTGGCAGCCGAAATAAACCTAACGGTGCGTTCAGTTGTTTGTATAGTTTTGTTACTAAAAAGATACAAATGAACGCCAAAACTGGCCAAATCAATAGGTTTGTAATTCAATGGTTTATATCCATTGGCCATCAATACCGGAAATAAAGAGTCTGTGAACAGTGTGGTTACCAGACCAGGGATTTCCGTTATGACTGCATTAGTATTGAGCAAAATCATCTCACAAAACATTGTTGTTTGATTTAGTTCAGTCCAACCATTGATAGCACCAGTAAAATACTGTTTGTCTGATTGATTGTCGCCAATAATACGATTCAATTGATTGATTATATCGGTTTGCGGCTGATTTGGTGGTACAGTACCGAACACATTGGCAACGACTACTTCACGATTTTGTTGATCCCTCTCCTGTATTCCCTGAGCTATCAATTGATTTCTACCTAAACCAATTGTTTCACTGGCATACACTGATCTAACTGATCCCGGTTTTGGATGCAATTCACGAACCGCATAGTTGTTTGCCATTTGATTGTCTAATATATCTCTTTGTTTTGTGTGGACTCTATTATCTTTGAATTTTTTATACTAATAAAAAATCTATTAACTGAAAAATATAGATTTTTTTTTTAAATATAACTGTTTGATTGTTGCGATACAATTAATAATAATTAAAAAACAACAATCAATAGTTTTGAATGACAACCAGTCTCGTGGTGTATGGATTTAATTTATATTTTATTTATTAGATAAAATAAAAATAATCAAAAATCACATAATGAAAAAATAGTTATTTTTAGTTATCAATTAGATTTAGTCAGTTGATTAGTAAATTAATTTTTAAAAAATATTGTATAAACAGAGTTATAATAGACTCTCTGGTATAATGAGTATAATAATAATAATAATTTTTTGTGATTATAAATATCTGTTTTTCATATAATTTTTTTTATTATCAATTTAACTCAATTTTTTTAATTTAAATTTTGGATAATTTTTTTTAATTAATTTTGTTGTTGTTTTTGATTAAACTATATTTTCTGTAAGTTTAAATAAAAAGTATCTCTTGTAGTGTTTGTGTATAGAATTATAAATATAGGATAAAAAAATTTTTTTTTACTAATACAACAAATTGAATACACATTTTTTAATTGTCTAAAAATAAATAAAAATAAAATCATAAATTTTATTCTAATGTTTTTTTTCAATGTTTTTTTTTAATTTATGAAAATAGTTTTACAATTAACTTTATACTGTTAATAATATTTGTAAATCATTTTGATTAGTATTTTACTGTACTGTAATTTTGTTGTTCAAAACTACTACAGATTTTTTTTTGTTGGGTTTGTAGGGTTAGGAAGTGGTGTGTGTGTGTGTGTGTGTGTGTGTGTGTGTGTGTGTGTGTGTGTGTGTGTGTGTGTGTGTGTGTGTATTATATATAAGTACAATATATAGGATTATTATAAAAAAAACTATAATAAATAAATAATAATTTTATTTTTGTTTTGTTTAAAATTATAATTGACTTTTAGAAAGAATTTTGTCCACAAAAAAAAATAAACAAAAATAAAAAATCATAAATTTTTTTCTAATGTTTTTCTTTGAATCTTTTTGTTCAACTGATGTTTGTCTTTCAGATTAAATTTCTCATAGCTTTTGTCGGAAATATTAGCTCAAAATTTCTGATTGTCAGAAATCGGTCGATCAGATTGACACCAATATTACCGAATCGGGTGATCGGCGACGACTCAATAAATGTAAAAAAATAATAAGAAAGTTTATTGTTGTTTTGCCACGGCATCTGTCTTTTCTGGTTACTCATTGTCCACCGATTTTTGAGATCGCTGGTCATCTCAATTGGTTTTACATATTGTTTCGTTAAAAAATACGGTTTCAACAATTGGTATGATTGGTGTTTTGGATGTAAATATTTGATTACAATTGTCGTACAATACTGATAGTCCGAGTATTCATTTGGGACGTTATCCAAACAGATGAATACAGACCAGTGATCAGTTAAGCCAGAGTTTGTTGTATAGAAAGTGTTGAACAAACTGAACACAATATCGCCGACATAAGTGCCTAATTCTTTGTAATGAAAGATAAAATGGTCGCCGATTTCCCATAATTTCATCAGCGGTCGCAAACTAAGATGTTGTCCGACATTAGTCCGATGTGATTGTAAATCGGCCGACAATTGATGAGAATCCAGACAACAGATCTCAACTGACAGATCGTGTTGACGAAGATGTGATTCAACGTATGATAAGTAGGGAACTGATTGGTCGGCTATTCGTTCGAGTAGTAAATGATTGACACCTTCGCCAACAATGATAATACATTCAATATATGGTTGACAATTGAATAGACCGTTGAGACCAAATCTTTTTTTGTATGATCTGATTGTAGCCAAGCCCTCACACAGACAATAGGTATCACTTTTCAACAACGATGCCATCAATTCTTGTCTTATATTAATGTCATATTTTTCATTGACACACATTAGGCCATCGTTGGCAACCAGATATGTAAACCGATTGGCAAATAGGGTGCCTGAATATCCGGTAATATAGTTGATGGTTATATCTCTGGCAACTCGTTGTGGATCTAATGGTTGATTTGGACTGAAAGGTGCGCACAAACCAATTACATCATACAATGGATTGTTTGGATCCAATACTCTGATAATGGAATCATAGAAAACATGTTCATCTTTTCTAACCAAACAATTGAGTTCAGCCTCATATGTCGGACAAGTAAATACTTCTTGAGGATTGGCAGCCGAAACAAACCTAACGGTGCGTTCAGTTGTTTGAATAGTTTTTTTACTAAAAAGATACAAATGAACGCCAAATCTGTAATCCTGAGGTCTTTTAAACATTGGTTTATATCCAATGTTCATCAATACCGGAAATAAAGAGTCTGTGAATAGTGTGGTCACCAGACCAGGGATTTCCGTTTTGACTGCATTTGTATTGAGCAAAATCACTTCATAATACATTGTTGTCTGATTTAGTTCAGTCCAACCATTGATAGCACCGGTAATAAACTGGTTGTCCGATTGATTGTCGCCAACAATTTGATTCAATTGATTGATTATATTGGTATTCAGCAGATTTGATGGTACAGTACCGAACACATTGGCAACGATTACTTCACGATTTTGTTGATCCATTTCCTGTATTCCCTGAGCTATCAATTGATGTCTACCTAAACCAATTGTTTCGCTGGCATACACTGATCTAACTGATCCCGGTTTTGGATGCAATTCACGAACCGCATAGTAGTTTGCCATTTGATTGTCTAATATATCTCTTTGTTTTGTGTGGACTCTATTATCTTTGAATTTTTTATACTAATAAAAAAATCTATTAACTGAAAAATAAAGATTTTTTAAATATAACTGTTTGATTGTTGCGATACAATTAATAATAATAATTTTAAAAAAGCAATCAATAGTTTTGAATGACTACCAGTCTCGTGGTGTATGGATTTAATCTTTATTTTATTTCAACATTCATTACAAACAATTTATACTATTTTATTTATTAGATAAAATAAAAATAATCAAAATTCACATAATGAAAAAATTGTTATTTTTAGTTATCAATTAGATTTAGTCAATTGATTAGTAAATCAAGTTTTAAAAAAAAAAATTATTACAGAGTTAGGGTAAACTCTCTGGTATAGTGAGTATAATAAAAATAATTTTTTTTGTGGTTATAAATATTTGTTTTTCATATAATTTGTTTTTTATTATCAACTAAACTCTCAACTGAATTATAAATATAGGATAAAAAGTTTTTTGTTTGTTTGTTTATTTGTTTAATACATTAATTGGATATACAATATTTAAATTGACATTTTGTGAGATAATTGTCTAAAAAAAAAAAATCAAATAAATAGTTAACAAATAAAATCATTATATATTTTCTAGTGTTTTGTCGACTGATATTGTCGTCGAGTTTCGTCTTTCATAGCTTTTGTCGGAAATTTAAGACCAAATTTTTTGATTGTCAGAAATCGGTCGATCATATTGACACCAATATTACCGAATCGGACGATCATTGACGACTCGATTATCGACAAAAAGAAATAATAATGTCGATAATTGCTTTGCCACGGCATCTCTCTTTTCTGGCCATTCATTGTCCACCGATTCACGAGATCGCTGGTCATTGCAATTGGTTTGACATATGGTTCAGAATATTTCGGATAAACAATGTCCGGTGTCTGCAATTGACTGGGATTTGAGGATTGTTGAGGATATTTGACTACAATTGTTGTACAAAACTGATAGTCCGATCGTTCAGTGGCGACATTATCCAAACAGATGAATACCGACCAGTAATCAATAAATTCAATGTTTGTTGAATAAAAATTGCTGAACAAACTGAACACAATATTGCCGACATATTTATTGTTATCTTTGTAGCGAAAGATATAGTGGTCACCGATTTCCGATAATTTCATTAGCGATCGGAAACTAAGTCGTTGTCCGATATCAGTCCGATGTGAATGTAAATCAATCGACAATTGTTGTGAATCCAGACAACAGACATCAACTGACAGATCGTGTTGACGAAGATGTGACTCGACGTACGAAAAATTGGGAACTGATTGAAGAACTATTCGTTGGAGTTGTAGATGATTGACACCTTCGCCAACAATGATAATACATTCACAATAGGGTTGATATTTGAATAGACTTTTGTGTGTCAATCGTTTTTTATATGATCTGATTATAGCCGAGCCCTCACACAGACAATAGGTATCACTTTTCAACAACGATGCCAGCAATTCTTGTTTTTGATTGATTGTAACCTTTTCATTGACACATAATAGGCCATCGTTGGCAACCAGATATGTGATCCGATTGGCAAAACGATTGACTGAATAGCCGGTAATAGAGTCGGTGGTAATATCTCTGGCAACTCGTTGTGGATCTAATGGCGGATTTGGATTGACGGGTGCGCACAAACCAATCACATCATACGATAGATTACTAATATATAGTAATCGGCTAATGGTTTGGTTGATAATGTTTTCGTCAATTCTGACCAAACACTGGAGTTCAGCCGCATATGTCTGACAAACAAATACATCGTCTGGATTGGCAGCGGACACAAACCTAACTGATCTAACAAATCTGACGGTGCGTTCAGTTGTCTGAATATTTTTACTGAAAAGATACAAATGAATGCCATAATTGTAATCTATAGGTATACTGTTGTTAAATGGTTTATATCCATTGGCCATCAATACCGGAAATATAGAGTCTGTTAACAGTGCGGACACTTGATCGCCGATAGCTGTCATAATTGTATTAGTGTTTAGCAAAATCAGTTGATAAGACTGTGTTGTCTGATTTAATTCAGTCCAAGCAGTGATAGAAGCGGTAATAAACTGGTTGTCCGATTGATTGTCGCCAACAATTTGATTCAATTGATTGATTATATTTGTTTGCGGCTGATTTGGTGGTACAGTACCGAACACATTGGCAACGATTACTTCACGATTTTGTTGATCCCTTTCCTGTATTCCCTGAACTGTCAATTGATTTCTATTGAAACCAATGGTTTCTCTGGCAAACACTGATCTTAGTGTTCCGGGTTTTGGATGTAATTCACGGATAACCACATTGTTTGCCATTTTGACCGAATCTCTGTCTTACTGTATGTGTGTGTGTGTTGTTATGATATGTTAAACTCAATTAGTTGTACTCTTACTGATGATAATTATGTATTTGTTTTCTCAATATTATAACTACAAATATTTTTTAGTTTTATGTCTTGTAAAACAATTTTAAATTATAATATAGATAGTATAGCTCCCAGTTGTTGGCTCGCAATTATTATTATTATTATTTAATACAGATTTATTAACAGTAAATCTATTGATTTAGGTGCTAACCTTAACTAACTTAAAATTAAACTTATTATTTATTACTAATTGGTGACGGGTCCCGCTTTTGACCTCGGTTTTTAAAAATGGCAAACATAAACAATATATTTGCCAAATGCCTGCGCCCTGCCTTAGCCATGCTCTGGGGAGGGGAGGGGGAAATCTAATTTCAGATGGTGATACCAAATTATTTTAATTTTTGTATTAGTAATTAATTTATATATAAAACATTGTTTTATCAATATATATATATATATATATTTGTTTTGATTAAAAATAAAAGGATTTAGAAGATATTTAAAAAAACTATTTTTAATCACTAATTTTTTTTTGTTCACTTGATTTTAATCTCTAATTGATTTTACCGATTGATTGATTGATCCCATCCTAGCTGTGTGTATGTATGCTGTGTGATAATACTCTAGTGGGGGGGGGTTAGTCCGGTAAAACGATACCACCACCAGTACCGGCGTCGTCGACCAAAAAACTGTTATAACGATCATTGAAACGCAACTGATTTTCGAGAATCCGGTTACGTATACGCAAAATATTGGCAAATCTTAGCCGATATAGTCTTTCGCGAAATCCACGTTCTCTTGGCGTCCACTGGCGATACTGTTGCCGATACTGTAGATCAATGTCGACCAGATCTTGTTGTAGACGATTGGCTTCCGGTGCCAAACGGCAAGCAAATGAGAGCAACGATGTTCCTAGCCGGATAAACCAGAGTTGACTGAGCACATGTACGCGCGGTCCGTCAAAGAATATGCCCCGCGTGTCGTCCGGATGGTTCAAATGCGGAACCCGAGGATTATGCTTATGATAGACCAGGAACCGGGCATTTTCTATGTCATCATCGTTGCCGGCACCGGGCTGATATTGACGCCTAAACCAAAATGGGCGAAACATACCTGGGCTAGGCGTTGGAAAGAAACAATTGGCGTACCAGGTGTCCTGCGAGCCGGGTATAGCTCGGTCGGCTTCTCGGCATCGATTTACCACTATAGTTAACCTATTTGGATCCCATGGTACTCGCATAGTCTGACCAATACCGTGCAACCCGATGTTAATTACATTGTCGGGCGGTTCATTCGCTAACGACTGATTCAATTGTGTTTCCAGTCCTTCGGCTCTTTCATTGACCTCACGAAGAGTGCTAAGCAATCGATTCCAGTCGTCGTAACGAAACAATAGGATATTTCTGAGTCGTTTGGCTTCATCTACGATCCATTTGCCTTCCCATCCTCTTCCCGCAGCATTCAGATACTGGTTTCGATGCAATAGTATATATTGTAATGAA
This sequence comes from Oppia nitens, assembly GCF_028296485.1. NCBI lineage: Eukaryota > Metazoa > Arthropoda > Arachnida > Sarcoptiformes > Oppiidae > Oppia > Oppia nitens. Next base: position 2,086,976 of record NW_026533190.1, read on the forward strand.
ACATCTATAAACTCAAACTGTTCCGGTGCTATATTTCCAGGCGCTTCCAGTATTTGTTTTATATTTTTTAGCTCTTCCCGTTTTTGGCGCAATACCTGGTCAGTGATTACTGGTGGTGGTGGTGGTCGTAGTTGTGCCATTTAGTAGCCCCGTTATCTATCTATATGTATAATATAGATTTATGCCTTATGATCTGTATGGGTATCTGTTTGCGTGTTTAGGTGGGTGCCCTAGTATGTGGTGGTGGTGATGATGGTGATGGTCGTGGCTTTGATTGTAATATCCTAGGTTGCAGTGATGGTGTTGCTGCTGAGTTTGATATTTATTATAATTTTTTTTTAATTTTTTGCTGAAACTTTGAAAATTAAAAGTTAAAATTTCTTTTCTAATTGTTTTTCTTTTTTAGTTAAAAAGTATTGTTGTTTTACTTAATAGATAAATACTTGTTTGTATTTGTTTTGTAGAACAAACAAAAAAGAAATTCATATATATTTTAAATCAAATTTTCATCAAATTATTCAAAAATATTTCCAGTATTAAGAAAATGAGATAATTATAGATATAATTAGAGAATATTATGATTTTTTTTTAATGATTATATTAATAATTTTATTTTATTAATCACTTACTGTACTACTAATACTACTTACTGTAGTTTTATTGTTCAAACACTACTACAGATTTGTTTGATTATTCATAATCTACAGTTCATGACCGGTAACTGTATGGGTAATACTGGTAGTTACGGTATAGCGTGACCACTACCACCACCACCGCCGCCGCCGCCGCCGTTCTGTAACTCATGTAAACGATTGGTAAAATGCTGATAAAACTGGCGAATCCGGTCGCGTATAAACAATATATAGGCAAACCGTTGCCGATAGAAATTTTCATAATCTGTCCTCACCTGTGCAGCCCAACCGCGCGACTGTTGCCTATACTGTAGATCAATATCGGCCAGCGACTGTTGCAGATCGTTGGCCATTGGCAACAAATTGTTGGTATAATCGGCTACTATATACTGTAACATTTGTATGACTTCCTGGCCGACTGGCATATTCTGGGGCGGTTCCATCTGAACAAACTGGTTGATAGTTTGGTCGCATGTCTGGGCCAATTGACAGGCCTGGTCGACAGTGGCCAGAAATGCATCGTCAGCATTGTGGCCAGTCAGCCGATTGTTTAGATCGCATTCGAGTCGTTCGGCTTCCTGGATGATCCATCGGCCTTCCCAGCCTCTGGTATTTTCATAGGCCGTCCTATTCATCAACAGTTGCATCAGTTGTTCACCGATTTGGGCCAAATGCAGTGTCTGGGTGTTCGGGTTGACTATCATTTGTTTCCATACTTGTAGATGTTGTCGCATTTCGTGCAACATATTCTGATCAACTACCTGCGCTTGTTGTACCTGTGCCATCATATGCGATCTACTATGTGTGTGTGTATGTGTTTTGATACCCGGTTCTATCAGATTTAGGTATGGGTGCCCAAAAGTATAGTGGTAGTGGTGGCTGAAAATGATATTAGGGTTTCAGACACTGTTGAGTTTTTCAATTTTATTATTGAAATTGTTGTGCGTTTTATTGTTGCTTTAATTTAAAAATAAAAATTATATTTTAAATCTAAATCTGAAAGGATTCAAATCAGTCTTTAGTGTCTAAGCTCTTCAGTCAATATATATTTTTGTCCAACAATTTAGTCCACAAGAAAAACAAACAGATATTATAAGTCAAATGGCGAACCAATATATGGGCCGTGAATTGCAACCAAAACCCGGAACAACACTGAGATCGGTGTTCGTCAGAGAAACCTTAGGTTTCAATCAAGTAATGCTAATGGCATCGGAAGTACAGGAAAGAGATCAACAAAACACACCGATAATTATGGCCAATGTGTTCGGCACTGTACCGCCAAAACAGTCACAAACAACAAATGATATTATCGGTCAATTGAATTCAATTGTTGGCGACAATACGGCTTACGACGACCAGTACTCTACCGGTGCTGTCATTAGTTGGACTGAAAAACGTCTCGACATTAATCAGCCGTCGCTTGTTTTGTTGGATACTTCTGAATTGGTACCAAATCCCAGTTCTGCGACCCAATTATATACGGACTCATTATTTCCGGTATTGATGGCCATTGGATTTAAACCATTGAACCAAAGACCTGAAGGCTATGGTAATGCAATTTACTTGTATTTGTGTCACAAGAATATCGGAATATTAAACAAAAGAGTCAGATATGTGTCCAACAATCAAGAAGTCCAATGGTGTAAAACATTTCCAGCAAATCTTCATCTGATTGCCAATAATTACTCTTCAATTTTATATCCAAGAATTGGTTATTATGTTATTTACCGAATACTGGATATAAATAATATTGATTACAATGTAATTGGTTTGTACGCACCCATCAATCCGGATCCGCCATTAGATCCAGAAAGAGTTAGCCGAGATATTATCGATCCAGGCGTACAGTATTCGTCCAAATGGTTTGTCGATCGGTACACATATCTGGTCGCCAACGATGGCCTATTGTGTGTCGCCGAAGATGTTGATCCGAAAAAATCAAGCGATCAATGGTTGACATCGATACTCAAATCGGATACCTATTGTATTATCGAAGGTCGGTCAGAGATCAGAACTCGGGCCAAAAGCCGTGATTTTGGTCGTATATTTCGTAGTCTATCGTATCTGGAACTGGTTGTCATTGTTGGCGAAGGTGTAAATCTTTTGTTCATCCAAAGAGAAATTATTAGCAGAAAACACGATTACTCTTATGTCAAATCCAATTACAGTCAATACGATCTGTCAATGAATCTGTTTAGTATTGATTCGTATCGATTGTGTACAGATTTGCAGACATCACAGGAACCGCTTCTTATTGGACAACAACCGCCGCACAAATACAGTTTAGAACCGCTGATGAAAATGGCTGATATTAACGACTATTTTGAGCTAACATACAGAGATCATAATCAAATTGTTGGTCACTTAATCTTTTCATTGTTTCGCAATTTTTCATCAAATCAACGATTTACCGACTACTGGAATGTCTTCATCTGTTTGGACGAAATGAGAGTCAGTACAGCCGACTATCAGTACTGTACGACAGTTGGCGCCGAATATCCTGTAAATCCACTAAACAACAGTATACTATGTCTACCAATCTATTCGTTTCGCACGAGTCTAATAGTACGGCCCATACCATTGACAGCCGAATTGCGACACAAATGGACAAACAATGGCAAAGACAGGGATCTTATTTGGGAAAACAAACACAAACTATCGTTTTTGTTTATGTCTTGGATTGAGAGTTCACCGTTCGAACGGTTCCATAATGTCGGCCTCAATATGATTGAACGTTTTCGGACAATCGATAAATTCAAATTAAGATTTCCGACTAAAGAGGAAAAACAATTTCAAAATCAGCAAAGAGTTGATTGGGCGAGAAATAAGAAAGGCATGCAAGAGCCCAGTGAGCTAATTAGGTTGAGAGAGCCAAGTGAACAGAGAGATCTGGAAGAGCCGAGAGAGTTGGAAGAGCCGAGTGAACAGAGAGAGCCGATAGGATCGAGAGAGTCGAAAGGTCGAGATATTCCAGAGAGTCCAGAGAGTCCAGAGAGACAAGAAAGTAGAGACAGCCGAACGAGACGGGAGAGTCTAGAGAGTCGGGATAGACGAGAGAGACGGGAGAGACGAGAAAGACAAGAGAGACGGGAAAGACAAGAGAGACGAGAGAGAGAAGAAAGACGAGAGAGACAAGAAAGACGAGACAAACACAAAGGACACCGAACTAAGTACTGATCAATGAATTAATGAAAAAAAAAGATTGAAATTAAATTGAAATTATTAAACAAAACAAGTTGTTTGGAAATTAATTATTATATTATTTATTTCAATATTTTCATTGATTGATTGATTGATATATATATATTGTTTTCTGTATATTGTTAATTATTATAGAAGTATTGTTACGCGAAAACATAACAATTAATTTTTAAAAATAAAAATTATATTTTAAATCTGAAAGGATTTAAATCAGTTTCTAGTGTCTAAAGTCTTCAGTCATTATATATTTTTGTCCAACAATTTAGTCCACAAGAAAAACAGAAAAATAAACAGATATTATCAGTCAAATGGCGAACCAATATATGGACCGTGAATTGCAACCAAAACCCGGAACAACACTGAGATCGGTGTTTGTCAGAGAAACCTTAGGTTTCAATCAAGTAATGCTAATGGCATCGGAAGTACAGGAAAGAGATCAACAAAACACACCGATAATTATGGCCAATGTGTTCGGCACTGTACCGCCAAAACAGTCACAAACAACCAATGATATTATCGGCCACTTGAATGCCATTGTTGGCGACAATACGGCTTACGACGACCAGTACGCTACCGGTGCTGTCATTAGTTGGACAGAAAACGTCTTGTTTTGTTGGATACTTCTGAATTGGTATCAAATCCCAGTTCTGCGACCCAATTATATACGGACTCATTATTTCCGGTATTGATGGCCATTGGATTTAAACCATTGAACCAAAGACCTGAAGGCTATGGTAATGCAATTTACTTGTATTTGTGTCACAAGAATATCGGAATATTAAACAAAAGAGTCAGATATGTGTCCAACAATCAAGAAGTCAAATGGTGTAAAACATTTCCAGCAAATCTTCATCTGATTGTCAATAATTCCGATACAATTAAATATCCAAGAATTGGTTATTATGTTATTTACCGAATACTGGATGTAAATAATACTGATTACGATGTAATTGGTTTGTATGCACCCATCAATCCGGATCCGCCATTAGATCCAGAAAGAGTTAGCCGAGATATTATCGATTCAAGCGTACAGTATTTGTCCAAATGGTTTGTCGATCGGTACACATATCTGATCGCCAACGATGGCCTATTGTGTGTCGCCGAAGATGTTGATCCGAAAAAATCAAGCGATCAATGGTTGACATCGATACTCAAATCGGATACCTATTGTATTATCGAAGGTCGGTCAGAGATCAGAACTCTGCCCAAAAGCCGTGATTTTGGTCGCATAATTCATGGACAATCATATCTGGAACTGGTTGTCATTGTTGGCGAAGGTGTAAATCTTTTGTTCATCCAAAGAAGTATTATTAGTAGAAAACCCGATTACTCTTATGTCAAATCCTATTACAGTCAATACGATCTGACAATGAATTTGTTTTGTATTGATTCGCATGTATTGTGTACCGATTTACAGCAGACAGCAACACTGGAACCGCTTCTTATTGTACAACAACAGCAGCAGCCGCCACACAAATACAGTTTAGAACCGCTGATGAAAATGGATGATATTAACGACTATTTTGATCTAACATACAGAGAACGTGATCAAGAAGTCGGTCACTTAATCTTTTCGTTGGTTAGGAATTTTGCAACAAATCAACATTTTGTCGACTACTGGAATGTCTTCATCTGTTTGGACGACAAGAGTATGTTTACCGGCGACTATCAGTACTGTACGACAGTTGTCGCCGAATATCCTATAGATCCACAAAATGAACGAATACTATGTCTACCGATCTATTCGTTTCGGGCTAATCTGATCGTACGGCCCATACGATTAACAGTCGAATTGCGACACAAATGGACAAACAATGGCAAAGACAGGGATCTTATATGGTTTAACAGACATAAGCTATCGTTTTTGTTTATGTATTGGATTGAGATATCACCGCTCAAACGGTTCCATAATGTAAGCCTCAATATGATTGAACGGTTTCGGACAATCGAGAAATTCAAATATAGATTTCCGACTAAAGAGGAAAAACAATTTCAAGTTCAACAAAAAGTTGATTGGGCGAGAGGTAAGAAAGGCATGCAAGAGCCCAGTGAGCTAATTAGGTTGAGAGAGCCGAATGAACCGAGAGATCTGGAAGAGCCGAGTGAATCGAGAGATCTGGAAGAGCCGAGTGAACCGAGAGATCTGGAAGAGCCGAGTGAATCGAGAGATCTGGAAGAGCCGAGTGAATCGAGAGATCTGGAAGAGCCGAGTGAATCGAGAAAGCCGATAGAAACGCTAGGGTCGAGAGAGACAACAGGTCGAGAGAGTTCAGAAAGTCCAGAGAGACGAGAGAGACGAGAGAGACGAGAGAGACGAGAGAGACGAGAGAGACGAGAGAGACGAGAGAGACGAGAGAGACGAGAGAGACGAGAGAGACGAGAGAGACGAGAGAGACGAGAGAGACGAGAGAGACGAGAGAGACGAGAGAGACGAGAGAGACGAGAGAGAGAGAGACGAGAGAGACGAGAGAGACGAGAGAGACGAGAGAGACGAGAGAGACGAGAGAGACGAGAGAGACGAGAGAGACGAGAGAGACGAGAGAGACGAGAGAGACGAGAGAGACGAGAGAGACGAGACAAACACAAAGAACACCGAACTAAGTACTGATCAATGAATTAATGAAAAATGATTGAAATTAAATTGAAATTATTAAACAAAACCTAAAAAAACAAAACAAATTGTTTGCAAAATATTTATTATATTACTGTATTTATTCAATATATTCAATAATTATATTATTTTCAATAATTATAAATTTTAATATATTCATCGATTGATTGATTTATTGATTGCTATGTATATTATTTTCTGTTTGCTATTTAATGTGTATTTCTTGGTTGAATATGTTTGTGTCAAAAGTTATTAATAGTCATCAATCAAACAATCAATAAAATTAATATAACAATTAATTTGATTGTTACGTGATTTAATAGTTTTAAAGAAAATTATTATTTAAATTATAATATTTTTTCAGTTAATAGTCTTCAAAGTCAGAGAAAAAAACAATTTCAGAGATCAGATACACAAAGATATTATGAGTCAAATGGCAGACAGCGGTGCTGTCCGTGAATTGCGTACAAAACCCGTAACAATGCGATCGGTGTTCGCCAGAGAAACCATTGGTTTGTTTACAGAAAAATTGATTGATTCGGGAGTTCAAGAAAGAGATCCACAAACCAATGAACTACTTATTGTGGCCAAAGTTTTCGGTAGTGTTGAACCAATACAAAAGACAAAAATACCACCAAAAGATGTCGAAGATTTTCATCCAGCAGTCCATCTATTATGCGGTATTGTTAGAGACAATAAAACTGATGACCAGATCATTAATGGCACTATCATTGGTTGGACTGAAAGACACTCAAAATCTCGTCTGGCATTCAATGTTTTGCTTGATTTCAATCAATCGGAAACAAATGATAGTTCGGTAAACACATTATACACGGATTCAATATTTCCGGTAGTAATGGGCGTTGGATTCAAACCATTAGACAAACTACCCGACGGTTATGGTTATGCCATTTACTTGTATTTGTTTGGTATGAATATCCAACCGATTCAACGAAAAGTTAGATTTGTATCTAACAATCAAGAAGTTGATTGTCAAACATTTAGAGCAAATCTCTATATATTAGCAAAAATTTCCGATAAAATTGGATATAAAGATAATTGTATTGCTATTAAGCGAATACTGGATGTAAACAATCCGTCCTATGATGTGATAGGTCTGTACGCACCCGTCATTGCCAGAGCTATAACAGGGACTCCGGCAAGAGTTGGTCGAGATATATCCAACTCTAGCATTCGGTATTCAATCCGGTGTTTTGCCGATCGGACCACATATCTTGTTGCCAACGATGGACTACTTTGTGTTGTCGAGAGAGTGGAGAATGAGATTAAAAAATGGATGGTATCACTGCTCAAGAGTGACACCTACTGTATCAGTGAGGGCTGTTCAACGACAATGTCGTATAAAAAACTCAGCAGTCTTCATCAGTATTTCCCTTTCGTGCCGTACAGTGAACTGATTGTCATTGTTGGCGAAGGAGTCAATCAATTGACAATCGAAAGAATAGCCGAAAAAGTAGTTCCCAATTATTCATTTGTTGTGTCGACACTTCGTCTACAAGATCTGACAGATAATGTTGTCTGTATGGAAGCCCGACAATTGTCAGCCGATTTGCAATCAACAACTGAATCTCCATTACAGTCATCGCAACTAAGTCTACGACCACTAATGAAATTGTCGGATATCGGCGATCACTTTGTTCTTCAGTATTACGATAGAAAAAAATTTATCGGTGACTATGTGTTCAGTTTAAACACATTTTATTATACTAACCGGCAATATGGCGACAGTTGGAATTTGTTTGTCTGTTTGAACGATAACACAACCGATCCGATGGACAGAGATTGTCAATATTGTTCAACAGTTGTGGCCAGATATGCCATTTATCAGGACTTTAGTGGCCAACAACAACAACAATTGGATTTACCAGAAATCGATACCTACGATCGCAATCCGTATGTCCCGATAGAAGTATTATCACCAGATATACGTCATCGATGGACAAATGATGGTCGCCAGAAAATTCTACCATGGAAGAATAGAGATGAGATAAGATTTCATGTACATCTAATGGAAGGAGTCAAGATTCTTCAGTTCAGTAACATTGGCGTCAATCTGATCCGTCGATTTCTGGTACATCAGAAACAACGGTTCAGATTTCCGACTAAACAAATGAACCAACAGTTTGTGGAGTCAAACAAAAAGCAGAGACAATAGAAAACAATTGAGTTAAATATTATTTTTTCAATTATTATTTTTATTATTATTAGTTAGTTAGTAATAGTTTGTAAACAAAAAAGTTTTTTCATTCAATATTTCATTCAACATTCAATATCAATATTTTAGTATATATTTATTATTATTATTATTTTTTTAAAAACAAAAATTATCAATAAATTTCTATTTTTCTATTTAATTAATTTTTCTTATTCAACAATTATACTGTATATACAGTATATACTTAGTTAAAACTATTAATATACATATAGTATATCAATATATTTGTTGTGTTTATTGATAAATATTTCTATACTTATATTAAATTTAGTACAGGTATTAGTTTAATAATTTTATAATATAATATTGAGTTAATAGATGCCATAACATATAGCATATTCCCTTATTGTTATTATTATATAATATATTTTTTTAAAAATAGCCTACGTAGCTTATTATTTGTTATTAAATAAATGTATCATGCTCAAATAAACTATAATTATATTACTAATTCAAATTTTTATTACTTATTGTAAATTATAATTTATTATAAATTGACTAAATTATAATAATATGATAGATTTGTTATCAATTTAGTGTATTATAATAGTTTTCATAATTTTATTATTATATTTATTTTTTAATTATTTTAAGTATTTTTATACGCATATGTGCTAAAAGCTATGTATGTTTTTTGCTTTACTTTAATAAAATGTTTTTTTAAAAGTTTATTTTTTTAAAAGTAATTATTATTAGTTTTGTTTAAAAGTAACAAAATATATGAACAAAATAAATGCATTTCTATCTATAAATATTAATAATAGCTATGATTATTATTATTAAAAGATTTTCATTAACACACACACACACACACACACACACACACACACACTTACTAACTTTTTTTACACACAATTTAACACCTAAAATACAAGTGTTTATTATATACTTTATTATTATTATTATTACACTATAGAAAATAAATGGCAATTTAAAAACATTTGAACAAATAAATATAGCATAAGTTTAGGCATTACGTGCTAAATGGTCCAAGTTTACAGTATATTATAAATATAAAGTATATATATATATATATATAACTTTACAGTATATTATGACATATTTATATAACTTCAAATTCAATGCTAGCAATATGGAAAAGTTAAAGTTAATAAATAGTAGTTTAAATATCATATATCGACTTACATATAAAATAAATATTTTTAACATGATGAAATAATAGATGAATTTTATTTTATTTTTTAAAAACTAAATGCATTAATTTTAAGTTTAAGATTCTTCAGTTCAGTAACATTGGCGTCAATCTGATCCGTCGATTTCAGTTATTTCAGAAACAACGGTTCAGATTTCCGACTAAACAAATGAACGATCAGTTTATGGCGTCAAACAAGAAAGTTAAGACTTAATATGAGATAACTATTTATTATTATTAGTTAGTAATAGTTAGTAAAAATAGACAATCAATTGTTTTTTTTATATATATAGTATATAAATTGCTTCAATTAATTTATTGTCAACTAAATCTCTCTCTCTCTCTCTCTCTCTCTTTCTTTCTTTTGATTTATGTTTTTAAAGCTATTAATATAAATTTATAATTATTATAATAAAATTATTTACTTATTATTTATGTTATTATTTATATATTTAATAAATATAAATTTCAATATATTGATTGATTGATATGTATATTGTTTTCTGTTTGCTATATAAAATGATAATTTTATTGTGTTTGTTATGTGTGTCAAAAAAAAGGTGAAACAATATGTCTCGTATATTAATTATATAAATTAGTTGTAATTAAATTAATATTAACAAATTATATGTAGTTAAACAGGTTTTTATTTTATGAATTAAAAATAAGTTGACTATTAGTAGATATGTTTTTTTAAACAAATTTTATACCACTTATTGTGGCCAATGTTTTCGATAGTGTTGAACAAATACAACACCAAAATGTTGAAGATTTTCATCAAGCAGTCCATCTATTATGTGGTATTGTCAGAGACAATAAAACTGATGACCAGATTATTAATGGCACTATCATTGGTTGGACTGAAAGACAATCAGACACTCGTCAGTCGTACAATGTTTTGCTTGATTACAATCAATCGGAAACAAATGACAGTTCGGTAAACACATTATACACGGACTCAATATTTCCGGTAGTAATAGGCGTTGGACTTAAACCAATAGCAAAACTACCCGTCGGTTATGGTTATGCTATTTACTTGTATTTGTTGTTTCATAAGAACATTCAAACAGTTGAACGCAAAGTTAGATTTGTGTCCAACAATCAAGAAATTGTTTGTCAAACATTTGGAGCAAATCTCTATCTATCAGCAAAACATTCCGACAAAATTGGATATAAAGATAAATGTATTGCTATTAAGCGAATACTGGATGTAAACAATTCCACGTATGATGTGATAGGACTGTACGCACCCGTCATTGCCAGACCTATAACAGGGACTCCGATAAGAGTTAGTAGAGATATTACCGACTCTAGCATACAGTATTCAGTCAAGTGTTTTGCCGATCGGACCACATATCTTGTTGGCAACGATGGCCTGCTTTGTGTCCTTGAAAAAGTGGACACTAGTATTAAAGAATGGATGGCATCACTTCTCAAGAGTGACACCTACTGTATCAGTGAAGGCTGGTCTGCGACAATGCTGTATAAAACACTAACAAGTTTTCACGGCTATTTCCCTCACGCGCCGTACAGTGAACTGATTGTCATTGTTGGCGAAGGAGCCAATCTATTGACAATCGAAAGAATAGCCGAAAAACTAGTTCCCAATTATTCATTTGTTGTGTCGACACTTCGTCTATACGATCTGACAGATAATGTTGTCTGTATGGAAGCCCGACAATTGTCAGCCGATTTGCAATCGACAACTGAATCTCCATTACAGTCATCGCAACTAAGTCTACGGCCACTAATGAAATTGTCGGATATCGGCGATCACTTTGTTCTCCAGTATAACGATAATAAACAATTTATCGGCGATTTTGTGTTCAGTTTAAACTCATTTTATTATAGGAACCGGCAATATGGCGACCGTTGGAATTTGTTTGTCTGTTTGAATGATAACACAACCGATCCGATGGACAGAGATTGTCAATATTGTTCAGTAATTGTTGTCAGATATGCCAGTTATCAGGACTTTACTGGCCAACAACAACAACAATACCAACAATTGGATTTACCACAAATCGATACCTACGATCACAATCCGTATGTCCCGATAGAAGTATTATCATCAGACATACGTCATCGATGGAAAGCCTATGGTCGCCAGAAAAATCTACCATGAAAGATTAGAGAAGCGATTAGATTTTATGTTAGTCTAATGGAAAGAGTGACCATTCGTGAGTTCGGTAATATCGGCGTCAATCTGATCCGTCGGTTTCAGTTACATCGGAAACAACGGATCAGATTTCCGACTAAACAAATGTACGATCAGTTTCAGGCGTCAAACAAAAAGTTAAGACAATAATAGAAAATATTAGATAAATTTTTTTTAAATTATTATTATTTTATTATTATTATTAGTTAGTAATAGTTATAGTAAAGAAAAGTTTATTCATATCTATGTATTAATTGTCAAAAATATATAAAGATAAATATAAGAAAAATATTTATTATTATTATTATTATTAGTTAGTAATAGTTAGTAAAAATTAAGACAATCAATTGTTTCAATTCATTTATTGTTTATTAACTATACTATACTAATAATTAACTATAATATATTTTTTTAAAGCCATTAATATAAATTTATTTACAAATTATTTACATTATTATTTATATTGTGTATATTGTTTTCTGTTTGCTATATAATATAATAATTTAATTGTTTTTAGTATGTGTGTCACAACAGTTATTAGTAATATTAATTAATTAATTAATTAAAAAAAATATTTAACAATTAATTTGATTGTTACGCGATTTAATGGTTTTAAAGAAAATTATTATTTAAATTATAATATTTTTAAGTTAATAGTATTCAAAGTCAGAAAAAACAATTTCACAGTTGAGATACACAAAGATATTATCAGTCAAATGGCAGACAACAGTGCTGTCCGTGAATTGCGTACAAAACCCGTAACAATGCGATCGGTGTTCGCCAGAGAAACCATTGGTTTGGCTAAAGAAAAGTTGATTGATTCGGGAGTTCAAGAAAGAGATGCCAACAATAATGAACCACTTATTGTGGCCAAAGTTTTCGGTAGTGTTGAACAAATACAACACCATAATGTTGAAGATTTTCATCAAGCAGTTCATCTATTATGTCGTATTGTTAGAGACAATAAAACTGATGACCAGATCATTAATGGCTCTATCATTGGTTGGACTGAAAGACAGTCAGTAAATCGTCAGCCATTCGTTGTTTTGCTTGATTACAATCAATCGGAAACAAATGACAGTTCGGTAAACACATTATACACGGACTCAATATTTCCGGTAGTAATGGGCGTTGGATTTCAACCATTAGAAAAACTACCCGACGGTTATAGTTATGCTATTTACTTGTATTTGTTACGTAAGAAAACCATCCAAACGGTTCAACGAAAAGTTAGATTTGTGTCCAACAATCAAGAAGTTGATTGTCAAACATTTGGAGCAAATCTCTATCTATTTGCAAAAATTTCCGACAAAACTGGATATAAAGATAATACTATTGCTATTAAACGAATACTGGATGTAAACAATCCCACGTATGATGTCATAGGACTGTACGCACCTGTCGTTACCAGATCTTTAATAAGGCCTCCGATAAGAGTTGGTCGAGATATTACCGATTCTAGCATTCGGTATTCAGTCAAGTGTTTTGCCAATCGGACCACATATCTTGTGGGCAACGATGGTCTGCTTTGTGTCTTTGAAAAAGTTGACACTAGTATTAAAGAATGGATGGTATCACTGCTCAAGAGTGACACCTACTGTATCTGTGAGGGCTGGCCTACGACAATGTTGTATAAAACACTCAACAATCTTCAGCGCTATTTCCCTTACGTGCCGTACAGAGAACTGATTGTCATTGTTGGCGAAGGAGCCAATCTATTGACAATCGAAAGACTGGCCGAAAAAGTAGTCCCCAATTATTCATTTGTTGTGTCGACACTTCGTCTACAAGATCTGACAGATAATGTTGTCTGTATGGAAGCCCGACAATTGTCAGCCGATTTGCAATCGACAACTGAATCTCCATTACAGTCATCGCAACTAAGTCTACGGCCACTAATGAAATTGTCGGAAATCGGCGATCACTTTGTTCTTCAGTATTACGATAACAAAGAATTAATCGGCGACTATGTGTTCAGTTTAAACACAGTTTATTATAATAACCGGCAATACGGCGACCGTTGGAATTTGTTTATCTGTTTGACTGATAACGCAACCGATCCGATGGACAGAGATTGTCAATATTGTACAACAATTGTGGTCAGATATTCCATTTATCAGGACCACCGTAGTGGCCAACAACAACAACAACAACAATACCTACAATTGGATTTACCGCAAATCGAATCCTACGATCACAATCCGTATGTCCCGATAGAAGTATTGTCGCCAGCAGTACGCCATCGATGGGAAGCCTATGGTCGCCATAATATATTACCATGGAAGAATACGAAAAATTTTAGACATCATATTTATCTACTGGAAAGAGTAAAGATTCATCTGTTCAGTAACATTGGCGTCAATCTGATCCGTCGGTTTCAGTTACTTCAGTTACAACGGTTAAGATTTCCGACTAAACAAATGAACGATCAGTTTATGGCGTCAAACAAAAGGTTAAGACAATAGAAAAATATTAGATAAATATTTTTTTTTTAATTATTATTATTTTGTTATTATTATTAGTTATTAAACAAAAAGTTTCTTCTTATCTATGAATCTATGAACATATCATTTAATATTTTTTGTTTCTCTCTCTCTCTCTCTCTCTCTCTCTCTCTCTTATAAATATTTAATAAAATTATTCTTAAACTTTTTATTTGTTTATTTTATATAATAATCATTTTATGTATATATAGTAAACGAAATTTTTCAACAACAAAAAAAAACAAGAGGTAATTTATATCAATTAAAACTATTAATATACATATAATATATAATATATAAAGTTTGTTGATAAATATTTCTTAAAAAAGCAAATAGTTTACAAATTAGTTACTAATTATTTATTATATTATTTATAAATTAATTTATATAAATTTAAATATATTGATTTATTGATTAATTGATGTGTATATTGTTTTCTGTTTGCTATATAAAATACTAATTTTATTGTGTTTGGTATGTTATTAATAGTCAATAATTAATTAATTTAAAAAAATATATTTAACAATTAATTTGATTGTTACGCGATTTAATAGTTTTAAAGAAAATTATTATTTAAATTATAATATTTTTCAGTTAATAGTCTTCAAGATCAGAAAAAAACAATTTCACAAACAATTTAACGGATCAGATACACAAAGATATTATCAGTCAAATGGCAGACAGCAGTGCTGTCCGTGAATTGCGTACAAAACCCGTAACAATGCGATCGGTGTTCGCCAGAGAAACCATTGGTTTGGCTAAAGAAAAGTTGATTGATTCGGGAGTTCAAGAAAGAGATGCCAACAATGAACCACTTATTGTGGCCAAAGTTTTCGGTAGTGTTGAACAAATACAACACCCAAAAGTCACACCAAAAGATGTCGAAGATTTTAATCCAGCAGTCAATCTATTATGTGGTATTGTTAGAGACAATAAAACTTATGATCCGATCATTAATGGCACTATCATTGGTTGGACTGAAAGACAATCAGAAACTCGTCAGCCGTTCGTTGTTTTGCTTGATTACAACCCATCGGAAACAAATGACAGTTCAGTAAACACATTATACACGGACTCAATATTTCCAGTAGTAATGGGCGGAGGATTTAAACCATTCGCCAAACTACCCGACGGTTATGGTTATGCCATTTACCTGTATTTGTTGATTCAGAAGAACATTCAAACAGTTGAACGAAAAGTTAGATTTGTGTCCAACAATCAAGAAGTTGTTTGTCAAACATTTGGAGCAAATCTCTTTCTATTATCAAAATATTCCGATAAAATTGGTTATAAAGATAATTGTATTGCTATTAAGCGAATACTGGATGTAAACAATCCCACGTATGATGTGATAGGTCTGTACGCACCCGTCATTGCCAGACCTATAACAGGGAATCCGATAAGAGTTGGTCGAGATATTACCGACTCTAGCATTCGGTATTCAGTCCAATGTTTTGCCGATCGGACCACATATCTCGTCGCCAATGATGGTCTGCTTTGTGTCTTTGAAAAAGTAGACATTACTATTAAAGAATGGATGGCATCGCTGCTCAAGAGTGATACCTACTGTATCAGTGAAGGCTGGTCTGCGACAATGCCGTATAAAACACTTAACAGTCTTCAGCGCTATTTCCCTCGCGTGCCGTACAGTGAACTCATTGTCATTGTTGGCGAAGGAGCTAATCTATTGACAATCGAAAGAATAGCCGAAAAACTAGTTCCCAATTATTCATTTGTTGTGTCAACACTTCGTCTGCATGATCTGACAGATAATGTTGTCTGTATGGAAGCCCGACAATTGTCAGCCGATTTGCAATCAACAACTGAATCTCCAATACAGTCATCGCAACTAAGTCTACGACCACTAATGAAATTGTCGGATATCGGCGATCACTATGTTCTTCAGTATAACGATAAGAAACAATTTGTCGGCAACTTTGTGTTCAGTTTAAACACATTTTATTATACTGACTGGCAATACGGCGAACGTTGGAATTTGTTTATCTGTTTGAATGATAACACAACCGATCCGATGGACAGAGATTGTCAATATTGTTCAATAGTATCGGTCCAATATGGCATTCATCGGAAGGGAAGTGGTGGTAGTGGTCAACAAAAACAACAACAGTATCAACAATTGGATTTACCGCAAATCTTAACCTACGATCAGAATCCGTATGTCCCGATAGAAGTATTGTCGCCAGACGTATACCATCGATGGACAGCCTATGGTCGCCAGACATTATTACCATGGAAGGTTAGGGATAAGATTAGACATCATATTTATCTACTGGAAAGAGTAAAGATTTATGATTTCAGTAACATTGGAGTCAATCTGATCCGTCGATTTCAGTTACATCAGAAACAACGGTTCAGATTTCCGACTAAACAAATGAACGATCAGTTTGCGGCGTCAAACAAAAAGTTAAGACAATAGAAAAATATTTATTATTATTATTATTAGTTTCTTCAAAAATGTGTCTTCAAATCCTATATTAATTGTCAAATTTTTTTGTCTGTCTCTCTCTCTCTCTTTCTCTCTTTTGATAACTATTTAATAAATTTTTTTTTGTTTTGTTGTTTTATTTGTTTGTTTTATATAATTATCACTTTATGACAGCATAATACAGTGTATGTGTTATATAGTAAACGCAATCTGAAATAAAATATTTTACTATATTTATGATTATTATCTTATTATTATTAATTTTTAAAAACAAAAATTTTAAATCAATTTTTATTTATTGCTATTTTTCTTATATAACAATTATATATAATGTATATACAGTATATATATTTGATATATATATATATATATATATATACTGTATATCAATATATTAGTTTGTTGATAAATATTTCTTTAAAAAAAACAAATTGTTTACAAATTGTTTACTAATTTTTTAATTATATTATTTATAAATTAATTTATATAAATTTCAATATATTCATTGATTGATGTGTATATTGTTTTCTGTTATGTTGTTCTGTTGTGTATTATATGATAATTTTATTGTGTTTGGTATTTGTGTTATTATTAATAGGCATTAATTAATTAATTACTAAAAGATTTAACAATTAATTTGATTGTTACGCGATTTAATAGTTTTAAAGAAAATTATTATTTTAATTATAATATTTTTTCAGTTAATAGTCAAAAAAAACGATTTCACATTTGAGATACACAAAGATATTATCAGTCAAATGGCAGACAACAGTGCTGTCCGTGAATTGCGTTCAAAACCCGTAACAATGCGATCGGTGTTCGCCAGAGAAACCATTGGTTTGGCTAAAGAAAAGTTGATTGATTCGGGAGTTCAGGAAAGAGATGCCACAAATGAACCACTAATTGTGGCCAAAGTTTTCGGTAGTGTTGAACAAATACAACACCCAAAAGTCACACCAAAAGATGTCGAAGATTTTCATCCAGCAGTCCATCTATTATGCGGTATTGTTAGAGACAATAAAACTGATGACCAGATTATTAATGGCACTATTATTGGTTGGACTGAAAGACAATCAGATACTCGTCAGCCGTTCGTTGTTTTGCTTGATTACAATCAATCGGAAACAAATGACAGTTCGGTAAACATATTATACACGGACTCAATATTTCCGGTAGTAATGGGCGTTGGATTTAAACCATTAGCCAAACTACCCGACGGTTATGGTTATGCCATTTACTTGTATTTGTTTCATAAGAAAACACAAACGTTTCAACGAAAAGTTAGATTTGTGTCCAACAATCAAGAAGTTAATTGTCAAACATTTCGAGCAAATCTCTATCTATTATCAAAATATTCGTATAAAAATAGTTATAAAGATAATTGTATTGCTATTAAGCGAATACTGGATGTAAACAATCCATCCTATGATGTGATAGGTCTGTACGCACCCGTCATTACCAGACCTATAACACGGACTCCTATAAGAGTTAGTCGAGATATTACCGACTCTAGCATTCGGTATTCAGTCCAATGTTTTGCCGATCGGACCACATATCTTGTTGGCAACGATGGTCTGCTTTGTGTCTTTGAAAAAGTGGACACTAGTATTAAAGAATGGATGACATCGCTACTCAAGAGTGACACCTACTGTATCAGTGAGGGCTGGTCTTCGACAATGCCATATAATACACTAACAAGTTTTCGCACCTATTTTCCTAATCTTCCGTACAATGAGTTGATTGTCATTGTTGGCGAAGGAGCTAATCTATTGACAATCGAAAGACTGGCCGAAAAACTAGTTCCCAATTATTCATTTGTTGTTTCGCAACTTAAACTGCACGATCTGACAGCTAATGTTGTCTGTATGGAAGCCCGACAATTGGCGGCCGATTTGCAGTCTCAGACAACAACTGAATCTCCATTACAGTCATCGCAACTAAGTCTACGACCACTAATGAAATTGTCGGATATTTGCGATCACTTTGTTCTTCAGTATTACGATAACAAACAATTTATCGGCGACTATGTGTTCAGTTTAAACTCATATTATTATACTAACTGGCAATACGGCGAACGTTGGAATTTGTTTATCTGTTTGAATGATAACACAACCGATCCGATGGACAGAGATTGTCAATATTGTTCAATAGTATCGGTCGAATATGGCATTCATCGGGTGGGTGGTGGTAGTGGTCAACAGCAACAACAACAACAACAATACCAACAATTAAATTTACCGCAAATCGTAACCTACAATGACAATCCGTATGTCCCGATAGATGTATTGTCGCCAGACGTATACCATCGATGGACAGCCTATGGTCGCCATAAAGTATTACCATGGAAGATTAGGGATAAAATTAGATATCATATTTGTCTACTGGAAAGAGTCAAGATTCTTGATTTCAGTAACATTGGCGTCAATCTGATCCGTCGATTTCAGTTACTTCAGAAACAACGGTTAAGATTTCCGACTAAACAAATGAACGATCAGTTTATGGCGTCAAACAAAAAGTTAAAACAATAGAGAAATATTAGATAAATATTTATTATTATTTTATTATTATTTTATTATTAGTTAGTAATAGTAAAAAAAGTTTTTTGATAAATATTTCTTTAAAAAACAAATTGTTTACAAATTATTATTATATTATTTATATATTTAATAAATATAAATTTCAATATATTGATTGATTGATTGATATGTATATTGTTTTCTGTTTGCTATATAAAATGATAATTTTATTGTGTTTGTTATGTGTGTCACAAAAGTTATTATTAATAGTCATTAGTAAGTTTAGTAAAAAAAAATATATCTCGTATATTAATTATATAAATTAGTTGTAATTAAATTAATATAAACAAATATGTATAGTTAAACAGGTTTTTATTTTATGAATTAAAAATAAGTAGACTATTAGTAGATATGTTTTTTTTAAGCAAATTATATAGTAGTATAGATATATTACTATTCAATCAATTAATTATTAAAAAATAGTAAAACATGTTAACTATCTATAATTATTATTAATTATACATCACGTGTTAGTTTATCAAGATAACACTTTAAGAGTTTAATAGTTCTGTCTGTATGCGTGCTTATTTCATCAACAATGATATTTGTTGTTCAAATCTAAAAATGTATTGTTATATTTTAATACAAATTGAAAATTTTTGCATAATAAAAAGTCCCATAGTATAAACAACCAAATGTTAACTTAAAACAACTTTAAACAGTTTTTTTTACTATGGGACTTTTTCAAATGTAAAATTATTATCCAAAATGATTAAATTTTCAATTTTTATTAAAATTATTTAAATATATATAAAAACTAAAATTTCTCAAAAGTTTAGTCGAATTAATGTGTATTGGTTCAGTAGTTATGTAGTAGTTGTATAAACAAATTAAGTCTCATTCAAATTACTTATGATGAATATTTTAAAATTATTAAAGGAATTGCACGGCTATACATGTTGCGCGGGACAAACTAGTATTATTTAAATAAAACGCGCGACTCATTGTTTCAGTTTTTTTTACTAAGTCATTACATTAATTATTTTTTTTAAATATTTAACAATTAATTTGATTGTTAAGCGATTTAATAGTTTTAAAGAAAATTATTATTTAAATTATAATATTTTTTTCAGTTAATACTATTAACTTAATAGTATTCAAAGTCAGAGAAATAAAACGATTTCACATTTGAGATACACAAAGATATTATCAGTCAAATGGCAGACAACAGTGCTGTCCGTGAATTGCGTACAAAACCCGTAACAATGCGATCGGTGTTCGCCAGAGAAACCATTGGTTTGGCTAAAGAAAAGTTGATTGATTCGGGAGTTCAAGAAAGAGATCCACAAACCAATGAACCACTTATTGTGGCCAAAGTTTTCGGTAGTGTTGAACCAATACAACACCAAGATGTCGAAGATTTTCATCCAGCAGTCCATCTATTATGCGGTATTATTAGAGACAATAAAACTGATGACCAGATCATTAACGGCTCTATTATTGGTTGGACTGAAAGACAATCAGACACTCGACAGCCGTTCGTTGTTTTGCTTGATTACAACCCATCGGAAACAAATGAAAGTTCGGTAAACACATTATACACGGACTCAATATTTCCGGTAGTAATGGGCGTTGGATTCAAACCATTAGATAGTCTACCCGGCGATTATGGTTATGCTATTTACTTGTATTTGTTTCGTAAGAATATCCAACCGGTTCAACGAAAAGTTAGATTTGTGTCAAACAATCAAGAAGTTGATTGTCAAACATTTCGAGCAAATCTCTATCTATTTGCAAAAATTTCCTATAAAATTGGTTATAAAGATAATTGTATTCCTATTAAGCGAATACTGGATGTAAACAATCCGTCCTATGATGTGATAGGTCTTTACGCACCCGTCATTGCCAGACCTATAACAGGAACTCCGATAAGAGTTAGTCGAGATATTACCGACTCTAGCATTCGGTATTCAGTCCAATGTTTTGCCGATCGGACCACATATCTTGTGGGAAATGATGGTCTGCTTTGTGTCCTTGAAAAAGTGGACATTACTATTAAAGAATGGATGGCATCGCTGCTCAAGAGTGACACCTACTGTATCACTGAGGGCTGGTCTTCGACAAAGCCGTATAAAACACTAACAAGTTTTCGCACATATTTTCTTAATCTTCCGTACAATGAATTGATTGTCATTGTTGGCGAAGGAGTCAATCTATTGACAATCGAAAGACTGGCCGAACAAGTAGTTCCCAATTATTCATTTGTTATGTCACTACTTAAACTGCACGATCTGACAGATAATGTTGTCTGTATGGAAGCCCGACAATTGTCAGCCGATTTGCAATCGACAACTGAATCTCCATTACAGTCATCGCAACTAAGTCTACGGCCACTAATGAAATTGTCTGATATCTGCGATCACTATGTTCTTCAGTATTACGATAACAAACAATTTGTCGGCGACTATGTGTTCAGTTTAAACACATTTTATTATACTAACCGGCAATACGGCGAACGTTGGAATTTGTTTATCTGTTTGAATGATAACACAACCGATCCGATGGACAGAGATTGTCAATATTGTTCAATAGTATCGGTCCAATATGGCATTCATCGGATGGGTGATGGTGGTGGTGGTCAACAACAACAATACCAACAATTGGATTTACCGCAAATCGTAACCCACAATGACAATCCATATGTACCGATAGATGTATTGTCGCCAGACGTATACCATCGATGGACAGCCTATGGTCGCCATAAAGTATTACCATGGAAGATTAGGGATAAAATTAGATATCATATTTGTCTACTGGAAAGAGTCAAGATTCTTGATTTCAGTAACATTGGCGTCAATCTGATCCGTCGATTTCAGTTACTTCAGAAACAACGGTTCAGATTTCCGACTAAACAAATGAACGATCAGTTTATGGCGTCAAACAAAAAGTTAAGACAAATATAAGATAAATTGTTATAAATTATTAGTTAGTAATAGTTAGTAAAAATAGACAATCAATTGTTTTATATATATATATATATTAATTGCTTTAATTAATTTATTGTCAACTAAATCTCTCTTTCTCTCTTTCTTTCTTATAAAACAATTATATATATAATAATAATTTTTGATATATTTTTTTAAAGCTATTAATATAAATTTATTTACTCTTATTATTTACAAATTATTTACAAATTATTTACAAATTATTTACAAATTATTTACAAATTATTTACAAATTATTTACAAATTATTTACAAATTATTTACAAATTATTTACAAATTATTTATATTATTATTTATATATTTAATAAATATAAATTTCAATACATATGATGTGTTTATTGTTTTCTATTTGATATATAATATAATAATTTTATTGTGTTTGCTAATTAATAAATTAAAAAAAAAATAATATTTAACTACTAGTTTATCCCGCGCAACATGTATAGCCGTGCAATTCTTTTACTAATTTTAAAATATTCATCATAAGTAATTTGAATGAAACTTAATTTGTCTATACAACTACTACATAACATAAAAAACAAAACTATTGAACCAATACACATTATTTCGTCTAAACTTTTGATAAATTTTAGTTTTTTATATATATTTTAAAAATTTAATAAAAATAAAAATTTAATCATTTTTGCGAAAAAAAATTTGCATTTGAAAAAAATTTACAAAAATTTAGCACATTTAGCTAACCTCCCGGTGCCCTAAAACTCACACAATATAGCAAAGTGTAATTACACAACACTTGCCTACCTGTCCATAAAACCTACCTGAGCTCAATAAACATTTAAAACTTCCCATAGAAATAACATTGCTTTAAATTAAAATTAAAAATTTTAACATAAATAGAAAATTTTTGCATTTGAGAAAATTTTACAAAAATTTAGCACAGGTAGCTAATCTCCCTGGCGCCCTGTGACTTATAGAATATAACAAAATATAGTTACGCAATATCAGCCTACCTGTAGCCTAAAACCTACATGAGCTCAATAAACATTTAAAATTTCCCATAGAAATAACATTACTTTGAATAAAAATTGAAAATATAACAATATATTTTTATGTTTACATTAAAATATGGTTGTTGATGAAAGGTGTCATACATAAATACAAAATAGACTATTATATTAAAGTGTTATCTTGATTAATTTGATTGTTACGCGATTTAATAGTTTTAAAAAAAAATTATTATTTAAATTATAATATTTTTCAGTTAATAGTCTTCAAAGTCAGAAAAAAACAATATTACAAACAATTTCACAGATCAGATACACAAAGATATTATCAGTCAAATGGCAGACAACAGTGCTGTCCGTGAATTGCGTACAAAACCCGTAACAATGCGATCGGTGTTCGCCAGAGAAACCATTGGTTTGGCTAAAGAAAAGTTGATTGATTCGGGAGTTCAAGAAAGAGATGCCACAAATGAACCACTTATTGTGGCCAAAGTTTTCGGTAGTGTTGAACAAATACAACACCCAAAAGTCACACCAAAAGATGTCGAAGATTTTCATCCAGCAGTCCATCTATTATGTGGTATTGTTAGAGACAATAAAACTGATGACCAGATCATTAACGGCTCTATCATTGGTTGGACTGAAAGACAATCAAACACTCGTCAGGCGTTTAATATATTGCTTGATTACAACCCATCGGAAACAAATGAAAGTTCGGTAAACACATTGTATACGGACTCAATATTTCCGGTAGTAATGGGCGTTGGATTCAAACCATTAGATAGTCTACCCGGCGATTATGGTTATGCTATTTACTTGTATTTGTTTCGTCAGAATATCAAAACGTTTAAACGAAAAGTTAGATTTGTGTCCAATAATCAAGAAGTTGATTGTCAAACATTTAGAGCAAATCTCTTTCTATTAGCAAAAATTTCCGACAAAATTGGTTATAAAGATAATTGTATTGCTATTAAACGAATACTGGATGTAAACAATCCGTCCTATGATGTTATAGGTCTGTACGCACCCGTCATTGCCAGAGCTATAACAGGGACTCCGGTAAGAGTTGGTCGAGATATATCCAACTCTAGCATTCGGTATTCAATCCGGTGTTTTGCCGATCGGACCACATATCTTGTTGCCAACGATGGACTACTTTGTGTTGTCGAGAGAGTGGAGAATGAGATTAAAAAATGGATGGTATCACTGCTCAAAAGTGACACCTACTGTATCTGTGAGGGCTGGCCAACGACAATGTCGTATAAAACACTCGGCAGTCTTCAACGCTATTTCCCTAATGTGCCGTACAGTGAACTGATTGTCATTGTTGGCGAAGGAACCAATCTATTGACACTGGAAAGACTGGCCGAACAAGTAGTTCCCAATTATTCATTTGTTGTGTCGACACTTCGTCTATACGATCTGACAGCTAATGTTGTCTGTATGGAAGCCCGACAATTGACAGCTGATTTACAGTCTCAGACAACTGAATCTCCAGTACAGTCATCATCGCTGCTAAGTCTACGGCCACTAATGAAATTGTCGGATATCGGCGACCACTTTGTTCTACAGTATTACGATAACAAACAATTTATCGGCGAATTTGTGTTTAGTTTAAACACATTTTATTATACTAACTGGCAATACGGCGACCGTTGGAATTTGTTTGTCTGTTTGAACGATAACACAACCGATCCGATGGACAGAGATTGTCAATACTGTTCAACAGTTTCGGCCAAATATGGCATTCATCGGGAGGGTGGTGGTGGTGTTGGTCAACAATACCAACAATACCAACAATTGGATTTACCACAAATCGAAACCTACGATAACAATCCGTATGTCCCGATAGAAGTATTGTCGCCAGCAGTACGCCAACGATGGACAGCCGATGGTCGCCTAAGTGTATTACCATGGAAGAATAGGATTGCCATCAGACATCTTGTTTTTCTAATGGAAAGAGTAAAGATTCGTGAGTTCGGTAATATCGGCGTCAATCTGATCCGTCGGTTTCAGATACATGAGAGACAACGGTTCAGATTTCCGACTAAACAAATGAACGACCAGTTTGTGGCGTCAAACAAAAAGCAGAGACAATAGAAAAATATGAGATATTTTTTTATTATTTTATTTTATTATTATTTTTATTATTAGTTACTAATAGTTAGTAAAAAAAAATTTCAATCAATTTTTATTTCTGTTTAATTAATTTTTCTTATATAACAATTATATATATATATAACTATTATTATACATATAATTATATCTTAATATATCTTTAAAAAAAACAAATTGTTTACAAATTATTTATTAATTATTTATTATATTATTTATAAATTTATTTAAATATAAATTTCAATATATTTATTGATTGATTGATTAATTAATTGATATGTGTATTGTTTTCTGTTTGCTATATAATATGATAATTTTATTGTGTTTACTATTTATGTCACAACAGTTATTATTAATAGTCATTAATTAATTGATTTAAAAAAAATAATATTTAACAATTAATTTGATTGTTACGCGATTTAATAATTTTAAAGAAAATTATTATTTAAATTATAATTTTTTTTCAGTTAATAGTCTTCAAAGTTAGAAAAAAAACAATTTTACAAAGACTTTCACAGATCAGATTCACAAAGATATTATGAGTCAAATGGCAGACAACAGTGCTGTCCGTGAATTGCGTACAAAACCCGTAACAATGCGATCGGTGTTCGCCAGAGAAACCATTGGTTTGGCTAAAGAAAAATTGATTGATTCGGGAGTTCAAGAAAGAGATCCACAAACCAATGAACCACTTATTGTGGCCAAAGTTTTCGGTAGTGTTGAACCAATACAACACCAAGATGTCGAAGATTTTCATCCAGCAGTCCATCTATTATGCGGTATTGTTAGAGACAATAAAACTGATGACCAGATCATTAATGGCACTATTATTGGTTGGACTGAAAGACAATCAAAGACTCGTCTGGCATTCAATGTTTTGCTTGATTTCAATCAACCGGAAACAAATGAAAGTTCGGTAAACACATTATATACGGACTCAATATTTCCGGTACTAATGGGCGTTGGATTCAAACCATTAGACAAACTACCCGACGGTTATGGTTATGCTATCTATTTGTATTTGTTTCGTAACAATATCCAACCGTTTCAACGAAAAGTTAGATTTGTGTCCAACAATCAAGAAGTTGATTGTCAAACATTTCGAGCAAATCTCTATATATTAGCAAAAATTGTCGAAAAAGTTGGTCATACAGATAATTGTGTTGCTATTAAGCGAATACTGGATGTAAACAATCCGTCCTATGATGTGATAGGTCTGTACGCACCCGTCATTGCCAGAGCTATAACAGGGACTCCGGTAAGAGTTGGTCGAGATATATCCAACTCTAGCATTCGGTATTCAATCCGGTGTTTTGCCGATCGGACCACATATCTTGTTGCCAACGATGGACTACTTTGTGTTGTCGAAAGAGTGGATAATGATATTAAAAAATGGATGGTATCAATGCTCAAGAGTGACACCTACTGTATCACTGAGGGCTGGCCAACGACAATGTCGTATAAAACACTCAACAATCTTCAGCGCTTTTTTCCTCACGTGCCCTACAGTGAACTGATTGTCATTGTTGGCGAAGGAGCCAATCAATTGACACTGGAAAGACCGGCCGAAAAAGTAGTTCCCAATTATTCATATGTTATGTCCCAACTTCGTCTGTACGATCTGACAGCTAATGTTGTCTGTATGGAAGCCCGACAATTGGCGGCCGATTTACAGTCTCAGACAACTGGCTCTCCATTACAGTCATCATCGCTGCTAAGTCTACGGCCACTAATGAAATTGTCGGATATCGGCGACCACTTTGTTCGCAAGTATTACGATAACAAACAATATATCGGCGACTTTGTGTTCAGTTTGAATACATTTTATTATACTAACCGGCAATACGGCGACCGTTGGAATTTGTTTATCTGTTTGAATGATAACACAACCGATCCGATGGACAGAGATTGCCAATATGTTGCAACAGTATCGGCCAAATATGCCATTCATCGGGATAGTGGTGGTGGTGGCAGTGGTCAACAATACTTAGATTTACCACAAATCGAAACCTACGATCGCTGTCCGTTATTCCCGTTAGAAGTATTGTCGCCAGCAGTACGCCAACAATGGACAGCCGATGGTCGCCTAAATGTATTACCATGGAAGAATATGTTTGCCATTAGACATTATGTTTATCTAATAGAAAGAGTAGCAGTTCTTCAGTTCAGTAACATTGGCGTCAATCTGATCCGTCGATTTCTGGTACATCAGAAACAACGGTTCAGATTTCCGACTAAACAAATGAACCAACAGTTTGTGGAGTCAAACAAAAAGCAGAGACAATAGAAAACAATTAGTTAAATATTATTTTTTTCAATTATTATTTTTATTATTATTAGTTAGTTAGTAATAGTTTGTAAACAAAAAAGTTTTTTCATATCTATGTATTAATTGTCAAAAAATCAATTGTTTTTCAATATATCAATCTCTCTCTCTCTCTCTCTCTCTCTCTCTCTCTCTCTCTCTCTCTTTCTTCGATAACTTATTTAGTTTAACAAACTTTTTGTTTGTTATATATAATTATCACTTTATGACAGTATTATCTGT
This sequence comes from Oppia nitens, assembly GCF_028296485.1. NCBI lineage: Eukaryota > Metazoa > Arthropoda > Arachnida > Sarcoptiformes > Oppiidae > Oppia > Oppia nitens. Next base: position 2,115,045 of record NW_026533190.1, read on the forward strand.
CTTCACAAAAAACAACCGGTTATTGTAGCGCCAAAGTGCTCGGTATTGTTGAACCGTATCTGAAATAAAATATTTTAGTATATATTTATTATTATTATTATTATTTTAAAAACCAAAATTTTCAATAAATTTCTATTTATTTCTATTTTTCTATTTAATTAATTTTTCTTATTCAACAATTATACTGTATATACAGTATATACTTAGTTAAAACTATTAATATACATATATTCATATAGTATATCAATATATTTGTTGTGTTTGTTGATAAATATTTCTATACTTATATTAAATTTAGTACAGGTATTAGTTTAATAATTTTATAATATAATATTGAGTTAATAGATGCCATAACATATAGCATATTCCCTTATTGTTATTATTATATAATATATATTTTTTTTAAATAGCCTACGTAGCTTATTATTTGTTATTAAATAAATGTATCATGCTCAAATAAACTATAATTATATTACTAATTCAAATTTTTATTACTTATTGTAAATTATAATTTATTATAAATTGACTAAATTATAATAATATGATAGATTTGTTATCAATTTAGTGTATTATAATAGTTTTCATAATTTTATTATTATATTTATTTTTTTAATTAAATATGTCATATAAATGTCCGTATTTTTATACGCATATGTGCTAAAAGCTATGTATGTTTTTTGCTTTACTTTAATAAAATGTTTTTTTAAAAGTTTATTTTTTTTAAAAGTAATTATTATTAGTTTTGTTTAAAAGTAACAAAATATATGAACAAAATAAATGCATTTCTATCTATAAATATTAATAATAGCTATGATTATTATTATTAAAAGATTTTCATTAACACACACACACACACACACACACACACACACACAAACATAGACACACACACACTTACTAACTTTTTTTACACACAATTTAACACCTAAAATACAAGTGTTTATTATATACTTTATTATTATTATTATTATTATTATTATTACACTATAGAAAATAAATGGCAATTTAAAAACATCTGAACAAATAAATATAGCATAAGTTTAGGCATTACGTGCTAAATGGTCCAAATTTACAGTATATTATAAATATAACATATGACATATTTATATAACTTCAAATTCAATGCTAACAATATGGAAAAGTTAAAGTTAATAAATAGTTTATTATTTAACAAAAACAATATTTGAAATAAATATATATATATTATAATGTCTAAGCTATATATGCATTATATAATAGTTTAAATATCATGTATCGACTTACATATAAAATAAATATTTTTAACATGATGAAATAATAGATGAATTTTATTTTATTTTTTAAAAACTAAATGCATTAATTTTAAGTTAATTTCCGCTATTTAAAAAATTTAATTGCTTAACTTTATTACTGTATATTATATATATATTTATTAGCAATTATGTCAATAATTTTTTAAGTGCAATTTAATTAAGATATTTATATATTATATTATATGTTTGTGTTAGTGTCCAATGTTATTATGTATTTAAAAAATATATAACTGACTAATTAAGTAAAATACTTATATGGTATAACAAAATTAAAACTAAAACAAAAAATTTTCTTTTTTAAAAAAAAAATAATAATTTATTTGGTTTTAATAACTCAATTCATTATAATTAGTTTGATTAGCATTTTTACACTCAATAGTGAATATGTACTGTAAATATAGTGTTATTTAATTATTTAATATAACTATCAATAACTAGTAATATATTATTGTATGTATAGATTTCATCATTATATCATTATATTTTAGCTAATTAATCAATATGTATGTAAATAATTTTGTTGTTATTATTGTTGTCAATTGTAGTTAAATAGGTTTTTAAAAATTTATATTTAATTATCGTTATCAACATATTACACTTTATAATAACTATCGTGTTATATAACAATTATTTTATTAAAAAAAAAGTTGTCTAAAATTTTTTTTTATAAAAAAATAAATTATGCTTTAGTGATATTTTAACAATTTATAGTTATTTTTTTAAAAAAAATATACATTGAATTTATTTATTATATTGTAAATACAGTAATATATTTATTTTATTTAGTTTTTATACAAAACTTATATATATATATACTGTATATAAATGTATGTATTTATATTTTTTAATACCTGTTAACACGTAACTACAAAATAACAAAAAATACATAAACAAAAAAAATATGAAAAATATAAATACATTTACAATATTACTGTATACTAATCTACTGTAATGTTGTTTAACATATTATCTTTTAACTTTATTTTTATTATTTATAAAATTTTATTTTATTTCTAATATTATATAATATTTATTATCAAAAAAATATATATAGGTTTATAGTGTTAGTATAATATAATATCTTATCAAAATAATATAAACATAGAAAAAAAAATTTTCGAAAAGTTGTTTTTGTAAATTATTTATTAATAAATATCAGCATATTGTAATAAAAATAATAAAATATTTTATATTATTATGAATTAAATATTATTAGCCGGATGAAATAATAATAATTTTTATTTATATACTGTACATAATATATTTACTGCTTTTAATAAACTGATAAAATTATAATAAATATTATATATATACTTATGTATATATATATTTTTAAAAATGTAATCCAAAAATATTTTTAGATTTTTAAAAATGTTATTTAATAACAAAAAAAATCAATAAAAATCAGGATATAATTATAATTGATTTATAATTCAAATAAAAATTTAATTTATAAACTATACTTAATAAATAATCTTATTTTGAGCTAAATTAATACTAAATTTTTGATAATTTTATTATTTTTAAATCAGCATATAAATAGTATCAAACCATATGTGTGACAATTTTAATGACTTAATAAAAATAAATATTATAAATAAATATTTAATTAAATAGTTTTTAGATTTTTTGTTGTTGTCGTTGAATACAAAATAAACTGATATTATCTTAATATTGTAGCAAAAATTTTCTTTAAACTTTGTTTTATGAGTTTTTATTATAATTATTTTTTTTAGTATATTAACATAAATGTTTATATATATATATATAATAAGTATTTAGTTAAATAATTTAACAAATAATAATAATAACAACAAAATTTGTTAAACATTTATAATTAAATTTAATACATTTAATTAAAAAATTAATAAAACAAGTTTTGTTTTGAAAAAATAAATAAATAAATAATTAGCTAACCTTAACCATAGTATTTAATATGCAACCAAATATGCAATCATATACTGTAGTATTATATTATTAAATTAACAAATAATATTTATTAAAAAAAAATTTTATAAACATATATACATATAAATAGATGCTATCAATTGATATTATATCATCAATGATAATGATTATAATAATAATAATGTTCATTATAAATGATAAAAATATTTATATAAATTTAACTAACAGGTATATACAATATATATAAACTTGTACATTATGATGATGATGATAATTGTTTTTTGTTGTTGTTGTAGTTGTCATATGCTAATTAGTTTAACTATATATATATTATGCAATAATTTTAACATATAATCAACAACAACAACATAAATAAAACAAAGATTAAAAAAACAATTTTTAATATACCATATCATACAATGTACAAAAAAAATTATTTACTGAATATTATAAAACAATTTATAAAGCAATAGTAATATGAAACGCAAACTTTATTATTATTATTATTTTTTTTTCAAAAAAAGATTAATGATTTTTGTTGTATGTTTTTTTGTGAGATTGTTTTGTTTTACATTACTAACAATATTCAGTATATACTGTACTGTATATATTATGCAAAAAAAAAAAAAACATTTATAAGTGTTTTTTTCTGTAGTCAATAATTTGCTTCATAGCTATATTAGTCACTATTTTTTGTTTTGTTTCATTAAACGAAAGTAAAATTATTTTAATTTGTCTTTTTTTATTAATTTTTGTTTTTCGCTAATAATTACTTCATTATAATTATTCTCTCTCTCTCTCTCTCTCTCTCTCTCTCTCTCTCTCTCTCTCTCTCTCTCTCTCTCTCTCTCTCTCTCTCTCTCTTTCTTAGCTATGAGAGCTAACATTAACTACAAAATAATATAAATACATATGTATTACTATGTTATTAAATTTTTGCATAACTTTCATAATCCATATACCAGTGTAATAATAATAAACAATGTATAGATAAATGTTTGCAAACAAAAATTTAATTTTTTTTAAATAAAAAATAGTGAATTTTTTTTTTGTTTCACCAAAAAGGAAATCATAAGTTTGTCATTAAAATTGATTATAAAATAATGCAAATATTTTTCATAGAAAACATTTATACAAACACTCATAGAAAATACTATTATTATTATTATTAAAAATAATATTAATATTATTATTATTAATGTTGTAGAGTATGTAATATATGTATTTGTATAGTGATAATTGTTTTCGTTGCAAAAAATTATTTATACAAAAAAATTATTAATATATATATATATATATAAATTACATGTATATATATATATATATAATCATAATTATTTAGCTAAATATAAATCTCATAGTCTATTATTATTATTATTATTATTATTATTATTATTATTATTGTAGTAGACTTTTAGTTTGAATGCTAGTGAATGAAATGAAAATTAAGTAATTATACACCAAAAAAAAAAATTAACAAAATTTTTGTTGTTTTGTTTTTTTTCGGTGCATTTTGTTTGTGTAATGTGTGTATATAAATACATATTTAAATAAAATACATGTATAAATATATATATAAATTGATACCTAAAATTATATACTGTATATACAGTATATATTTTTTTCAAGGGTATGGCTAAACTCTCTAAATATCCCTATCATTAAGGGTACTGTCATTTATGACATCCATGTAATCAAATGACAACTAATTACCCTAAAAAAAATAAAACTTTAAAAAATAAATAAAAATCAATTAAGGGTTTACTAATACATGATTGTATTACCAGTATATACAGTACACACCAGTAAATGATGAATATATTCATTAAATGATTTTATTTTTTTGGGGTATAAAATATTTATTTTAAAATTATGTCATTTAGACATTTGAAATGAGTTTTAACCGGATAGGAGAGCCTGTAGTGTACACCTGATAGGTGTCATATAATATCATAATTATATAATAACAATAATAATAATAATAATAATAACATATAATTCACATTCATTAGTATGAAAACACATAATAATAGTTTAAATAAATATAGTATAAAATGTATATTAAGTCTAAAAAAATAAATAAATATTTCATATAAATTTTAAAATAAAACTACAAAAGAAATTTTTTTTTTTTGAATTAATAAAAATTATTATTTGAGATAATTAATAGTCATTATTAAATAATAGCAGAGAGTTGACTATTTTTTAACAGTTAATTATATATAAGATATATATTTATATAAATTTATATAACAATTGATGCAAAAATTTTGATTATATCCTAAATATAATATTTTGACACATAATTTAGTTATTAAATTTTGTTTAATGTAAAAAACTTTTACTCACATACACACAACAACAATAAAATATTTTGAATTTAAAAAAAATCAATTTATCTAAATTTACATTTATATGTTATATTTTATTATTTTTTATATAGTTGAAAGTAATTTTTTAAAAATGCTATTAATATGACTAAATTTACGAAAAATTAATATTACTTAATACAAATATTTTTAAAAATGTATAGAAATTTTATTTGATGTTATAAACAGCATTTGTTTATTTATTTTCTAACAAATGAAAAACTAAAAAACAAAATTTTAAAAAAACATAAATAATAAATATAATCTATAAAAAAAAATTATATTTATTAAATACCATATATTTTTTTGCGATAAGTGTTATGAATATTATTATTATTATTATTATAACGATTAGCTAATGTTAATGTATATCATTATTTATATTTTATAATAATACTATTATTTTTTAACAAACATAGTGTGAAATTATTTAAATATTTCATTCAACTTCATGCTTACCAAAACAAAACAAAAAATACATAGATCATAAATAATAATAATAATAATAATAATAGTGGTAATAATATTGAAAATTGATAAATATTTTTGTACAGTATATTATGCATAACTATATTTTTATATATTTATTATTATTATTATTATTATTATTATTATTATTATTATGTATACTACAGTATATTAATATTGTAGTATACTTGTAGTATAATTTATATACAATTAAATGAGTGTAATGAACTTGTACAATTTAGCGCATTTTAATATGTGTGCTTTAAATATTAATATTTTACTGTCAATTGCACACATATACATACATATACACACATACATACACACATACATACATACATACATACATACATACATACATACATACATACATACATACATACATACATACATACATACATACATACATACATACATACATACATACATACATACATACATACATACATACATACATACATACATACATACATACATACATACATACATACATACATACATACATACATACATACATACATACATACATACATACATACATACATACATACATACATACATACATACATACATACATACATACATACATACATACATACATACATACATACATACATACATACATACATACATACATACATACATACATACATACATACATACATACATACATACATACATACATACATACATACATACATACATACATACATACATACATACATACATACATACATACATACATACATACATACATACATACATACATACATACATACATACATATATACAGAGAGAGAGAGAGAAAGAGAAAGAGAGAGAGAGAGAGAGAGAGAGAGAGAGAGAGAGAGCAAAGTTAACGAAATTGCAAAACAAAAAATAAGAAAAGAATTGAAAAAATATTTCTACAAAAATTTCTAATAAAAATTTTACCCGTTTATACACACAGTATATAAATATAAAGATATAATAAACACATACACAGATAGATAGAAAAACATACATATTATTTGTGGTTAAATTTTTCAACAAAAAATAATAATAAAAATAATAAATAAATACCAGTAATAAAAATAATTTAATAACAAAAAATATAAACCAAAAATTATTTATTGAATATTACATTATGAGTGGAATAAGGTATTTACAGTATAATATCTATGAATTATATATATATATATATAACGGATTTCAATTACAAATATAAATAAAATAAAAATATTATGTATGTGTGTGTGTTTTGGGCACCAAAAATAAAATAAAAAAATAAATAAAATAAAAATAATGCTAAAACTTCAGTTTTTAAATAAGAGAGGTAATCCCTGTTTGTATTTATAATACATGGCATGTATGGCATGTATAATACATTTATGAAAATAAAAACAAATCTTTAAGAGATCTAATGGTTTTAACCGATACTGGTTTTTTCATACGATACCCATAGGATTATCATTATATATATATATATATATATATACAGTATATATACTGTAACTATTAGAGGGAAAATTACTGGGAAACAAAAATAACAAAAAAAAACTTTACTAATAATAATAAGACTAACAACGCCAAGAAATTTTTTGCTACAAAACTAAATAACACGATTGGAGTGAAACAGCGATAATATATATATATATATATATTATAACAACAAATAAAAATATTATATTAATATAATAATAACAAAACTACTACTAAATACATAATACTAAACAATAAAAAAAATAAATATCCAAAATCATCGTTGATTTTGATTAAAACTGATTTTCAAAAAAGTTTTTATTTTTATTTTCATATATATACAGTACATTCAGTTTATATGTACATTCTGTATATAAATATATTTATATGTAATTTATATAATACCCTAATAGTCGGTAGAAATTAATTTCTTTAAGTTAACAGAAAAATATATTTATTTATTTTATACTTTACTAATCATTATATATTTGTTTTTCTTTTTATTAATTAAATACTATTAATATTTAATTCAAGTTAAGATAAGTTAGTGGTCAGAGATTTTTTTTATATACTTTATTACTAAATAACTAATACTTTTCTCATTAATACACAACTCAATCAATTGACAATCAAATTAATAATATAAACTAAACAAACAAATAAATAACTTTTAGATACTGTATATAATTTACTATAATATATCCAGTAATTTATTAATTAACGATTTTTACAAATTACACAATAAACTAATAATATATGATTTTGGCTTAAATGAAAAAAATAAAGTCTTAATATTTAATATTATGCTATAATTTTATTAATTTTTTGTTGTTATATTTTTTGTAAAATAGTATTTTTAATAAATAAATATTATAAACAAAACAACAACAAAACAAAATCAAAACCAGTTTCTTACTGTTAATAGCAATAATAATAATAATAATAATATAAAAATACTTATAATAAAATTATATATATACAGTATATATGTTTGTGTGTAATAAATAAACTTAACTTAAAAATACTACAAAATTTTTTTAACTTATATCCAGTTTATATTTTTTTCACGATAATATATATATAACCAGTGTATACAATATATACAAAATAAAGGTATTTAAATATACAGGTAATAAATAATAGAGTATAAACTATTTTATGTATTTTGTATTTATATATATACATTTACAGATGCCCTTTTTGTTAATTTTGTTTAGTTCACATAAAACTATAACATTATTTTTTTATATATATTGTTTGTATGTATTTTGTATGTGCTTATCAATATAAGCCGCATATTAGAAAATTAAGAAAAAAAAATTTTTATTTAGAAATTTACGCTATAAATTAAATGTGATATTTATTACATACATATATACAGGTATTTATATATATATAATATAAATGCTTAACATTTTTGTTAGCATAAAAGCATACACACACACACACACACACACACACACACTGTATAAAAAGTATTTAATTATTATTATCTATCTTTATTATACAAGTATTTTTTTTATATACTGTATATATAATATATTTTTTATAGACACCTGTTTGTACAGTATATAACTATTTTGTATATATATATATATATAATGTATATAAATTATATATATATATATAAAAGTCAAAGTTTTTTCAAGTGCATTGTGTTAATGAAAAAAAATAAATAAATATCTAAATGTGTAAATTATTATTATTATAATTATTATTAATAGTATTAGTAGTAGTAGTATTACATGTTATAATAATACTATTTAGCATTTTATAATAATAAACTAATAAACAACAAATTGTATGAAAATTTTTTTTAATTTTATTTTCACTGACTCTCTCTCTCTCTCTCTCTCTCTCTCTCTCTCTCTCTTCATATTAACATAATTTTACTATCTATTGGTTATTGAAAAATACATTTAAAAAAATATTCAACTAAATAATAATATTACCGTATTATACACGTATATCTAATGTAATATTATATAATAGATAGATAGATATGTACTGTATTAACAATAGAGATGAGCAAATAGAAATTTTCTAATAAATTTTTTCAGAAAACATTTCTAGTAATTTTATCAGAAATAATTTTTTTTTAAAATAAAAATTTTGCTTTATTAGTTTACAATTGGATACCCATATCTATAGCTATTATAATATTGTATTAATTATACATTATATATAATACAATAAAATATTAATTATTATAATCTACACTACTATATAAATGGGATCTTTATATATATATATAATAAATATACATATAATTGTTGTATAATTTTATAAATAATTCAATCATATTTTTAGTTTAATGCAATTAAATGGATTAACTTTTTTTACTTTAAATATTAAATAAAATAGTAATACTATTATTAACTTTAGTTATTATTTATGATTATAATTATGATTTTTTTAAAAGTAATATATAGATAGAAATTTCATTTAAAAAACTTTCCAATAAAAATTTCTCTATTATTTTAGAAATTTCTCACATTTTTTGTCAATTCTAATTACCAAACATTATTAGTACATTAATAAAAATTTTACTATATAAATTATTTACTATATATAAACTTCAATACATACCTGTATAGTGTATAAACATATACAGTATACTAATGATATATATGTGTGATATATAATGTGAAAGAGAGAGAGAGAGAGAGAGAGTAAAAGGATAACAAACTTTTTATTATGTAATTTAAAAGAAAAACTCGTTATTCACTTAACAAATTGTATATAATTTAAGTGTTAGTATAATATTAAAAGACAAACGCTTAGTATAAAAGTATTAATATATAATATACTGTATATATATATATATACGATAATAATAATAATTTTAGTAATTTTTATAAACATTTTTTTTATAACTATGATAGTATACACATTATATTACAACTAAAAAAATATTATATATACAAACTATTCATTATATCATATCATATGCTGTATATATATATAATATATATACAGTATATATATCTATGTAAGCATATTTATTTTTTAAATATATTTTTTAATAATAATTTTCTACTGCATATTCAAGTTAAGATACTGTACTATATATATATACAGTATATATATATATATATATATATATATTATTTCTCATTTATAGCGAGAGATTGCATTTTTAACTCATTAAATATTTGATTGCTTTTTATGATTAGATAAAAATAGTATTTAAAAAAATTGTTAATAAAATATATATTTATGTATATATATATAAAGTTTATAGTAATAGACGTGTGTGTGTGTGTGTTTGTATGTGTGAGTAATTATTTTTTTAACTTTTACAAAATTTTACAAAGATATACACAATAAATTTTTATATATAGTGACCCAAATCATCTAAAATTTTCATCTGGAAATTCTAGAAACAATTTAGTCAATTGTATAAAAAACATTATCAAAAAAAATTATTTATTACCAAATAAATAGATATTAAATTTAATTTAGAGATATTAATGATTTTATTTTTATAATATATATAAAAAAAATCATATATAATTTCAATTTCAATTAATAATGTTTTTAAATAACTAAATATATAAAATATATAATTTAAATGTAAAATTGTAGTGCCATTAAAATTGTATATAATTTACAATATATTTGTTTTAAGAATAACTAAAAAATATATGTTTTTTTAAAAAACAATAGTATGCTAAGGTTAATTTTATAAAATAAAAAGTTTATTTATTTTTGAAATATAAATATAATTATTATTATTTGGTAACTATACTATTATATGATATAATTTTGATTTTTGTTTTCAACAAAAAAAAACAGTCAATTGTTTTTAATGTGTTTTTTAGTTTCATGTGTTAAGCAATACAATAGAAATTATATTATAGGTATATATATATATATATATAATAGTGTGTATTATTTATTTTATTTTTTAGTTAACTGATAGCATAACTCATAATTATTTATAGTTTTCAAGAAAAATATGATAATATTTGCAGATATTTTAGTTGAAACTTTAAATAGTAACATAAAAACAGAAAAAAATGCAATAATAATAATTTTCTATTTATTTAAAACAGTTTAAATTATCTATTTTTAATTTATTATTATGAAACTATTATTATTTTTTTAAAAAAATTATAACAAAAATTACTATGGTCTTTTACTAGATTTAAAAAAAAAATAAATTGTACTTTTTCATAATGTAATTTTATTATTGTAATAATTATAATTATTATTACTATTACTATTAAAGTAGTATTAAAAAATTATGATAATAAAATTTCCATAGAAATATAATATATATATATTGTATATAATCGTAACTAAACTAACTAGGATACAAATAGAAAAAATATAATTTATTATAAATTAAAAAAAAATTAATTGGATAATTTTAACATTATAAAAATGTTGTTTTTATTGCTTATTTATACAGTCTTATAATCATCCCCTTACATTTTATTATATATATACTGTATATATATATATATATATATATATATAAACTATGTGTAGATTTTTTTCTCTTTAAATTTAGTTGTAAACTATTCAATAAACTTTTACTTGAAAACACAAACTAATTAAAATTGAAACATTATGTGTGTGTGTGTATATGTGTGTGTGTATGTATGTATGTGTGTGTGTGTGTGTGTGTGTATGTGTGTGTATGTATGTATGTGTGTGTGTGTGTGTGTGTGTGTGTGTGTGTGTGTGTGTTACTGATTTGAAAAAAATATAACTTAATCTTATTTTTCAAGTTAAAAATATATTATACATTATACAGTACAAGTATAATGTATACTATGATAATATGGCTAACATTTGTGTGTTTTGATGATATATATAATAATAATACTGACACTGACAGCCCAATGAACATACAATCATATATATAAATTTATATATATATACTGTATATACAGTTTATACGATATATTCATTATATACAGTATATACACACACAAACAAACACCGTATATATCATATAATGATTTTTTTTTTGATAGACATAGCAAAACAAAAATTGATGGCATATCCAGATAACTAACTAACTCAGCTCTCTCTCTCTCTATCTCTCTTTCTTTCTCTCTTTCAGTGCTCAATGTGGCGCTTATTTTTGTAATTTTAATTCAGAGCGCGGTTTTATGCTTCATACGAGTGAGTGAGTGAGTGAGTGAAAGAAACTAATGGATAGGTAGTGGAAAAAGAAAGGGTAAGAAAAGCGAGGGAACGGTAGGTAAGGGAAAAACAACTCAAACACACACACATTGTGAAAGAGAGTGACTCTGAATGAGAGAGAGAGAGAGAGAGAGAGAGAGAGAGAGAGAGAGAGAGAGAGAGAGAGGAAAGGGTAATATTGAGAGATGGAGTGTGTAGTTATGTAGAGTTGTGTTTTTAGTTTAGGCTAAGCCTTGAACCCGACTATATGTACACCTAATGATCGCTTTCATGACCACCAAAACATACTGTATATATACTGTATGTAATGTATATACAGTATATATTTTATAAGTTATTAATTGATAACACTATACATATACATGTATTCAATCTATATATACCTGTGTGCACATACACTGTATTACTTTGTTGTAATATATATATATATATATATTAAAAATATAGTCAATGACTTTTTTTTTAAAAAAAAAGTGTTGCTATTTTTTTGATGATGATAATGATTTTAATGATCATCTCCTCATGTGATACACCTGTGCTGATCACACTAACAAAATGTTGAATAATACTATGCTATCTATTACTAATACTACTACTACTACTACAGTGCAAATACATAATATAAAAAATATTATATGTATACTTAAAAATTTGTGCTTAAATATTAAATTTTTGTTGAAAATTTATTACTTTTTTTAACACATACATACATACACATACACATACACATACACATACACATACACATACACATACACATACACATACACATACACATACACATACACATACACATACACATACACATACACATACACATACACATACACATACACATACGCATACACATACACATACACATACACATACACATACACATACACATACACATACACATACACATACACATACACATACACATACACATACACATACACATACACATACACATACACATACACATACACATACACATACACATACACATACACATACACATACATACATTTATGTACATACACTTTGATTACATGTTTCTCAACGCAAACAAACGTTTTTTTAAACAAAAAAAAATTTAAAGTTTTTTATTCGCACACATTAAACAATATTTGTTGAAAATAAAACTAATAATTTGTATGACAATTGTTATACAGTAACAAAAACAACAAAAATTTCTAAGATTATTGAATTACATATAAATGTAATTTTGTTTACAATTTTATTATTTTTATTATATTAATAAACAAATAGTTTAAAATTTAAAAAAATAATTACAGATTTTTCTATTATTATAATTATTTATTGTGACAAAACACACGCAAATATTGTCATTTAGAAAAATATAGTATATTTATATAGTATATACAAATAGATATAATTATATACTTTTTATATGATTTAATTTTTTGTGTTTGTTGTTATATGTGGCTTTAACTTAAAAAACATTTATATCTAAAAAACTATACTCTCTCTCTCTCTTTCTTTCTTTCTCTCTCTCTCTCTCTCACTCACTCACTCACTCACTCACTCACTCACTCAGTGAACACAAATCTTTTAACTATATTATACTATTAAATAATAATAATAATAATAATAATAATAATAAACTGCTTATTTCTCAGTTCAGCTAATTTGGTACACAAATCACGCAAACAGGCCCTAAAAAACTGCTGGTGCTCGAGCACAAACTATATACAAACATAACCCTATCTATATACTAAACTTTATTATATTTATAAGTTACATACTATAATACCTATACTTATATATATATATATATATACAGTAATAATACAATCGATTATTATTTTTTTTATATATATGACAGAAAATATTACAAAATATAATATATTAGATCGGGTTTTATATACTTGTTTATTATATAAGTATATATATATATATATAATATAATTTTAAGAGCTCCTGGATTTTAAGCCATTGAAATAATTATTATTCAGGTGAGAGGACATTAAGTGCCAGAATTTTTTTTCAGATAATAATAATTTTTTTTATATATAAATATACTGTATGTACAGTATATACTGTATATACAGTACTGCAATTTTTAGGTTTAAAAATTACCAGCTATTATTATTATTATTGCCAATAGTAGTAGGGTTAACAAAAATTACCTAGGCATATCACATTAGCAATGTGATTTTGTGTGTGTGTGTGTGTGTGTAAAATATCATTTAGCTATTATTATCATTATCTATAATCTATCGATGTAATTGACAATTGATTATAGTTTTTATAGCAAGCTATAGTTATATATAGGTATATATACTGTATATATACAGTATATCCGTATTATAGTTGATGTATTTTTAGTTATTGTCAATGATGATGATGATGATAATGATAATGATAAACTACACAAACAAAAAAATACAGTAGATAATTTTTTTATTGTTGCTAGGTGTTATTTGTAATTTGTGTGTGTGTGTATGCTTGGTAATTTTATGGCTTGAAAATTTCATCGACAACAACAAAAATAATTATTAATATATTGATTATATATAAATATATGATTACTTAATACAATATAAACATCATATTGTACTATGAATTTAGATATTTTGTTTATTATTTGTAAAAATTAAAACTATTTATAAACTTAATGAAAAGGTTTTTTTTTGTATGTATTACTTATTAGTAATTACTTATATGTTTTTATAGATTTAAAAACTATTTTTTTTATTTTAATATTTGAAATTGATTTAAATGTAAAATAAATTATTTTTTGAACAAAAATTATTAATAATATTAATTGCCAATTATATGAACAAGTATGATTGATAAAATATTTTTTTAATATTATTTGTTTTTTTTAATAAAATCAATCATAATTTATGTTATTGATCTACATAACTGTATTTTTATTATTATTATTATTATTAACTAATTTAATAATTATGCTAAACCTTTCTAAATAAATAGGTTAATTAAAAGTTATTAATTATTATAATTATAGTATTTTATTATTTATTATAATTTTTTTCAAGCATTAATATTTATTAAAACAATTTTTAAAATATTTAATAATCTGCAAATCATTTTTTATTAGTGGATTTATTTTGAATAATAATTTTATTTGTTCATATTGGTTTATGTTATAGATTATTACTTTATTATTTTATATTAATTATTTGTGGAAATATTTTAATACATTAAATTTTTAATGAATTATTATTTTTCTATAATTTAA
Source organism: Oppia nitens (assembly GCF_028296485.1). Classification (NCBI taxonomy): domain Eukaryota; kingdom Metazoa; phylum Arthropoda; class Arachnida; order Sarcoptiformes; family Oppiidae; genus Oppia; species Oppia nitens. The sequence continues at coordinate 2,130,911 of NW_026533190.1, forward strand.
ATAAGCATATTAAAAATTTATGATATATCTTTATATTAAAATAATAATTAATAAAAATAATAATAATTATTATTTTTATTATCGTTTAATAGTTGTAAAATGTAATATAAATATATATATATATATATATATATATATATATCATATGTTAACCGTAAAGAATATAAATAACATTATTAATTTTTTTTATTTAAAAAATAATAATAATAAAAATAAAATACATTTTAAAAACAACAAAAATATAATATTTTAAAATACTTTATTTTATTTTATTTAATTAATTAATTATTAATAACTTAATTCCATTCACATACACACATAAATATTTAATTTGGATATAAATAGTTAAAATAATTTAAATATATGTGTTTATTATTTATACTGTATATGTTAATCATACATACAGTATATATGTTAAAAGTAAAAGCTAGAAAATTTTTACATTTATTTTATTTTTATTGTTGTTGCTGTTGTTGTTGTTGTTGTTGTTGTTGTTGTTGTTAATAATTGCTAATTTTATCATATTATTAATGACATTATAATTAATAATGTATAAATTAAATATTTTTATAGTACCTGTATATATTTCATCTAGATACAGTATATTTAAATATAGCCAAAAATAATATAATAAATCATTAATTTGGAAATATAAACGAAAACATGAGTTTGTTATTTAAATAATAATTTAATTATTATTATTTGTTTTTTATTATTATTATAATTTTGCCAAAATTGTAACATTCATGTGATTTTTGTCACGAAAATTACAGTTTAGTTATTTTTGTTGATTAAATATTTTAATCATTTATTATTATTATTATTATTAGATAAATAAATTATATATGTTTTTCTTAAAATATTTAATAACTAAATAAAAATATAAACAATTAATATTATAAGTATGAAAACAATAGTTTTTTTTCGGAACACAATTTGATAAATAAATGCAAACAATAATTAAACTTTTTTGTTGTTGTTTTTAATATTATAAAAATTATTATAATTTAATTATTTATATTTTTTTAATAAAAATAATTATTTAATACAATAAATTTATTATATACAGTATTATCAGTATTTTTTCATATGCATGTTATGCAACAATTTTTAAAAAAAATTAACATCAAGGGTATAGAATTGATATTTTCCAATTAATTTGCAATTAATTTTAATTATTACAACTACTACTACTACTACTACTGTAATAATAATAAAAAAAAATATTTATTACGCATATATATATATAATATATAAAGTATTTATATTATATATATATATATCAATAAATAATTTCAATGTAGAAAACATGTGACAACAACAACAAAATATTATAACAATTTATTACTATTTTTATTTAAAATAAAGGTTTTACCGCTTTTACTGAATAATTATAGAGCTATTAGGGAATTAATTTTATAATTTTAATTTATATTTTATATGTATTAAATAAATACGTATTTAATAGTAAATTACAACAACAACAACAACAAAAAATAGTTTTTAGTTTTAGTATATACAGGTATTATTGCTAATAAATTATTTTATTAAAATATTTTATGATTATTTTATTAAAATAATTTATATTAGTAAACTTTTTTTAAAAATATTTTTTATAATAAAAAATAAATAAAAATATAAATAAATAAAATAACACACTTTTATGGCTCGATTAACAACTTGTGATAAATAAATAATAATAATAATAAAAATTTTATAATTGAATCCAAAAAATTGTTTTAAAAATTTTTTTCTTGATATAATATAAATTATTTGTTTCTATATATATTTTTATTTTTGCCATTCAATAAATTTTTTTATGATAATTTATTTTTTTAAACACACACACACACATATACAACACCTTTTCAGGTAATACATGATTGTTAGTGTGTGTGTGTGTGTGTGTGTGTGTGTATGTTAACACTGGTAATATAGTCAAACACACACACACACACACACACACACACACACACACACACACACATTAAAATTATTATAAGTCAATACATACAGTCACACACTATCAATAAATAATAATATAGTACTAACTAATAATAAAAAAAAGGTTTATTATACTATCTATTTATTATTGCTATTAGCAATCAGCATATTATTTATTTGTTTTTTTTATTATTTTATTATTATTATTACTTTAGTGTATAATGTATTAGTAAAATATCCATTAATTTGTTTTTTTCTAAAAAAAAGGTGACATAAATTTTAGTTTAAATATAATTTTTATGTAAATCAAACATATTTAGTGGCAATAAAACCCTCATTTTATGGTGTTTTAATAGTACATTATATTTATATTATTATTATTATTATTACTTACTATCTCATAAAGCGTGATATAGTTGAAAATTGACAACAAAAATAATAATAATAATATTTTTGTTTTATTATATTGATAATTACTGTCATATAAACATAATGTTTTAACAATAATAATAATATAAATTTTTTAACAAGTAATATATGCTAATAATAATTTTTTTTTATATACAGGGTATATATATATACCGGTGTATAATTTATAATGTATATTTATAATACAATAATTGTGGTACATTTTTATTTTGTGTAAAAAAATAAAATTTTACTTTTTATTTGTTTTTTTTATTAACATTACAAAAGCAGTGGTGTTTGATATATACAGGTATATACTGTACAGTAGAGAGAGAGAGAGAGAGAAAGAGAGCCATACATAATAGATATATTATATTAATATATATGTATATAATAAAAATTTATGCTTGATAAAATACTAAAAAAATAAATTATTTGCACACAATAATAACAATTAAAATTATAAGTAATAATTATAATAACAATTTTTGTTGTTGTTGTTAATTTTTCACTCATTTTTTTTTTTAAAAGTACTGTATATTATAACACAAACTAAACAAAAAGTTTAAATTTTTTTTTTTAGAAAAAATATGTAAAAAAAAGATATTTTAATTTATTGTAATACAGTAAGTACTATAGGAGTAATAATAATAATAAAACAAAATAACATTTATATATTAAAAGATTTTACGTTAATGTGTGCAAACAATTATAATTGTTTTTTTTTATTATTAACATTAGACATACAAATTAAATATAATTACTAAAATTTCAATTACAAACAATATTTTAAATTGCTAACAAACAAAAACAAAAACAAAAATTATATAATAATATTTTATTTTTGCTGTATTATACAGTGTATAGATAATAATGCAGTACTTGTCAAAATATAAGTTAAATTGAATATTATTATTGTCCAAAATTATGGAAAAAAATTAATAATAATAATATGATAATAATTTTTTTTAGTGTCATGAATAATATGACTAATAGTATGTATATATTATATATGTATATATATACAGTATATACAGTAGATCTTATATATAGATATGAAACACTGATTATACATAAGGATAATGTAGAAAATATACAGAAAATAAAGTATTATTAAAAAAATAAATAAAGTTTATGTATATATATTGTTAACAAACTGAGAGAGAGAGAGAGAGAGAGAGAGAGAGAGAGAGATTATAAAATGAAAACGAAATTATAAATCATAGGATTCAATGATTTTTTAAAATATATATTATTATATATTTATATTATATATATATATATATATAATAAATAATTATTTGTGAAATGACTTCGTGATGAACTCCAGGATAATCAGCGATTCATTTATTCATTCATTAATTTTGATGTTATTTTATTTTTTTTGTCTTATTTTTGTTTTGTTTTGTTATGAAGAGTTTGAATTATAAATAAATAAAAATATATTTTTTTTGTGATTTTTATTTTTTATATTTTCAAATCTCTCTCTCTCTCTCTCTCTCTCTCTCTCTCTCTCTCTCTATTTGTATAAATAATTTTTCATTAAATCATAATATCATTAATAATAAACTATCACTCGTTATAACTCTATGTGATATATAGCTTATTAATAATAAATTATATTTATTTTGTTTTGAAATTAAATATTTTCATCATGTTCATTAAATAGAAAAAATAAAATTAAAAAATTTTTATATATAAGTTATTATTCATATTCATATATAAGACTATAATTAACATTTGAATATATATTTTTTCATAAAATAAAAATTGTTAGTTTTAAAATTTGTTTATTACGCTTATTTAATTTTTAAAAAATATATATACAGTATATAATATAAATAATAATTATTATAACTTTATTATTTATTTATTTTTTAAATATTAACTTACATGTTTTGAATATAATATTTTATGAATTACTACTATATTAATATATTATTTTTATCTAATTAATCTAATTATACAAATTAAAAATAATATAATTAAATTGTATATATTATTATGGATCATAGTTTTTTTTATAAATATAAATATAATTTATTAGTTTTAAAAATTATTTTTTTCATATAATTATTATTATTATTTGTAGTAAATTTTCTTTCTTTTTTTTAAAAAAATAGATACAGTATAATTAAATTAAATTAAACACAACAAAAAAACAATAACACAACATAAATTATTTGAGCTCATCTATCAAATCTTTTAACTATAAAAATCAAAATTAGATTTTTTAAAAAATAATTTTTTTTAGTTATATATTGTATATCATATATATATTTATAAAGTTATATTGCGGTTACGCACAAATATGACAACAACAAAATAATAATAATAACAACAAAAATACATATAATTAGAGAGAGAGAGAGAGAGAGAGAGAGAGAGAGAGAGAGAGAGAGAGAGAGAGAGAGAGAGAGAGAGAGAGAGAGAGGGTTTACTTACTGGAGTTTGATTTAATAAATATAATTTACACACCAAAAAAAAATATTAGTTTTTATTATTTTCAATGTATATGTGTGTGTTTGGATACAATTGAATTTAAATATATGTTATATTTAATACCATTATTATTATTATTATTAAATAATTTTTGTTTGTTTGTTTGACGGCACCAGTAGTGGTGGTGATGGTGGCGGTGTTGATGATGATGATGATGGTGTCAGTTGGCGTGACAATTAGGCATTAATGTCAATCATAACTTATATATTTATTTTTATATACAGTAGAGTACATACAATCTAAAAAATTTATAAATAATTTCAATTTTCAAAAAACAAAAAATAAAACTAACAAAAAAAATATAACTTTACATAAACTAGGAGAGAGAGAGAGAGAGAGAGATAATAAGATTAAATAAAACAAAATAAAAGTAAATAATAATAATAATAATGAATAATGTAATAACTCATTATACATATAAATAGTTTTTAAAAATAATATGATTATACATAAAGTGAATAAACTTACAATGCTTATTTTATTTTAAATATTATTTTTTTGTTGAAATTTTTTATACATAAATACTAATTATAAATATATTAATATATATGCAAACATATACACACACACACACAATAAAGCCACCAGAAAAAAATTGTTTTGCATTTAATTATAATTATTTATTTGTTTCCAAAACCACCAAAACAATGTATGTTTTGAAATTATTATTTTTTTCAAAAAAAATATGTATTTTAATATTTTTGTTTATTGATTATGTACTGTATGATGTAAATTATAATATAATTATTTAGTATTTAAATAAATTACTAAAAACAATAATTAGTTTTTTTATAGTAATAAAAAAGGGTTTTCAAACATTTATTATGATTTGCTCTGTTATCAAATTAATTAAATAATTTTATATTTTATATTTTTATTATTTAAATTTTGCTATTCATCTCAAAAAATAGGTTTAGATTTATAAATAAACTTTGATTAATTTAAATTCTTATAAATTAGTTTATTAATTATTATACATACAAATACAGTATATATATATATATATATAACTTTACATTTAGTATAAATATTATACAGTATATAAGGGCTGTTTATTGAGTGGGCTATACCTGAATTAACGCCCTCAACAATTGATACCTGAGCTAAATAATTAAAACATTATGTACAGTATATAAATATATATATACAATACATACCTTTATAATTTATAGTTAATTTATATTATAGACTACCCATTAAAATATTATAATGTTAGTGTATAGTTATTTTTTTAAAAAAAATAAAATAATTTGTATACAAACTATTTTATTATAATTATACTTTAAATTAATTTATTATTATTTTATTTTGTATATAAAGGGCTAGTGTAGATAATATATATAATTTTTTTTTTAAATATTTAATTTGAATATTGAAATAATTAAACAAAATTTAAATAAAAAATTAATTAAATATTTTTCAGGTTCCCCCTGGCTCATTTAATAAGGTAATGACATATAACAAACATTTGTAGCAAAACTTTTTTGTTTTGTTTTTGTTTTTTAAAAAAACCATATAAAACACAATTACTTTAATATACAACTATAAACAGTATATATAAATACAATATATTTCTATAAACATCTAAAACAACAAAATTAATTATATAGCTTTTTTAAAAAAATAATAATAATATAATATCTATTTTGTCAAATGTACCATGTAGACATTTAATTTATATATTAGTTATTTGTTGTTATTGCTATTATTGTATAGTACTGTATAAATTTATATTA